>NC_048224.1:90329907-90440712 GCF_002007445.2 Ailuropoda melanoleuca | reverse complement strand
GTCCATTTGGGCACTTCCCCAGGATGAAATGTAATTGACAGATAACTTACCCAGTTCCCCACCAGACAATGAGTGAGTTCCTCGAAAGCAGAAACTGTTTAATTTGCTGTCGAGTCCCCATGATCTGGCACAGTGCTTTGTAACCTGCCAGCCAGCATGTGCTCAACGAACATTTCTTGAATGACTGAATAAACAAGTGGCATGCCAACGGAACAAATGAGGCGGATCAGGAGAGCCTTCATAAGAAAGGGAAGGCCTGAGTTCTGCAAAGGTTTGCAGGTGTAAAAGTCCGCCAGGCATTTGTAAAATGCACATAAGTGAATGCACTGGAGCACTGCGCTAGTCAGGGGCCAAGAACCAGACTGGACAGGCAGGAGGAGCGAGGTTGTAAAGGGCCTCATACACTGAAGAGGTTGGATATAATCCTGTGCAATGAGACAGAATCTTGGTGCTCTCTCTTCCCAGGCTCCTCCAACCCTCTTAAATTACCTCTCTCCTCTGACAAACATATCAACATGTGACAGCATTTCATTAAGAAGAGAGGAGAATGGAAATAAAAGTTCCCAAGGCCGATACTCAACAACAAAAACACAAACAACCCAATTTAAAAGGTGGGCCAAGGACTCAAATAGCCATTTTTCCAAAGAGGACAAATGGCCAATAAACACCTGAAATGGCTCAACATCACCAACCATTAGGGAACTGTAAAGCCAAATCAGAGATTTTGAGATAACGCTTCACACCCATTAGGATGGCCCCTATAAAAATAATAATAGCAAGTGTTGGCAAGCATGTGGAGAGATTGGAACACTTGCACATTGTTGGTGAGAATATATCATGTATAGCCATTGTGAAAAATACTATGGTGGGTCCTTAAATACTTACACCTAATTTTAACATATGATCCAACAATTCAACTTCTGTATATACTCAAAAGAACTGAAAGCAGGGACATGAGCAGACATTTGTCCCCCCATCCTCTTAGCAGCATTAGCCACAATAGCCAAAAAGTGGCAACCCAATGTCCACCAACAAACGAATGGAGAAACAAAATGTGCCATATATATACAATGGAATATCATGTACTCTAAAAAGGAAGGAAATTCTGAGACATGCTTACAACATGGATAAACTGTGAAATATTATGCTAAGTGAAATAAGCCAGACACAAAAGCACAATTATTATACGATTCCACTTACAGGAGGTACCTAAAACAGTCGAATTCATAAAAACAGAATCTAGAACAGAGGCTATGAGGGACTGAGGGAAAGGACTGGGGGAAGGGTTTTTTTTTGTTTTTTGTTTTTTTTTAAAGTAATCTCTACACCCGATGTGGGGCTTGAACTCACAACTTGGAGATTGAAAGTCACATGCTCTACCAACTGAGCCAATCAGGCACCCCAAAATGGGAAGTTAATTTTAATGGGTACAGAGTTTCAATAGGAGCTAATGAAAAAGTTCTGAAGATGGAGAGTGGGGATGGCTACACAACGTGAATATATTTAATGCTAATGAAATATGCACTTAAAATGGTTAAAGTAATAAATTTTATGGCATGTATATTTTGCCACAATAAAAAAATTAAAATTACAAAGTTCCCGAGGACTTGATTTTCTTTGACACAGTGAATTCGAGTGACTGGGGACATCTCATGGCTGCCAAATCCTCTCATTTCTCCCCCAGTTATAACACTGGTAAGTGCTATTTTGGGTATTCCCTCCATTATCCGCTAAACTCCTTCACCTCTTGCAAACTCTTAGTGAACATGTATCTTTCCATGACACATTTCAATCATCTCCCACCCATGAAAGGCTTTCCCAGAGTTCACCAGGCTCTGAGAGGAAAATATGGTATCTCTCACAGTTAGGTTGACCAGATTCCCACTAAAATTTTTAACTAAATTATGGCATCTGCCTAAAATGTCAAGTCTTTGACCTTGGGTGTTTTGAATACACACATACACACACACACACACATACACACACACACACACATGCGCACACACAAATGTCAGCAGCCCATACATAAGAAGTGTGGTTTTCCTGCCTACAGATGGGCAGGGGGCTGTGGCGAATCTTTTGAGCAAAGCCTTGAACCAATCTGTGAGGGGAAGAAAATGTCTGCCTCCTGCCCTCAAGAAGCAGCATGTCTGACCAGTCCTCTGAGAGGTTCATAAGGGCAAGAGCCAAGATGGTGGGAGGAGCAGGCGGGAAGGCAGAGAGACACTCTCAGAGACCTTGGCACAGCACTTCCAGTTCCTTATATGGAATATCAGTCAGTCATAGGTAATCATTTGAAATATTAACAGTATTTCCAATAGCCATACTTTCTGTCACCGAAGGCAGATGAGAATTGTATTTCTGTTTCCTTGGGGGCCTGACACAGAAGAGAATGAGAGCAACAGTTTGAGAAAAAAGGTTTTTAGTTTCGAAAGTCTAGGACTTGGGGCATAAACAAAAGATCTGGAATAAAATATTATCAGTCAGAGCCAGTTTCTCCTGTTCTAGAAAGTCAGATAAGGTTTTACCCCAGCTGAGGAAAGGGGAAAAAAGGGCTGGAAGTTGAGCTCCTCTGCACCCCTGGGAGAGCCCCTGGCCCCGCCCAAATCAAAGCACACCAGATATCCCAAGAGAGCCCAGCGCCCTTCCTGCTGCTGGGAGAGCGCAAAGATCTAAGAAGATCACACAGTCCCCACAGCCTGCAGAGGACAGGAGTGAGAAAAGAAACATGCCATGTGGCATGAAGGTAGAAGGTCTTGGTCAGCTTTGTGAGGTTCCTTCAGCCCCGAAGTAACAGGGGAGCAACACTCACACTCGAGTATCAGGGTGGGTGGAGAGAAACTAAGAGAGAACCAGACTGGGAAAGGATATAGTTGGGACTGAATTCCCAGGAGTGATCCAGCTAGACAAATGATTGGTCACCACATTCGCATGAGGACATCTGAGCAAGTATGTGGGCAGATGACAACCCAGAACCAGGTGCCCCCTCCCACTCCTGTGACATGATACAAAGCCCCTTTACCTGCGAGCCCAAACTTAGACCCACTCCCAGGAGAGGGACAAGAGACTCTAAACTAATTTAGCTCAAGTTTCTACCGCTTGGTCCAACAGGGATTCAAATTAGAAAATGTGCAGAGCCCCAGTGTTCATAGCAGCAATGTCCACAACAGCCAAACTGTGGAAAGAGCCGAGGTGACCTTCAACAGATGGATAAAGAAGATGTGGTTCATATATACAACGGAATATTACTCAGCCATCAGAAAGGATGAATATCCACCATTTACATCGACCTGGATGGAACTGGAGGACATTATGCTAAGTGAAATAAGTCAAGCAGAGAAAGACAACTATCATATGGCTTCACTCATATGTGGGACATAAGGAATTGCATGGCACACCATAGGGGAAGGGAGGGAAAACTGAAGGGGAAGAAATCAGAGAGAGAGACAAACCATGAGAGACTCTGAACTCTGGGAAACAAACTGAGGGTTACAGAAGGGAGGGGGTGGGGGGATGGAGGGCACGTGTTGTGATGAACACTGGGTATTATACGCAACTAATGAATCGTTGAACACTACATCAAAAACTAACGATGTACTGACACTTGATTTCCGCTTAAGTCTTGATCTCACTCAGGCTTCCCTTTCATAGGAGAGTCTGCTGCTTGCTCTCTGCCTTTCCCTCTGCCCCTCCCCCAACTCTTAAGCTTGCTTGCTCTCTCTCTAAAATAAATAAATCTTTAAAAAGAAAAGAAAATCCACAACTGTGGGGAAAACAAAGTAAGCCACTTTTCTTAAAGAGGTGAGTTTGTGGTCTATGATTCGTACCTGCTGGATATTAGCGTGTGTATTGCTTGTCCGTTAATAACCAATGGAGTCACATTTTACTCAAAGGTTAAATTCTAAAGTTGGCCCATAAAGTGAAAGCCAAGTATATTCACAGCTACTCTTGAAAAATCTGATTTACCCATCAAATATAGTATTTTGCCACTATTCAATACATTCAAAGGAGCCAGCTTTTCTTCCAGGTTTGAAACAGATTGCTGGTTTGTATTTTCCAAGCAAGCACCAAATATAGTATTGGCTTTTGTTTAGAAGTATGTGATGCCAAAAAAAATTAAAAATAAGTTGTTGTTTTTTTCAATTTTCTACTGCTAAAAGCACAAGCATGTTATATTATAATTCAATCACACAAAGGAACTAACACCGAGTAAGGAAAGCACGGAGCTGAGACGTCCCATCTTCCTTCAGGGCGTACTTTCACGAGTGGCGTGGAAGGGAAATTTCACCCACAACTTAAATTACCATTTTCTGCTTCTCAGGGAACCTAACACTGACTTCACAAGAGTCCTCTCCACATAGGTTCTGTGTGGTCTGTCACCTTTAAGCCTAACACTTAGTGGTGGAACCTGTGTGAAGCAAACCTTCTGGAAACTCTGTGTCAGCTGTAACTTCACACCAACCTTAAGGCAAGGCTTAGTTTGTTTTTTTTTTTCACATTCACACAAAACAGCTTCTCACTCCAAAGCACTAGTCAGGCATGTTTTCCGGAAGGTTCTTCGGGTGAATCAAAGGAACCCATCTTAGAGCTGCCGGGTCTCCTTTCTCCCACCACCACCCCACCCCCTCCCACATTCGGCTTGCCTGCCTCCCCGCCTCCTCATCCCTGCTTTCCCTTCCCACGTTTCATAGTCTAGCCACCTTTCGGACACAGACTTTATCAGTTCAAATCTACAGCCCTCCTGATTATCAATCCATTCAGCCAAAAGGCCCCTCCACCTACCAGACCCCACTCTCTTGAAAGATAAAGGATTGTGCATAACTATTCTCCCCCATTACATGTCTCTTACACGGCGGCTTATTATGAATACAACCTGGAATAAATTCCCCACCTGAACAGCTACCGTCTATTAATAAGCTGAATATGCTAGATGCTTTCTATGTGTTATCCCAATTCCTTCCTAACAATAACCCCAGAATGTTCTCCAATTCACAAACATAGGAACGAAGAGTCAGAGAGGTGAAACTCATCTGCGAGGCGCCATAGCTCAACCTGAAGTCTGTAAGGGCTGGCCACGTGACACAATTCTGACCAATGAGATATAAGTGGAGGTGGCTGGCTAGGGCTTCTGGGAAACCCTCCCTAAAGGAACAGGCTCGCTGACCCTTCCCTCTTCAGCTGCCGAAGCACAAATGTCACGCCTAGAGCGGCAGTAGCCGTCTTGCGCCCACAGAAATGATACAGTGGAAAGATGGAAAGAACCTTGACACGGGGCACCTGGGAGGCTGTGTTCGTTAAGCATCTGCCTTCAGCTCAGGCCATGATCGCAGGAATCTGGGATCAAGTCCCATAGCCACCTCCCTGCTCAGCGAGGAGTCTTCTCCTCCCTCTCCCTCTGCCCCTCCCCCTGCTCATGTGCTCTCTCTTGCTCTCCTTCTTTCTCAAATAAATAAATAAAATCTTTAAAAAAAAAAAAAAAGAAGAAGAAGAGCCTTGACAACATGCTCGAGATACGTTTCAGCTGTGGACCACCTATTCTGGTCTGCTTTTCATTGGAGAAAAATTAACTTCTTTTCTAATAAAGCTGTCAGTAAGGCTTTCTGTATCTTGTGGTCTAATTTATTCCTAACTGATCCAGTCACTTTCTGTGAACACCTTACAGTTAATAAACGGTCTCTTTCCTGTCATAGGACACACCTCAACAGCACTCACTAAGCCAAGGACTGACCACTGGGCTGCCCCACTCAAACACACCTTAGGGTCTTCTGTCCAGATTTACAACCATCAGAACTGTCCTACCTGGGGTGCAGAGTGAAACTCATTTATCAAATATTATATCTAAATGAATCAAAATTAGACAGGCTGTGCCCTAGCAGAATGTATGATTAAAAGGATTAAAATAATGATATGCTCAAGGGAAAGTTCTTTTCATATTTCCATAAATTTTGTTTTTAATGGCCAGCTCCCCCTGGGTAGATGGTGTCTTGCTTTGGTCCCAGGAGGGCTCCTGATGCACAATGAGCTCTGAATAGTGGAGTTAAGATCGGAAAGAGAAATTCTGCTGTGTCACTTTCAAACCACTAAATGGGTTCCCTAATGATTCTGGCTAGGAGTTTTGAACATCTAAAAACCAAAGGAGACACCAAGTCTGCCGAAAAGAAACCAGCAGGTTGGCAGGTTAGCAGCCACGCCTCGCCTTGAGTTGAGTGTCGGTGACGGGGTTAACAGGAGCCACACCGGCAAGTGGGCGGGCGGGGGAGGGGAGGGGTAGCTGCTGTATTCACACAGGTCTTGAAGGGCACTGGAGAGCCCTTCGGCCTTTCTGGGCACTCTGCCGCCCAGAAGCCAGGCTGAGTGTCACGGGACTTGCCGTGCCACAACGAGGCTCACACATATCAAAAATTTAGACATTAACCCCTATTTACAACATTTGTTCACAGCATACGGCCGAGAACCTTTTTAGTAAATCACTTGAGATAAGCTGTCTGGCCCCAAATGAAGGATGTTTGCCAATTTCTTGGTAGGCAGAAGAAGAGCTCTTTATCAAAAGCGTATTAGCATATTTTGCCTCATTAATAACTTCACTGCAGCATTAATTTGCCTAATTATCGCATTTGGAATTCAACATGGTATCTAATTAATTCAAAATTCAAAAAACAAATCCAGAATTATAAAGCACACCGACATGCTTCTGCTTTATCATTCCTTCTTTCCTCCGTGCGTGTGTTTGTGCACACGAGGGTGTGTGTGCTCGCGTGTCTGCTCAGTGAAATCATATTCTTTATTCTGTCCCATATAATAAACATTCATTATTTTAATATAATGTTTTCTTCTAATGAGGCAAGTCTCTCCTCGGCCTAGCAGTTTGGGTTTCTGAGCTGATGTCAGCTCTTTTGCTCCCATTCCTTTTGCTTTCTTCTTTCTCACAGGACTCTGACAAGGTTTTCAGGAATATATACTTCAGGAGCAGAAAGATTACGATTTTTTTGGCTTAAGGAACTGTGTCATTTCCTTTCTTCCCAGCCGATGCCTTCAGCGCTAAGTAAACTAACAGTATTTGTCCACATTTTCTTCTCCACGCAAAGCCCTCCTAACCAATTTGCAGGAGCCCAGAGTAAACATTAGTCGACACTATCAAAAATAAAAATCAGAGTATATTGGCCGAAGCTTCCTGAAAGGTTTGAGCTTTCTAAAAATAAAAACTGCAGGAAACTTCAGTTCAGGGCTCAAAACAACAGCTTTAGCCTCAACAATAATATCCTTTCCATTCACCCCTGGCCTCTTACTTCCCACAAGAATATCTGATTGTAACAATAGACCATATGCTGCCATTGTAGTGGAAAGATACAGAAAAGACTTAGATCTACATGACATTATAGGCAACACAAAATAGTTGTTGAAGTAAATGGTCTCTCCGCTATGCTGGCTTCGAGGCTATTTTTAAAGCCTAGTTAAGGCTGTGGCTAAGAAGTCAGGTCAGGTCATTGTACTGGGGATATTCAGGTTTTAAAACGTGCTGTTAACCGGCCAATGGGAAATGCAATTCTGGCAATCTGAGATGTAAAGCAGAGCCCGCCGTCTTCAGGTAATACATTCTACCTCAAAGAGCAAATATATAGAGATCGCGAAGCATCTCCTGCTATAGGTCAGATCCACTCCAACAATAACCTACTTCCCTTGGCAGATAATTTCCTACACAAACGCATATTGCCAAGTACTCAGAAGCTACACGCCTCGTGTTTCTATTTCCTCTACACCATGCCCATGACCAAGAAGAGTCCGATCCAACAGTTCTTCCCATGAATATAAGTAATGACTATGAAAAAAATGAAGTTGCTCTGTGAGTTGATTTTTTCCCCTCTGGTATATCTAACCTCAACATGTCCTTGACCCTTCTGAGACCACTTCCGATATGCCCCAAATGAAGAGCCAGAAAACCAGGCTAGCAAAGTTCACCCTGCGTGATCTTGTGGTAGACGGGGGACCTATCAAGTTCTCACTATCTCATCTTGCTGTCTTAGAATCAGGAGTAGATCACAATTTTTTCAATATTAAAAGACAAGGACCAGGGCACCTGGGTGGCTCAGTGGGTTAAGTGACAGCCTTTGGCTCAGGTCATGATCTCGGAGTCCTGGGATCAAGCCCCACATCGGGCTCCCTGCTCAGCAGGGAGTCTGCTTCACCCTCTGCCCCTCACCCCGCTCATGCTCACTCTCTCTCTCTCTCAAATAAATAAATAAAATCTTGAAAAAATAAGAAAATGAAGGACAAAGACCTTGGAAAAACATGAGTCAATAAACCTTCAACAGAAGAATTAATCCATTTCAAACCAACCTATGAAATAACACCAGAGTTGACCCTTCTTGTCCTGGAACCAGAAAACGGGTCATCTGAGTGCTGACCACTGCAGCTCCAGGGTCTGCCCTTTACCAGAGATGGGCTGAAGAGGCACAGGCTTTGGCTAAATCACCACTAAAAGGAGGGAAAATGCATTAAAGGCTCTCTCGTGCTCCTCTGAAAATACGCATGAATCCACATCATAAAGCTGCATGCCATCAGGAAAGATTTAGTATTTATTCAGGAGACACGAAGGCCCAGAATAACAGGGGTCCGAGGTTAAATAGCACAAGCAAGGAACTGTGTGAGCCACTGTGGCCACACCCCACCCCTGCATCTTCACTCCCATGAGCCCGGGAGGCAGAGAGCAGCTTTTCAAAGCTTGAAAATTTGTTAAGGGGGAAAAAAAAAACAACCAAAAGCATTTTTGTAAGCCTTCATGCTCAATAAAGACTGTGCAGACATAAAATCCCTCATTTAAATGGCTGCAGTTTTAATATAAAATGTATTATACAGGAAAAAGATTTTATTACCACTAAATGCTTGCTGCAATTCAACAACAGAGGAAACTGACCTTGATTCTGAATCTCCTGCCTTTTCCCCCGTTTATTCTCCTTACTGTTACTTACGGAACAGACTTCCATTATTTCCCTTCCTTTCTGGAGAAATAACAATTTTCTCTAGAAGGCTAGTAAATGCTCATCGTTTTCTCAAGACAATCCAACAGACTGTTTTGCAAAGAAATGTTAATAGAAGAACAGAGACTTTGGAGACCAAAGAAACTCAATCTTGGAAAATAATCATGGAAACTGGGCTTTCCCTGGTCATGCAGACTCAATTTAAGGGGAAAAGAGGAAATCCAGAGGGCAAGGAGTAAGGCAAAAGGAAAGTAAAGATGAAAAAAATAGCCCTTCTGGAAGTTATAAATAGGAAATCCTTAGGAAAAAAAGAGGAGCCCCAAATCATCTCCCTCCTGGTAAGAAGAGTCACTAAATGGATGGAACACCACAACATTAACTCTGACGTCACTGAAGGGACGCATCACTGTATCAGTAAAGGTGCCAAAAGGTAGCAAATGGCACTCAGATTGAGCAATCCACTTGTCCTAACCCCCTTATAGGGGCTAATTGACAAAAGTGTGGGCAGTGTGGAAGAAAGCACAAGGGACCGTGCAGCAGCTGTCACCACCCCCTAAGCCCGAAGGGGCAGGGGAGGGGGGCAGTTAGTCAAACCCACAAAGGGGAGCTGCATGGTGAGGGCCACCTGGCAGGAGCGGCAGTCTTCGGGAGAGAGCCCAACAGAGAGAAAAGCGGGAAAATCAACGCCCCAGGCTCATTTCCCACCCACCTGCTGTCCAGTGCCTTGTGTGGGTCTCACCTTGGCCAAACCCAGCTGTGAGCCAAAGAACAAGGGCACCACGGAAGCAGCCAAGATAGGGCCACCTGCTGCATTGCAAGAGAGGATGGATCTGGTGGAATGAATGGAAGACATCAGCATGCAATGGCCAAGAGTACAAACAAACAAGCAGAAAGATAGTAAAAACTGACTCAGACCAGAACGTCATAGTAAGAATTGTAAATTTACATGAACGCCTCATGTTAGACAGATCTAGATTCAAATCTGTCAGCAACCACGTGATGTCAAGAATCTTACCTATAGAGCCTCAGTGTCTTGCCCTGTAAAATGGGGATAATGCTGTACCCCTCTATGACCAATCGTAGTAAGACTGATGCAAGCATTTAACAGACTCTCCACTCAGTGAACTTGGGTCACAAAGAAGGAAAGGGGAAACCTGAGTCTCAAGTCTCTATGGGTATAGAGGCAGCTTCCCAGAGCCCGCTGGAGGAACCGAGGACACTCACCCCGTTTAGTGTCTGTGGTTCTGCCCAGCCATGGGCCGCCAGAGAATGAGCCTGGGGTAGAATGAACCCAAAGCTTTGAAAGATCCTCCCCCACATCACACCCACTCCGGAGCCACCCTGGGCTTCCACACTGGTTACAGAGGGAGGTCCTGCGGCGCCTATCACGTGGTTGGGCTACCCTGGCCTGCGGATCATCTTCGTCCTTCTGGACCCTATTTTCCCTCGATTCACCTTGAATCAGAAATAACAGAGCACTGTAGCAAGACCGGGGCTATGCACAAATCCCTTAGAAGAACCTAATGTTGGGCTCTTTACTTTTTTCTTTAAGAACAATGCCTGTCTGCTCCCTTTTGTCTTCCGAGACTCTGCATCTCATTCCTCAGGGCCATCCCTCAGCACAAAGATCTCTAGTGCTCCCGTTTTCATGAGACAGGAGGAAAGAAACTTTACAGCTCTTCTGCACTAAAATGTAATAACTTTCTCCACACGGCTGCACAAAGGATTTCTCTGGGAACAAGGGACCAAGTTTCACAGTTGCATAAATATAAACTAAAGTAGAAATCCATCTTCGAGTCTGCGGGCACAGTCAACACTCCTATTTTTCAAGAGTCTCAAGGTCATTCTTCACTATGCGTTCTTTCGGCTCGGCTTTAAAGTTTAGCTAGTTTAATAATTCATGACATCATACCCATTAAAATATGAGTATTTTCTACCAAAGGAAACGGCCTTTCTTTTTTTTTTCCCCCTTTCACGGTGGAAGAGGCCCAGACGCGTCCCTGCATAGGAAAACAGTGACGCCCGCAACAGCAACTGATGAAGTTTCAGAGGGAGGCTTGCAATTTCGTCTGCCGCTGCACACAGCCAGTTTTATCATGAAAAGCCAGCGCCATATGCCAGAGGAGACAGGTTAAGCCTCTTAAATGTTCCTGACAACAATGAGCTTTCATTTGTGAGAAGTAAACATCTGCCTCATGGGGAAATAATCCACAAAACAATAGAGATGCTTATTTGTTTGTTTGATTGGGACTGCAGTAGGGCCTGGGGGGTTCCAGACGCCCACCACACGGCCAAATACAAATAATTTCTTAAACATTTTAAAAAAGAGTTTGTAACCTTCTCCTAAAGACGTCAACGGGGAGCCCTGGGTGCTCCAGATACTTTCAGGGAGGAGCAGGTGATCTCAAAGATTAGGGAAGAGAAGAGCAGAATCCAGTCGTGGGCTCTGCCACCGCTAGCCAGGGATTGCGGGCCCCTCATTTAATATCTCGGGGCCATATTTTCCACCTCTGTCAATGAGGGTCAAAATGAAATCTCTTCTACCAAGACAAAGGGTTCTTATGAGACACCAGTGATTTGTGACTTTCTAAAGTACTTTGTAAACTATACAGAAAAACAAATGTTAAGGTGGTGGTTGGTATTAAACAGACAAATGGGACATTTGCCTCCACACTTTTAAAAGTCAATAGGCAGAAGATTTATTACCTACATGGCAAAAGAAGTTTCCTCTTATTTGCAGATCTTCCCTGCAAATGGTTGCAGCCCCCAGCTTACGTTCATATGGCTGAGTGTGCGGGTGACAACAGTCACTTAACTGTCACCTGGGAAAAGCTGGGCCCATCGTTCTCACTGGTGTGCCTGGGAAGAAGGAAAGATCACCATCATCATCAACCCTGATGGCTTGCAAATGTCTTTTAGGCTTGTTTTTGACCCTCCCAAAAGCTGTAAGCAGGTATACTTAGCCTTATTTTAAAATGAAAAAATGGAGATTCAGAGAGAATCTAGGTTATGCATAGGTCGCAAGGACAGTATTAAAACCCAGACCCCAGGAGAGAGAAAAATAGAAATGACTGCCCACTCCTTCCTTGTGTCCCACTGGTGCCTGTACAGACATCTCGCATGGCACTTGTGACTCTATCACTCTGTGTGCATGTCTTTTGTTCACTGCCAGGCTGTGGATCCTGGAGGGAGGACCTGTGTCTTGATCACCTTTGAACCCCAACCACTCCTTAACGTAGAACTTGGCAGCACCCAAAAGGAGCTGCTGAATGAATGAGAAAAGAAAGTGAAAAGTAGGAGATGAAAATGGTTTTCTTCTTCTTCTTTTTTTTTTTCATCTCATCTTGTAGAAAAGTTGCTCTACTTCTCCTGAAACTCCTCAGGCTATGGGAACACTCCCCTCTCTTGAGCTCAATTACGGAGTCCACAGTTAGTTGGAAAGAAGCAGGTGAGAGCAAGCAAGATTCGGGGAGGCTCCAGGCATGTATAGCTGGCCAGGGAGGCGGTGGATAAAGGGGGAGTACAGCAAAACACCTCCAGAAATTATTCCAGGAAACACTCAGGGAGATGTGTGCCAGAGTCTGACCAAACCTGTCCACTTTAGTCTGGGCCCGGGCCACACAGAGCTTTCTCAGCTAATGTGAGCTCCCAGCCCTGAATCCAGAGTCAGGTAAGTGCGTGGCCTAGAAGCCACAGCCTCTGGTCAGCAGATGACGTATGACCCACGTCTTCAAGCAGATAATCAGGTAGACCTTGCACTTGATGGCACTTCCAAAGGAGCAGAATAAGTTGCCTGGAGCAAATCATTTTTAAAACCATTTTTGCATAAAAGCCTGTTTTAGACATTAATAAGCTGCCACTACATTATCCCCTCTTCCTCTAACTCGAAAATGGGCAGTCTCCCCAACTTCACCAACACTCCACCTCCCAGCTTTATAGCCCCTCATTTTTGTTTAATTTTGTTTCATTTTTTAATTTAAGATGTCAAATAGATTCAAAAGAAGAAAAATGCATATAATACATTCTCATAGACTCACAACCTAGCTTCAACAATTGTCATCTATGGTCACTCTCATCTCACCTCTACCCCCACCCTTTCCTCACCTTCATCCCTGCATTTGATTATTTTGAATCAATCTCAGACATGATATCATTTCATCCATAAATATTTCAGTATTTACATCCAGAGATAAGAACTCCTTTTTAAAGCATTTCTGGCCCCATTTTAAACCTTCTTCATTCTTCACATCTAATTTATCACTAACTCAACACCAGTTCTTTCTCCAGCATGGTATTTCCCTTTTGTTTGTTTGTATTTCCTCAAACCTCATCCTGACCTTAGTTCTCAGCTTAGAAGACGGAAATGCCTCCTACTCCGTGTCTTGACTCTCAAGCTCTCCCCTCTACAAGCCACCTTTATCATAGTCCATCAACACTGTCTCATTATACCTTGTTCAAGAACCTTCAGTGGGGACTGCAGTCTCCCATAACTAATACTAGAGTAGGCCTCCTGCCAAAACAACTTAAAAACAAAACATACAATGGAACTGTTTCCACAAATCACATACAAAATCACAAAACAGAAGGGAAATTCACAAGTTGAGCCCCCAGCTCTACACCAGGAAGCCATTTCCCAACTGGGTGACAGTAAGTCGGAGACCAAGCAGAGCACAGGAGTCTTGGGGAGCTCAGTAGGCAGAGATCAGAGTGGGGAAACTGGAGTGGATTCTGTGAGGTGGGGCACAAATGTTGAAGGGTCTAAGCAGAGGGAAGAATCCCACGTGGGGATCTCTGTAAGTGCTTAGCCAAGGACTGAACTACACGTATGGAGGGAGAGTTTAGACAGAGTGTACCAGAATTTGTGTATTCTAGGGTTGAGAGCAGAACAGAAACACCTGAGGTTAAGCAATGTTGGGGGATGTTGTCGGCAAGAATGGAGAGACCTTGAAAACACCTGTTCTGCAGGCATCCAGCTGAGACACCAGAAATACCACTCCTCAGGAGTAAGAATCATGCCTCAGAGTAGAGTTTACAATAGACCTATCCTACCCAAGTCTAAAACCAAGGCTTGATAAGATTGCCAGAAGAAAATGATAAGAGATTGAGTCCCACAAGTTAAAGTTATGCTTTGAAAAAAATATTGGAATTTTCACAGACACTCCCTAAGAAAACATAAAACCAAGGCTTACACAAGTTCAAGGGGATCTACCAGTAATCCCACTACCTATGAAAACAAAAATCAACAGAGAAATATCACAAAATTCAATCTCCACACTGATTCACCCACAACATCCAGTATATAATCAAAATTACTAGACATGCTCACAGATGCACACACAAAGAAAAATGTAATGCATACTCCAAAAAAAGGCAGGTAGTAGAAACCAACCTAGATGTGTTCCATATATGTAATTTATGAGACAGCGAAGCTATCATAAATATATTCAAAGAATTAAAGGATGATATGCCAAATTATTAAAAGAAAACATGGTGGTATATATATATACAATGGAATATTACTCAGCCATCAAGCAGAATGAAATCTTACCATTTATAACAATGTGGATGGAGCTAGGGTGTATTATGCTAAGTGAAATAGGTCAGTCAAAGAAAGACAAATACCATAATTTCACTCATATGTGGAATTTAAGAAACAAAATAGATGAACATAGGGAAAGGGAAAAAAAAGAGAGGGAGGCAAACCATAAGAGACTCTTAACTATAGAGAACAAACTGAAGGTTGCCGGAGGGGAGGTCAGTGGGGGATGAGCTAAATGGGTGATGGGTATTAAGGAGGGCACTTGTTGTGTTAAGCACTGAGTGTTATATGCAAGCAATGAATCACTAAGGTCTACTCCTGAAACAAAAAAATAATAAAGAAATAAAAATTTAAATTTAAAGAAACATGATTTTAATGAATGAAAAGATATAGAATCTCATCAGAGGAAATGAAACACAAAAAATGAAAATTCAAGAACTGAAAAGTACAAGAGCTGAAATGAAAAATTCACCGCACGGGACTTGAGCAAATTGAAAGTGGTAAGAGAAAACTTGATGAACTTGAAGATAAATCTATAGAAATCATGCAATCTGAAAAGAAGAGTGAAAAGACATGGAATAAAAATGAACGGGGCTCCAAAGACATAAGGACAATATTAAAAGGTCTAACATGCATAAGTGGAGTTTCATAAGGAAAAGGTGATAATGGGAAAGCAAAATTATTTGAGGAAATGTCAGGAGCTGGGAGAGAACGAGACCTGAGTTTTCAGGTGTCCAAGTAGAAGATTAAAGCAGCAAGCCAAAAATGAAAGAGTTAAACCTTTAGTTATTCATCATGATGGTATAAGCAAGAGGCTAAAACTGGAGAAAACATTGACTCTCCTTTGTTTTATTTTCCTCATGAAATGGCACACCAGGCATGGGTCAGGTGAATCAAAGCAGACATGGGGATTTCTCACTGTTGAGAGAACCCCTCACAAAAGACTCCAGCAGTTTTATGGACCTTGGGGTCAGAGGAAGAGGGGAGAGGACTCTAAGTGGAAAAGTACTGGGCACTGAGTTGGTGGGGGCAAGAGAGCGTCTTCAGGTTTTCTCCCTCTTTCCTCCTATAGTGAGACCTCAGCAGAGGCACCTAAAAAAGACCTCTGTCCAAGGCCTCAGATAAAGATGTAGGAATAAAGATGCTGAGGCTCAGAGTGTAAATATGGGATGAGCACGACCCTCCAGTGGGGCCCAAGTCCTTGACTGCAGTTCCCTCCAGACACTGCAATGCAGTGACCATGCTCCAAGCCTGGTACGGGGAGAGCAACTTCCCACTATGAGGCCTGTCCGGGAAAGCCTCTGCAACTGCCTCTGGCCAGGCCTGAAAAATCTCACATAGGTTTTTAACCAGAAGCTGGTCTCCTCAAAAACAATAGCTGAAAATTTCCCACATTTGATGTAAAATTTCAGCATACAATTCCAAAAATCTGAGTGAACTACAAGCAAGATAAATACAAAGAATACCTCACCTAGATACTTCAAAGTCAAACTACTGAAAACCAAGGGTAAAGAGAAAATTTTGAAATGAGCCAGAGAATAAAAGACCTCACAAACAGGGGAACAGTACAAATGATGGCTGCATTATTATTAAAGAAAGGGAAGAAAGAAGAGGAGAGAAAGAAAAAGAGGAAAGGAGGCCAGAAGACAATGGAATCCCATCTCTAAAATACTGACACAAACAAAAAACCCCCCATCAATCTCAAATGTTGTACCCAGCAAGACTATCCTTCAAAAACCAAGTGCAGGGGCACCTGGATGACTCAGTCCGTTAAGCTTCCAGCTCTCGGTTTCGGCTCAGGTCATAATCTCAGGGTATGGGATCAAGCCCCTCATCAGGCTCCATGCTCAGCGGGGAGTCTGCTTGAGATTCTCTCTCCCTCTCTCTCTCCCTCTGCTCTTCACCCACTGCTCATGCTCTCACTCTCTCTCTTTCTAAAATAAATAAATAAATCATTAAAACAAAACAAAAGCAGAATGACGAAAGACATGTTCAGACAAAAGGACACTGAGAAAATTTGTAGCCAGCAGACTTACACTAAAAGAAATGCCAGATCTTCCCTAGGCTTGGGAAATGATGCCAGATAGGAACCTGGATCTGCAAGAAGAATGAAGGGCACCAGAACTGGTAAATAAGTGGGTAGGCATGAAGCACTCCTTTATTTTCTTCCCATAATTTCCTGAAAAGAAAATTATTGAAAGCATAGCAGTACTGTAAGGTGGGATTTATAATTTATGTAAAAGTAAAAAAGATGACAAAAATAGAACAAAGGTCGGGAGAGAGGTAAATGGGATTATACTGTTCTAAGATTGTTAAATTTGTGATGTGAGAAGTAGGAAGCATGAACTGTCAGATTTGGAACAGGAAATGAGGCCTAAAAAGTGGGAGGTGTGTAGGAGTGGGAAGCACTAAAATGACCACATGATCACCTACTAAACACTGAAAGTGCGACCTCTCTCAAGGATATTTGAATTTTACTAGTGATGCCTAAGAAAACTTGAGACCCAAAAAGACTATCTCATGATTAAGTGACAGGCTATGGAATTTAAATTTTGGGCTAGAAATCTCTACCACCACCTCCTCAATCACACATACAGGTGACAATTTGCTTGGCTGGTGTCTAGGCCTGATTTCAACTTTAATTTACCACAATCTTTAATTTACTAGAAAATTATTTTCATCATACTATCTGAGATAAGTAAAAATATAGTTTTTAAAAAATATTCTACTGTATATTGTCATGTATTCCTTCTTTTTTTAAAAAAAGATTTTATTTATTTACTTGAGAGAGAGAGAGAGACAGAGCACGAGCAGGGGGAGGGGAAAAAGGAGAGGGAGAGGGACAAGGAGACTCCCTGCTCAGCAGGCAGCCCGATGACAGGCTCCATCCCAGGACCCTGAGATCATGACCTGAGCCAAAGTCATATGCTTAACTGACTGAGCCACCCAGGCGCCCCTATTGTCGTGTATTCTACTGGATATTATTTATAACTTCAATTATGTTTTATTAGAATGTGTTACAACTATGCATATGACATAGCTTTGTTCTCTTTTAATCTATTCCATATTATTGTGTTGACAATTGTAAATCACAGCATTTCTACCACAGGCCTGGGTAGACAGGCCTGTGGCAGAGAAGGAGAAGAGAATGGGTCAGCCCCAAGACACAGCATAGTAACAAGGGTCACAGAGGGTCTTAATTCTCAGAAGCTAAGTGTAACCTGAAGGGAATACCAACCATTATCATGATTAATAAACATTCACTCAAACCTTGAAGCAAAAATAAAAGAATGTGTTCATCAAACACAGAGAAGCAGAGAGGAGAATGGTAGTTTCCAGGGCCTAGAGAGAGGAGGCCACAAGGACACGTGGATCAAAGGGCATGAAGTTTCTGTCATGCATAGATTAGATTCGAATACATTCTGAAGACCTACTGTATAACTGAGGCAGCAATACTGCCTTGTCCTAAAAGTTTGCTAAGGGGACAAACTTAAGTTACATGCTCTTACCGCTCAAGGAAAACAACAAAACAAAACAACAGCAAACAAAAGGGGTGCCAGGAAACCTTTGAAGGTGATGGATGATTATGATTATAGATTGTAGCCATGGTTTCATGGGTGTAAACTTGTCTCCAAACACAGCAAGTTGTATACATTAAACATCTGCGGCTTTTTATATGTCGATCATACCCCAATAAAGAGATTTACAAAAAAAAAAAAAGGAGTAATAGTAGGAATAAAAGGCAAGGAGAATTGGAAGGGAGGAAGAAAGGAAGGGGGAGGGAAGGAGAACTGCCATGGCCATGTACCTGTCCGTCAGATTTGCTCCTCTGTCCACCTGCTTCCTCTTCCCCCCATCAACCTCACACAGCTGGTCCCACTCCCTTTCTCACTCGGTTCTTTACCCATTTCACTAGTCTCCCTCATGCTCTCCTCCTGGGTCCCTGAACTCATTTCTCTGAGGTCTCTATAAACCTTAACTCCATCCTCCTTCGGGGCCAGGCATTCCTCAGAGCCTATCAGGCCCATGTTTAAGATGTGATGCCTACAGAGACCAGCCCAGCCCACAAATATAAATCTGCCATTGTAAAGTAAAGATTTCAGTTTTAATCCTGCCATTTTATTCTCTGTTCCTGATCAATTTATAATTTGGGGCTGGTGGAGTCTAATAACGGTATACCTTGTGTTTGTTGTTCTGGTCGACTAGAAAGCTACAAACGTTCATTTATTTATTTATTTATTTATTTATTTATTTATTACTATTTTATAAATAGCCCACTTCGCTTTGCCGGCTCTTGAATTCCCCAGATGTCAGGACACCAGTTAAAATAATTTCTGTTGGCTTGAACCTGTTACCCCTTCAGGCCTCAAGCCCAGACCTTTGCAAATCTGTCAGCAGAGCAAGAGGGCTGCTATTCTCACATTTTAAAGCTTTCTTCTGTTAATATTTCCTGGCTGGATTTTTTTTTTCTTGCTAGAGAGCATGAGATCAGTGTTGAGACATCTGACAACAGCTTTTCTTCATCATCCACAGGTGTCTAGGAAATTGACTGGTCGACTCTGCCTGTGTCTGCTCCCTGTCTTCCACCGCCTCCTATCCCTACCTCGAACTTCTCCTTGTTCCCCGCACCAAGAAAGCCTGGGGTGGGGAGAGGGCAGGCAAGTATCCTTTCTAATCTATATTTCTTCTGATTTCTTTTCTGGGCAGTGTGTGTACACCCACTCCTAACTCATTTTTAGCTTTTGGTCAATAATTCCCTCAAATATTTACGGAGTGTCTTCTATGCACGGGCACTGGGCAGCAGCAAATCAGAGCTTACAGTCAAATGGGGGCAGACATTAAATGACTAATAATTCAGCTAAGGATTTAATTACAGTTGTGAGAAGTGTGAGATGTGCAAGATGCTACGAGAGAAAGGAAACCATGACGCAACCCCATCCAGAATGTCAGGGAGGGCTTCTGTGAAGAAGTGACTTTGAGCTGAGCGGAAATTAAGGAGCAAAGTGGCTATAAGGAGGAGGTAGAGGGAATCCGAGGGGAGGGCCAACAGGTGGAAAGGAGCATGGCCCCCTGAGGCCCTGAAATAAGGCTCTAGGTGGCCAGGGTGCAGAGAACAAGGGGAGAGGACCACAAGATGAATGCAGTGAAGCAGGCAAAGACTGGGTTCTGCGAGGCCAGTGGACCATCCGAAGGATTTGGGGCTCTATCTGCAGTCATGAAATTTCAAACATTCCCAATCATCCATATCATCAATTTCAAAGTTAGCTCTGTAACCAAAGAAAACAAATCCACAGAAATGGAGACATTTGCCCCGTTCCTAATGCCATTGACGGTTTGTCGAGAACGGCTCTGAAACTCCGCTGTCCTGCCCAGGAATGTTCCCAGTTACATTGTGTTAACTGAAACATCGTGGCCCACCACCGTCCTGCTAAACTGGTTCGGTCTGGTCTCACCTCGGTCAGGGATGAGCCTCTGCCTTCACACCAGCCTGCCTCTCCGAAATCCCAGACATCTAATGTACAACACGATCACTCTCATTGATGATGCAGCATTACAGGAAATTTGCTTAGAGAGTAGATTTCAGGTGCTCCCACCGCACACGCACGAAAGCTAACTATATGAGATATGTTAATTAGCTTCACTGTAGGAATCATCTCCCTGTGCGTGTGTACATCAAATCATCATATTGTACACCTTAAAATATACAAGTTTATTTTTTAGAACTTAATTCTGAGTCCTCCGTCTCGCATCTGCAGGCACGTTCAAGGCTGCTGGTGGTGTTTGTCGATGACGGACCGACGGGGGCGCACGGCCGTGCAGACAAACACGGCTCCGCACGACGCACGCGCTGGGCAGTAGACTGACGGCCGACGCTGGGTGGTGCCCTCTGGGTTTCAGAGAGCCCACCCCGGGCTGCTTGGCTTCTGAGCAGCAACCTGCAGCAGGCCACGCTGCTTTGGTGGTTTCTCAGTGTCACTTTTCCCTTCTCCTCGTCCCCTATGCCCCTCTTCTCTGGAGCCCACAGCAGGTATGTCAGGTGTCTTCCACTCACCCCTTTAGGTCCTCTCTCCACCCTGCTCCACCCAGCTCCCGCACCGGAAGTCTGACCCACGTGCACTATTTCAACAGGCCCCCTTGCTCGGCTGTTGCCAGGGGAAGTCAGCCCACGGGGAGCACTTCAAGGAAAGAAGAGAATGAGCGTAGGCATTTATTACTTCTCCTCTTTTGCATGGGTCACCATGGACCGACCTCAACGGAAGTTCATGGCTCTGCTAGGCAGACCTCTCCACAGACTTACCCTCCCTGCTGCCAGTAACTGCTCCCTCCTCCACCCTTTCAGGCTTAGCAGGGGCCTTGGCTCCTGGTGTGGCTAACCCCCTGGACATAGCACCATCCCTTCTCGCTCCCCTATACTCTGCCCTCATCTTTATAAATAGTACCTTTATTAAACTCCCCAAGGCACTGAATTGAAGGGTGCCAAGCTCCTCTCCAGACCCTGACCGTAGAGCCCAAACTCACAGCTGAGAAACCTCAGCATTCGATCTCCATCTTAGGCCACTGCTTTTTCTTCTTTTCTGAGACTTTTTTTTAAAGATTTTGTTTATTTGAGAGAGAGAGAGAGAGAGAGAGAGAGAGTGTGTGTGTGTGTGTGTGTGTGTGTGTGTGTGTGCATGTGTGTGAGTGGGAGGGAGAGGGAGGGAGAATCTCAAGCAGACTCTGCCCTAAGCACAGAGTCCAACTCAGGACTCGATCCCATGACTCTGAGATTGTGACCTCAGCCGAAACCAAGAATCCAACACTCAACCGAGCCACCCAGGTGCCCTTCTTTTCTGATACATTTTGATTCCAATTCCCTGGCGGCTAACCTGCATAGGCCCTCAAACAAGGTGAAGTAATTTAGCAAGTGTAGAGAAAGGGGAGACACGCAGATAATGCTTTGCTCCTCCCCTTCCCTGAAAGGCCCTACCTGATCTGTCTCCCTTTCCCTCCAGCCACTCTGGTCTCTTTGCTCCCTGAACACATTAGGCACAAGCCACCAAAGGTTTCACAACACCTGCTCCCTCTGTCTGTAGTACTCTTCCCCCAGAAATCCACATGGCTCACTGCCCCACCAGCTTTATTTTCCTCAAATGTCACCTCTTCAATTAGAATTCCCAGCCGTCCCCAGTTAAAATTATCCCCATCCCTGCATTCCCATCCCTTTCCCTGCTTTATGCATCTCCCTGCCAGCCGTCACGTTCTTTTTTTTTTTTAAGATTTTATTTATTTATTTGACAGAGAGAGACAGCCAGCGAGAGAGGGAACACAAGCAGGGGGAGTGGGAGAGGAAGAAGCCGGCTCCCAGCGGAGAAGCCTGATGTGGGACTGGATCCCAGAACGCTGGGATCATGCCTTGAGCCGAAGGCAGACGCTTAACGACTGTGCCACCCAGGCGCCCCCATCACATTCTGATACACTCCATAAGTATTTCTTTTGTTGACTGATCACACACACGCCCTCACATGAACGCTCTACGAAATCCTCCACAAAGGCCAGAATTTCACATGCTATTTGGTGGGGGACAAGTGAAATCCTGGTTCCAGAAACAGATATGTGGAAAGGACTCCACACCGGTGACCATTTTGGTCCCCAAACTTTTAATCAGTCTTCAAGCATAATCGCTTCCTGCCAACTCCCACCTACAGCACTACCCATGCGTCATCTGTGACTTTCTGCGAACGGAGCCCGGAAGCCCTGCTAGGTGCGTGTCCAGTCACACCCAGTTAGGCTACATTCGTGGGGAGCTGATGCATGGCTCTTCCCTCTCTCCACGTCAGAAGCTGAATGATGCCCCAGAACAATAAAGCTTCCCTTCACCCGGGAAAAGGACCCCATTGATCCTGCAGTAAGAGATACACTTTGAGCAGATATATCCATTCACACTCTACTCATTTTGAAAGCTCCTACTACATGCTTGGCTTTTTGCCAGAAGCTCGGAACGTAAAGATGAATAAAATATGGTCCTTTCCCTCCGGGTGCTGTGACATACCACGCTGGACTTCTATGAGGTGAAAAGATGAAAGGCATTCTCTTCTGTCGTGCAGAATCAGCCCACTAGATTTGGCCACCCCGGACGGCGCGATATCACATGGAGAGACTTTCCATACCCAGGAAAGCCAAGCCTTCACTCTGAATCTACAGGCTCTGAGAAATCAGAGGCGTGATCCATTCCAAGATCTGAGACCCAGAGACAGAAAGGCCAAAGTTGAGGGGACATACAGCCACATCCTGGCACCTACAGCTACCGCAAACTCCCGGAGGCAGGGACATAACCCCAATCATTATTCAGGCCCAGCACCTGCGGAGACCTGGCAAAGAAATAGTTGTTGAGGGGCACCTGGGTGGCACAGCGGTTAAGCGTCTGCCTTTCGGCTCAGGGCGTGATCCCGGCGTTATGGGATCGAGCCCTATGAGCCTGCTTCTTCCTCTCCCACTCCCCCTGCTTGTGTTCCCTCTCTCGCTGGCTGTCTCTATCTCTGTCTAATAAATAAATAAAATCTTTTTAAAAAAAAGAAATAGTTGTTGAGTGAACGAATAAATAAATAAATAAATAAGAAAAGAACAAAGGAGCTAAAAGTAACAAGGGACTAAAGTCACAGGAGGGTCCACTAGTTTGCTTACAGCCCACCCCTCTTAAACTGCATTCCCAGGGCCCAGGGGTCTTCTGGATGTCCACTAAAACTGGGGTAAAGGTCAGAGCCAAAAGAGGGGTTCAATGTTAGAAGAATAAGCTCAATGGTAAAGGTTAGAAACAAAACAAATCAGCAACTTCTGCTCAGGATTAGTATTTGGACCCTCAGGTGTCTGCTGAACATTGATTATTCGTTAGATAACGCCATTGCACTGGACAAAAGGCACAGCAAGACGGTTTTAAATAGTAGAATTGGCTATTTGTTCCCTTCAGGTTTGTGTGCTCCATGAGAAACTGAATGTATTTTCTCAGGAATAATGCCCAGGCACAGCTTTTTAGGATAGCTATCGAACTAGACCCAATACATCCTTCTTGTCACACACTTTCCATTAAATTTCAGTAACCGTCTCTAAGAGGTTAAACACCAAGAACGAGAATCAAGGATGCAGGCTCCAGGGCAGCCAAGAGGTGAGAGGCAGGTCACCAGGAAGCCTCATGCAATGAATTAATTCTCCGAATGCTGAGCCCGGGGTTGGGGGGGGGGCTGGGGAAGACGGGACCCGGCCTAGGGATCTGCAGGGGACACCGCCCAGCTGATGTTTCCGTCTTTCAGACGGGCACTCTTGTTCTATTGCATCTCAAAGTAGCACCTGGAACCCGGTTATAAAGCAACTTAGTATGGAAACACCAATTTTGCATGCAAAGCAGATGTATGTTGCTTCTGCCATTTCTTGGGCACATGCAAAACTTATAGGGTGTCAAAATCTCCAAACTACTCTTTAAAGCACAATACCTGTTCTCCCTCTGTTCAAATGTCTGAAATGACGGTTGGCACGGTCTTCATGCAATCGATCCCAGGAAACTTCTATCAACCCTCTTGCAGATGCTCTCCATCCTGAGCATTTCCAGAAAGAACAGTACTTTTCTTTGAATAGTCTGCCAGCTGGTCTGAGAAAAGCAGGTGCAGATCTTTTTAAATGCCATATGTACTTGCGTATTCTCCCAGCTTCCCTGCCTCCCCCTGCCACAATTTTGAGAAGGGGTTGTTTGGCTTGTTTTATTTTTTTCTTCTACACGATTTTCCCCAAGACTACTGTGGTCAAAAGCAACAGTTATAAAAACAATGAAAAGTGTGAATACTAGTGATTTTAACCTCAAAGTGGATTCTCAACACTTTCTACATGAAATTCTGTCTGAGCATCTGTCTAATGCACGAAGCCCCACCAAAGCTGTTCTGGAGAAGGAAGGCGGAAACTTGACTTTTACCTCTTAGGACGAGTCAGCCGAAAATGGTACCATTCTGTTGACTTTCTGTGCTCCCCTCTTCTCTTTAGAATAACTGACACAAGAAGCTGGGTGGAGTTTTTTCTTTGTGATCCTGCTGTCACCACCAGCCTGCTATTGCGGTAGATTTTTTCATTTTGTGCAGGAATGGAAATAAAATCGCAAGGCCCTAGGTATCTGTAATATAAGCCTGGAATAGCAACTCAAGCAATGAACAGCTCCCACCTCACTCATTGCTCTTACAAGTAGAATTCTATTACATTTAAAAGTATCCTTTGAGGGGCGCCTGGGTGGCACAGCGGTTAAGCGTCTGCCTTCGGCTCAGGGCGTGATCCCGGCGTTATGGGATCGAGCCCCACATCAGGCTCTTCCGCTATGAGCCTGCTTCTTTCTCTCCCACTCCCCCTGCTTGTGTTCCCTCTCGCTGGCTGTCTCTATCTCTGTCGAATAAATAAATAAAATCTTTAAAAAAAAAAGTATCCTTTGAAATTCTGATTAGCCCCAAGCCTTTGAAAGCAGATAGTAATGCAGCAGACTCCCTAAAGCAAAATTCTCTTGCCATCTGACAGCTCCCCAGCCTTTTGACTCCTCCACCCTCTGGAAGCCTCTGGTCAGCCTCCTGCCTCTACAACCAGATGTTTTGGAGCTCACTGAGGCACAAACCCTCCTGATGGGCCTGTGAAACCAGGGACAAAAGGCAGAACCAGTTAGGGAAATGGGTATGTAAACTGATCTGAGAGAACAGAAAGCACGCATATATATACAACCAGAGGGACACAACGTCCATTCATTTATTCATCCTTCAAAGATTTATTGAGCACCTGCTACGTGCCAGGTACTCAGCTGGCTGCCGAGGATGTGATGGTAAGAAAAACAGACATACTCCTTACCCTCTAGGAACTCAGTCTGGAGGGGGCATCAACCAAAGGATCCCACAAACCACAAAGAGCAGCTGCTGAGGCTGACTTGACGAAGCCTGTGGGGTCCTGTGGGTGTGTGATGAGGGCTCTGACCAACGAAGGTTTCCAGAGGAAGTTTTGACCTGAGATCCAGGAGATGAAGACATGAGGATGAAAACCAGAAAGGCCTTCACAAGGAAGGTGCCTGGCCCTGCATGCAATCCAACCCACATAGAAGCCAGGCGTGGATTTAGCTGCCGCACTTAGATGGAAAGTCTGACCTGCACAGGCCAGTGCGGTCTCATCTGTCATTTCATATTTTCTGAGCATCTGCGATAGGTAAGATGCTGTGCTAGCTCTTTATGAATGTTACCACATCCATTCCTGACAGCACCCTGGCATGTCAGGGGTACAACTATCTGCAATCTTGAGGCTTGGCTTTGGCTCGTGGGCGGTAGTTTGCCGATCCCAGGTCTCAGATGCATGTGTTGTGGCCGGAGTGAGAGCAGCCATATTGGACCATGAGGTGAAAGTATCTGCTGAGGATACCAGAGAAATAAGCTAGAGGGTGCCTGAGTCCTGGTTATCCCAGAGCCACCCTGTGAACTAGGGAACTGAGGCACAAAGAGGTTGAGCAACATTCCCAAATCCAAGCAGAAAGTGACAGGCCGTGCCCGGGTCGAACCAGGCTCTGTATGACTCTGAAATCTGCACGCCTCATCCCACACTGCACCGGCTCAGATCAGGGTTCTGGCACGTCAGCTTCCCAGTGTGCTGGCTGAACACTCTGAAGACTGAGGTTTTCTTCTTTAGGCCTACTCAAAACCTCTCTTGTTTGAAAGTAGCTCACGCCTCCCCTCTTTCATAGAACACAGGCAACGATTTGCCCACAACTGACTCATTAAACACCACACCCACACCCACATCCATACCCACCCGCACACACACACACCCTTTAAGTGCTTGAAGACAAAGCGCAGGCACATGGGCACTCTGCTTTCTCCTCTACAGAACCACCCCGGGCCTCCCATAAAGCAGGACCTGCCCCCGGAAGCAACTCAGCGTGGCTTGGAGCAGGAGAGCGGACAAGGCTCTGAGCAAGGGGTCAGCAACCCCACTCCAGAAACTGTGTGGAAGGGAACATTCTTGGAGTCAGAGCCAAGTCACAGGGCTTTGCCATTGCTCTTCAGGTTTCTATCACCCTGTTGTTCTTGCAGTGTGTATGACACGCCCAGATCCTACGAACTGGGCTTTTGGACAGCCCCAAGGGATTCAGCAGAGTCAGCCCGTCAGACACCAGAAAGGATTAGTAAAGGGCGCCACAGGCTTTTCCAATAGTAACGATCCAGGGGCAGCTTCCGAGTGACAGCCAGGAAAAAAAAAAAAAAAAAAAAAGCAGGGCTAAACCTCAGTGCCCTTGCATTTGCACCTTGTAAATCTCATTAGCATGTGTCACAGCTGGGCTCCAGTGCCTGGCGCTGGCAGAGACAGCCTGCCCCCTGGAATGCTGCATCTTGCCAACCCCAGAGCCTGCTGGAGACACAGACCGCAAGACGGTTCTGTCAGCTCTCTCCGCGTGCCCCTCACCTCCTTGTGGAACACACAGAGACCCATCATCGCGTTTTATTTGTGGCCTCAGTTAATCGAGATGGGGAGACAATCCTGGAGGTATACTGAGTACAAGACACGCTCCTGGAAAATGCATGCCTTATTCCTAGCTAGAGCTCGGCTTCTCCATTCTTCAGCAGTCTCCTACTCTGGTGAGTTGGGCTTACCCACACATGAATGGTGTATTAGTCAGGATTAAGCTCATTTGCAAGCGACAGTGGCTTAAGCAAGACAGAACTTTCTTTCTCCCTCATAAATGAAATCCAGAGTGCTCACGGGGTGGCTCTGTGAAAACCGGGGACTCGGGCTCCTCCTGGCTTATTTTTCTGCCAACCTCAGTACATGATTTCCACCTCACGGTTCACTCCGGCCTCCGTCTGTGCATCTAGACGGGGGACGGGCCAGCTACCCCCCAGAAGCCAAATCTGCTCCTCCGCCTGCTTTGCTGAATCGGCCCGACTGGAATACCGCCATCCTCATTTGTGTATGTGTAGTCTATAGCTGCTTTCAAAGTTCAACAGCACAACCAGGTAGCTGGACAGAGATCATATGGCTCACGGAGCTGAAAATACTATCTGGAGCTTTACAGAAGAAGTTTGCCAACTCCTCTTCTAGACCAAAAAAAGAAAGAAGGACAAATAAGGTCACGGCGCTCCAAACCATTTCCCAAAAACCACACAGGACATTTCTGCTTAGAAGCTATTGCAGAATTTAGTTTCACAGCCACATCCAGCTTCCGGGAAGGCTGAGGAGCCCTACGGACCCCGGCGGAGCTGGCCCCTGCAAGGGCTCCTTGTCTCCTCTGCCTCGAGCCACTGCTGCTCTCTGCTCCACTTCACAGACAGGCTCCCCTCTAAGACGGGCCACCCAGATTCCCACTATCACATCCGCTACGTGGGAGGGGTAACAAAAACAGAGATGAGTTGAGAGACAGAGATAGAGTGGTAGAGTCAGAGATCCAAGAGAGAGGCCTGGAGAGAGCTTTAAGGCAAGTATAAAACTTTGTTTACAAATACAGGTGTGAAAAAAAACACTATTTTTGTTAAATTCAACTTCTTTAAATTCCTCATGAAATTCAGCTCTAAAACGCTACCCTGCTGAACTGGTCAGAAACTCATTGTAGTCAGCACTGGGGCTCCTGTCCCCAGATTTGAGCAAAGGTCCCAGGGGCTTCCACAGTGATGCCTCCCATCAGTGAGTCACAGTGGGTATACTGGGATGCCATATGGTCCCTTCAGGTGAGGCTGAGAAACCCAGAGAGGCAGACTGCCTAGACATACCACTCCCTCCGAGGCCTGGCCCCTCCCAAGGGCACAGCCACCTGCTACTTTCCTAACAGACAGAAGACTCCAACCACACCCTCATTTACACCCCCAGAAACATGCCCCTTCTCTGCTTCCCCTCTGGCTCTTCAAGCAGCTTTTATTTTCTGTCCAGTAAAAAACCTCATGATCAAGGAAATACCAAGAGTCTGGTTACCTGTTGGAATGGGAAGTAGTAAGAAAAAAGAGTAAAACTTAATACTTGATAGACAGATAGATGCGACCAAGTTCAACGTCTTTGCTAATATCACTAGGTTTAACAGCTGTTTATCTCCCCGACCCTGTAGCCCATTTGCAAGTCTCTCTGAATCCTTTAGGCCTTAACCCCAGGCTAGGTTTCCTCCTGTTGGGGGGCAATGGAGGGGAGGAGGGAGTGAAATACTTGGGAGAGAGGTGGACAGCTTTGAGTGCCCTTGGAGGCAGGTCTGCAAATAGCTTGAAATTGGCTCTGATAATAACCACACCTAAATTTAAGCCTATTCTGAAACAATCATTTATGTCAAGATCCTTGTTGTCAGTAGAAATTTATGACTGCTAAGTGGTAAATGTCCAGACACCATCGATGAATGGAATTGGATCTCGACCCATGGAGGGTTCCTAAGTGGGACAAGCTGAGTTAATATCCAGCCCACACACACCAGGTAAGTGGTACCACTTGTAAAAATGCTAAAATACCGCCACCTGGTTGGTAAAAATATGCTGCCCTGAGCTCCCAAGTGCCACCTTAGCCCCCCCTCCCGCAGCAATCTCCCCAACTTCCTCCATCAAGCAATAAAAGAGCCCATGCCTAGCTCAGCAGGAAGCCCATACATAGCCCCTGCCCCTAGACCAAGGCTACTGTCCATTCTGATGGGTCAGCGCCCGTGCCTTACTTGTTGCTGAATATTTTGAAATCATCCTAGATGAGAATGTTTGGAAGGGGGAGAAACATGAGCGGCAAGGAGGGGGCTCCCTTCTGGGGTCACTATGCATAGTTGTGCAGGCCGTTCACTGCGTAAGTTCTCCTGACTGAGGTAGCCACTGGGAACTGAATTTCATCCTGGCCAAGTGTTGTGGCCTGGCATGGGGCTGCACCCATCCAGAGAAAAGGGAGCCTTTTTCTAATGCACACAGGGTGCTGTGCATTCCAGCAGCCGGCTCACTTCAGAAGCTATTTTAATCATCGAGGCCAAGTGACGGAGACCTGACTTAGGGTGGGAATCAGAGCCTGAGAAGTCAGGAGTAAATTTTTCCTTGCCATTAACCAGCCAGGAGCCTTTGCCGACACTATTTAATTTCTCTGAGCCTCGGTTTCTTTAAAAATTGTCATAATACCTATTTTACAGAGCTGTTGAAAAAATTAAATTAAGTAAGTGAACTGCCTGACACAATGTGTGGCAAGAATCAAGTGCTCAACACCTGTAACCATTACTAGAATTACTACTGCTATTAGTCTCAGCAAAGGGTTATGTTCTAAGTCTTGGAAATACCTACAGGGTATACCTACAAGACATAAGGAGAGCCATCTGGGACATATTAAAAGGATGTGTGGTAAGTAACAAACTTGCCAAGATGTGTACCAGGACCATGCCCCTTTCTCCTAGAGACAGAACTTACTATGTGAATGTGATTTTGATAAATGACATGTAATATGACCTTATCTGTGAATGAACGGGAATCACCTCTGAGCTGGGTCTGGCCTCAGGAGAGCAGAAGACAGGGAAGGAGTGATGCCATAAAGACCCTGATGAAGGAGAAAGAGTCCACGAAGGCCAGGTGCTGAAGCTGCCTTGACCAACCCGGAGTTGAGCCGTTCCCTGCTTTAGGGAACTGGAATCAGTCTGGGGGCTCTCAGGGAAGAGGGGCCAAAAGTTTCCAGGAATGGAACCTGGAGCAGGTGGAACCATCTGGAAGTAGGGCATTGCATCTGTGGCATCTTGACTTCCTAGTAGTGCTGACCAAGGTTGGCATGCCCTACCTTGGCCCCATGGGCCTTAGAATGTCTGTGTTAAGCCAAATATTGGACACTGAGTCTGCCCCAACCACCTCTCCAGATTCACACTTACTAAAATTAACCAGGTGTCTCCTGCATCTGTGTAGAGACAGAGATCAATATCATGTCCTTGGTGCAATCAAAAGAGATGCTATTGCTTTCATTCATTCATTCATTCATTCATTCCAACACATATTTATTGGTGAGTTCTTTACACCAGGCACTAAGGATAAAGCAGTGAACAACCGCCTCTCTGCCTCATGTCCAGCCTCTAGCCACCAACCCCACCCCAGCGGAGCAGAGGTCTACCCTTCTTCTTTTTACCATGGCCCCCACCTCCTAGATCAACGGTGCTGAAAACCCTCCACGGACTTCAGACCTAGGCCTGCTCTTACACTTCAACAGGTGCTCCAAGCCGCTGTCCCTCCTTCCTCATCTCCTGCCCTCCACACTTGTCTGCAAACTGTCGCATTGTCCCTTTAGTGCCCATCAGCCCTAAGGCTTACTGTGTTCACAGCTTTTTCGGCTCCCAAGGGGCTCCACACCTGTTGTATCATGGAACCCTCACCTCAACTCTGAGACAGGTCAGGGCAAGAATTAGCCACCTCGTTTAACAAATTTGGAAACAGGCTGTTTAGGACACCTGCATGGCATATTATGTCTCCTCAAGTTTTCTAAATTCTATATTAAAATGTTGCATTATTTTATGTGTTACTTATACCTTGCCTACTTCAAAAAAGAAGTGAATATTATATTACATTCTTCTCTAATAGGAGATATTCTAGTCTCTGAGTCTTTGTATATTGATGGTTATAAATAGAGCCTTGAAAGTACACAATGGTAATTATTCCTGCCCTACGCTTACTCCCAAGTCCAAGGCTTGGCCGAAAATAGCCCCCTCCTTTTCACAAGGAATTTGCTAAGCCATCTCCTCCCTTCTTAAGTGAGCTCCCAGAAGCTGATCTTCTCTCTTGGGAATTGATCACTGTTTCTCACTAACCACATTACACTGAAGCCGTGTGATGGTGTACGGCCTTGCCAGTGACCAAAACCGTGCCTCGCACTGTGGATGGCAAATACAATGATGAACTAAATTGCCCTTTCTAAATACTGTTCATGATCCCTCTCTATTGACTACACTGGCTCCCCAGATGTCAATATTCACATGCATGTTGTTCTCAGTATTTGGTTAGCTGCCCTTAGTACTTCCATCCACGTGATTACAAACTCCTAAAAGGCAGAGGGTTTAACTCCACTGTAAAGCAGTGCAGAGTTCCACACTCTGAAAGTTGCTTAGTAAAATGTTTTTGATCCTGGTAGTTGGTTGATGGTGGTAAAAGTAAAAGCCATTAGAACTGTGATTAATGAAGATACTTTATGCAAGTTTTCCCCCAAGCACAAGCGAGAGGACATATAATCCCATTGCCAATACTCAATCTTTCACTCTTGGGGGATTTCCTCACTAATTAGTCCGAAGCTGTAATTTAGCCTATACTTTAAGGAATGTGTCACATGAGGACACTTCTAATTTATTTCTGACCTTCCTTGAATTTAGAGGCACATATGCCTTCGACCAACATTTCTCCCAACTGCTATTTTCCTGCTGAAAAAAAAAAAAAGTAATAGTTTATCCAAGACCTGAGAAGGGGAGGCAAGCCCAGAGCCCATGTCCTGGCACTTGCCTGTTTAAGGGTTTGGTCCAGCTCTCCTGCTCTGTTCCCTCAAGCCTGCCTTCTAATGACGAAGCAGAATGAGCTCTGTGCTACATTACCAGGACTTTGAAATAGACAAAGAAATATAAGCAGAGGTGAAGTCTGTCACAGGTGGCTGTAAGAGCCAATACACAATTTGCTGCTTTCCCTCTTCCTTCTGCCACATGGAGAAAGTTCCAGATGGTGGCTACTCTCTCAGTCTAGGTCCCCAGGTGAGGACAGCAGGCAGCCTTTCCCCAGCCTAACTGTGATGGACATGCAGAGAAAGCAAGAAATACACTTGTTGTTTTAAGTCATTAAGATTTGGGAGTTGTTTGTTACTGAAGCATAACCTGGCCCTGTCCTGACTGATACAATTATCCTAAGTAAAGGAACTCCTACAGGAGACTTTGATAAGATATACTTTGCCATCAACCCTGAATTTCTTCCTGGAGGCTTACTTCCACAGTTGGTCTTGGTGAGCAGCTTTTCTGACCCCCAGAGATTCCATGTCTCCCGTATCACTAGACTCTCCCTCCAAAATAGTCTACTCACCACATTCCACTCCTGGAGAGAGCCACTCCACTCCTCCTTTTCCACTAGTCCAGCAAAAGCTTCCACTGGGGTTTGATGGAAAGGTGTGTAATCCATCACACATCCTATATTGTTCCTTCCTCCCAGCTCCCAGCCCTGAAGGATGCGGGGCCTGTAGGGCCCCTGGCCACTGAGGGAATCAGAGTCACCCAGTCGCCATGTCCTGACAGCTTGTCACATTATTTTTCCCTGTGGGGGCTCTGATCCCTCCATCTAACCTTCTTCTCAGTCCCCTGAGACCATGGGCCTCTATACAAGGCTCCCCAGGCAAAGCAAAGCAAGATTGATGCCCTACCAATGGCCTGCCATGCCTGGGAGGGCTCTCCGTTCAATGAGCGGAGCAGCCCATTCTTCCCCATCTCGGGTTCCCACACTGGACACCAAAGCGGGAGCTTGAAGCCAGGGCGGCAAGAATTCAACCTTTATTCATCCCAGAACATAAATGATCTGCCACACTCCCCTAATCTCCCTGGCCCTCTCACCTCACCTACTCAAAATCTTTCCGAAGGGCCCGGGTCTTCCTGGAATAACATGTGATTCACACTGCCCTTTGGACAGAGGGGCTGGAGCTCAGAGAGGATCAGAAAGTTTGGAGGAAAAGTATCCATTTACATATTGACCATGGAGACATCCCCCTGCTATTGCCACCCCCGCCCATGGCCCTTTTTCCTCATTCTACCCTTATTACCAAACTAGCCTTTGATGACTGTAGGCGGGTTGTGCTGCTGAGAATCATGAATTAGCATTAATGCGATGGTTATTTGCATCCACAGTTCCCCCGCACTGCAGGTGAAAGCCTCCTCGGGGTTTGGGCCTAAGAGAAGGGTTTCAGGGACTTGGGGTGGGGGGGCTGTGGAGCAATACATATAAAAATGATTTCATCTAAATTCCCAGAGTGGTTTCATAGACCAAAGCACCTCTGAAGGACAAAAAGACAACTGTAAAATTACCTGAAAATAAATGCTTCTAAAGTGTTCGGAAATAATCCAGGGTGAGGAGAATCGGGAGGCCGATAACTAATCCATCAGCTCTTTTTTTTTTTTTTTTTTTATCCTGCATCCAGACTTTTTCTTCCAAGGCCACAGCCTGTCAGCATGCAGTTTATCAGCCGTCACTCCATCTCGATTCTGGGTGACATGAGATCAATGGCCTAAAACTGCTCTCAGATCTACGGAGAAATTTATAACACCAGGCTCTGCTGTGCCCTGGCTGGGCCCGGGTCCCAGGGCTCTGAGAGTGAGGCTGCCATGCAGACTTCATTTCCATTTCAAAAGTGGATTGTGACCCACTTGGAGCAGGCCAGTTCAAGCCATCAGATGCAAAGGCAGGCCTGAGTCAGAAGTCTTCAGCACTTACAGAACGATGACTTTGAGGAAAGAAAAAGAAAGAGACCAGCCAATGATTAAAATTCTCTCTGCCTTGACAAGGCTCTAGCTTCCTGCTTTAATTTCTTTTGAATCACATGGGATTTATTAATAACAAAACCCCAAATTTGCAACAACATGTTTTAGGCTCTGAAAGCAATTAATCCATCCAGTTTATCTAACTACAGAACTTCTGAGCATGGTTTGAGCAGAGATTTGTGGTTCTTTTGATCCTCACTGACGGCTCCTTTGGTTATCTACAACATTTTTTTTTCTACCGTGAACTGTGCAATTTGGTCCTAATTCTGCCTCAGTGTGCCCATGAGCCATAAGCAAGGTCCTAGGTACCCAGGCCACTTCCCATATCCTATACTTCCCAACCAAAGAGCTCCAGGGAAATTGTTAATTGCCCCGACACGCACCCCGAAACCTTGGGTGATAAGGGGAACGCTGGCTTTCCATCCAGAACCCCAGGCCGTGGGCAGCTATGGAACCTGCCACTCCTCACCGCCCCCCCGCCCCCCATTTGTCTTGGATGGTGCCCAACAGAAGGCATACTGTGGGGACTCTGGACTTGCTCCTGGCTGAACCCAGAGAAGCCTCAGCTTTCTGACCTAAAAGAAAACCCTGCTGTCTTCGCGACTTCTCATTGGAACCAGACATCCAAGAGGAGGTTCCCAGGAGGAATGGCATTCTCCAAGAGGTCTGGCGATGTTGGAGTCCACCAACCAGCTCCTCCTGCAGCGCTTGCCCCAGCACCCCCTCCAGCCGGAGGAGAAGGCAGGCTGGCATGTGAGTAAATAGTCCTCTGGCTGGACCCACAGACAGCAAGTGCCATCTCAGTGCACGCCTGTCTGTCCTGAGTCTCTTTGGATTCGGCCAGACCACTAACTAGCTAGTCACTGTTCCCAAACCAGTCACCTAAGAATTGCTCTTCACCTTTGTCCTACTTCCCTGCCCTGCCCCTCCTCCACCCTCCCCTTACCCTGGTGAAGCTGTGATGTCAGAATGACATCCTTCAGCCCCATTGCCTAAGGGTAGAACTGGAATTCCTTAAGGTGGTATATGAAGCACCAACCTCCTCACACTGGCTTTCTTCACCCCAGTGCCCCTCCCCCAGCCGCTCATGGCAACCTACACCCCAGTCCTTGGATCTTCATGCCATTGAGCTTGCTATTCCTTCAGGAGGGAATGCCCTTTCTTGCTCTTTGTACCCCTAGCTAATGTCTACTCATCCTTCAAAACTCAGCTCAAATGTTGCCTCCCACAGGAAGCCTTCTCGGCACATCTCTGTTCCTTAGCACAATTGGGCCCCCTCCTCTGGGTTCATGCAGGCATGCAACACATACCTGCACCACTGCTCTTGACATGCGGCACGTGTTCGGCTATCCCCCTCCCCTAAAGATTGTGGGCAGACGCCTGGGATGGGCTGCCAGGTAGGCCTTCGTCACAGCAATCCTCATACCTGATTGTGAGTCTCCCTCTTCTAGATTTCCTGCCTCAGGCCTGGCAGGCAGAGTCAATGATCTCTTCCCTCCTCCTTTCTTCTTCTTCTTCTTCTTTTTCTTCTTTTCTTTCTCTCTCTCTCTCTCTTTTTTAAATAAAGCTAGGAGAGAAGCACAGAACAGATTCTCCCTCACAGCCCTCAGAAGGACCCTGTCAACACCTTGAGGTTGGACTTCCAGCCTCCAGAACTGTGAGAATATCAATTCCTGTTGTAAACCAGGCAGTTCATGGCTGCCCTAGTAGATGAATGTTGAGGGGAAGCACAGGGTCAAACATTGGCTCCATGTAAGTCACAGGAGAGCACCTCGTACTCCTGAGCATCTTAGGAGTGAAAGTCTTCTGGAATGTTCCCACCCCCCCCACCACCCCGTGGGTTGCTGTCCACTGAATATTTGTCTCTCTAGGTGGTTTCAGTCATGATACATGGCTTTTGTGGAAATGAGTGGTGAAAAAGCCCACTGGAAACTCCTTTTTGCTATCATCTGATCTCAACCAGAGGGTAAGGTACCAAAAGATTTTGAAATGACGCGAGAGCATTAAAGTTACTTGAACCCTCACATGACCATTTTTCTCCTTCCTTTGGGACCTATAAACCTACAACTATATCTATTATTATTTCCAGAAGGGTGGGAGAAAAAAATGGAATCAGAGGGATGGTTGTAACTAAAGCAAAGAAGCAGACAGGAAATAGGAGGGTTGTTTTGTTTTGTTTGTTTTTTGTCTTTCTGAACAAATACCTCGCCTGCCTGTGAAATAAGAGGTTTAGATGATACGGCCTCTGATAGTCCTTCCTCATGCTTTAAAAGGAAATGATAATTAACATATGCTCAGGGCTTCCTAAGCATCTGACGCTGATTTTTCTTACACAGTCCTCAAGTCAACTTTACAAGGTATTATTATTAGCCCCATTTACAGAGAGATCAAGTAACTTGCCCAGGGTCACACAGCAATTCAACGGTATCATATGTGAACCCAAGCCACATGATCCAGAACCTGTTGTAATCAACGGCCGTGTTTTGTTTCTTGTCAGGTTAAGTGGGTACCCCAGAGCATCCTGACATGCAGTACACACAAAACAATGAGTAATCCAAGACCTGGACGTGGTCCAGGGCTTGAGAGCGTCTGGCACTGGGATCAATCCAAAAATCAATGCTTAAACAACTGTTACCTTTACCCTCAAACTGTCTCACTGTCTGAGTGCTGAGTTTGATTCAGGGCTATGGAAGATATTGCTCTGTGGGTATTAAAGTTTAAAAGTCACAATGCCAGTGTCAACAGCCCAATAAATGGGGAAGGAGGTGCATTTTTAAAAATACAAAGTTAGCATTTGGAGTGTAGAAAAGAGCTTGGTTGCATTTCTAGAGAGCAAACCCCCCAAACCCCAGCGACTTAGGAATTCTGAGAGATTTCTATAAAGTGTGCTTTCCTTACAAGAATGAATTGGATCCCTCTGAAGAGCTGCGTCTGTTCTCTGCTTGGAGAAGCACTTGCTGCAAACTTCCCTGGAAAGTTTATCCGATAGAGTGAGCCTGTTGCAGGAAAAACAATGGGCCCTGATCTCATATATTTTTTTAAATAGTTAAAAGGTTAAAAAATAACCCCTCTCCCCAACCATCCTTAGAATTACACTTTCCAGAGAATTCTACTTCCCTTTCCTGGTAGATATAATCCTAATTAAAAATAAATTACGTGCTGTATAGAACTTGAAATGGAAAAGATAATCCTATTACATATGAGAATATATACTGATTTTCTTTCCCGCTAAACTGTGGGAGATATCAGATCAGGCTGAGCCCCCCATTGTCGTCGCTTTGAAAACTTTCCTAGAGCCCTAATCCGTCACGTGACGCCGGTGTCAATCTCGGGGTCTGCACGCGAGTTTCACAAAGCAGGCATTAGGCTCGGCAACAGAAACCCAGCTTTGCGGAGCCCGCAACATTTGCATTCAGAGAAAACGCCGGCCATTGTGCGCTGTGTTTGTTCTCAGGATTTCGAGACAGTTGCCTGCGAAGTTGCTAAAACCTAGAGAAAGGGGCTCCTTTGAGCCAGCCTGGGCCTTTGGTATGATAACAAGTCGATTTGAGCTGCTTTTGTGGGGCTGGATCAGCGCTGGGGGAGGGCGAGCTCCCCTTCCTTCCCCCCACTGCTCCGGCCCCACCTCCCGGACATTTTGTTTCCCCCGGGAGTTGCTGTAGGCGCTGATGCGCTATTTTAAATCGTATTTCCATAATCTGGAGGCCGCAGGCGGCGGGACCCCGAGCTCGTTCTGCTCGCGTGCCTTCACACCTCAACCGCCGGCTCGGAAGGCGGTGTTCGCCGCTCTCCGCCCGGGGCTCTGCGCCCTGTGCGTCCTGGCGCCGCCGCTGTCGGGGTCACTTCCGAGCGGCCGAGTCGCTAGCCCAGGATAGAATGCTTCGGACCTGCTACTAGCCGCCCTACACCCCTCCTCCCGCCTCTTGGTTTATGGCTGCTCGCCCACTCCCCCGCCCCAGCACGCCTTCCCGTATTTCAGCCTTGAGAATGAGCATGAGGACGCGAAACGCTTTGAGTAAAAATATTAGTTTTGTTTCTCCAGCAGAGCAAAAATGAGACAAATTTAAACAGCGAACGGCTGGGGTCCTGGGGTCCTGGGGTCCTGGGGTCCTGGGGTCCAGGCCATAACTGAGAAGAGCGGGGACGCAGGGGGAGCAGTCGTGGGCTCGGGCTCCCAGCCACTCGCGACCGTGTTCTAGCCAAATGTCTACTCATGGGAACAGCTGAAAACATCCTTTCTCTGCGACTCTGGCCCCACTGCCCTCCCCTCACCCCTCCAGGTTCTCGACTCCGCAGGCGCAGCACCTTGCGGACCTGACCTCTCGGGGTTACACTAGTGGCAGTGGGGAGGCCGCTGTCCGACTGCCGAGTTCTGAATCTGCTCGCGTCTGGGCTGACCAGGGAAGGTGGTCGGGGGAGGCCGGGGCCTTGGGAGCGCTAAAGGTCACCAGCAGGCCCCAGGCCAGGGTGGGAGCGCTGCTGGGCTCGGAGAGAAGGCAGAAAGTTCTTTCGGCTGTGCCTATCACCCCCCCACACACACACCCTGCCCCGCCCCAGAAATGTCCCTTGGGCAGGAGCAAAGAGAGCGCAAGCTATTAATTGGCAGCTGGGCGGGAGGGGCGTGGGGAGTGGAAGAGAAGTCTAGGAATTGGGCTCCTGTAGGGGGCGTCGCCCTTTCCTCTTCCTGGCCCGGCTGCTGTTGCCTGGCTTAGCTGCTTTTAGCAATACCAGGGCAGCAAGGTGGAGAAGTCGTAGAAAGGAACCCAGAGGGAGGATCGCTCTGAGGAAACCCCCAACTGTCCACCGCCCTGCCTTCTTCCTAATCTCAGAAAAGCTTTTGTTTATTGATCGCTGGGGCTGCATTTTTTTTTCTCTTTGGCAATTACAAGGCTCCTACTTCATTCTCTCCTCCCCCCCCCACTGCACCCCCACCTCCCTGCTTAGTCTCCCTACTCTGGGGCGGGGCGGGGGGGAGCTCCTGAATGTCTTCTGAAAAGACCCCAGGACACATTCACTCGGGTTGGAGGGAAAGGAAAACACAGATGGATGCTGACAGCAGGACTAAAATCTGGATTCGGAAGAACGTTTACTAAATGCAGTCTGCTTATCAAATTCATCGCCTTAAAAAAAAATCTTCCACTGCACGGCTTTTGCTTTTACCTCTCCTCCTTCTTGTGTATTTGCATAACCTGCTCAATAAAGCTCTTCAATAAGAATTCGTCTTGCTCCGGCTTGGAGCTCCAACTCCCTGGTCTTCACGGATTCTGGGGGTCCGGGGGAATACCTGTGGGGGGCCGCGCCAAGCCCGGCCAGCGCCGGGATCCGCCCAGCCCAGAGTTTGGCAATACCGAAGCTCCACACGTCTGTAGGCAGATGGTTAAGTTCCCCCAGGTTCGTGCCAGGTTGCAACGTCATGCTGTGATTTTGTTCTTCTGGAACGGGATGAGTGTTGCTTCTCGGAGCAGCCCTATTAGAACAGAAAGAAAATCCTCTAAATAGGCGGAACAAGGCATCAGGAGGGAAAGTTCTCTAAATGCACTTTAATACGAGCCGGGTATTGTGTGGAATTCAGCACCCATCACCGTTTAGCCGGAGAGTTATGGCAGTGATTGGGGATGAATAGAGGAACATAATGGATACATGTGGCGTTTGCTCATTATATTCAAGTTAGCCCAAGTCCGCGGTGGAAACTGTTCAACTTTCTCTCCCCTTAGCTTGTCACAATGAAATAATACAGACATTGGGGCCTCCAATGGGATCGCCTGCCACGCCATTCTATTTCCACTGCTAACGAGGGCTTCATAAGCCTTTGATACAGTCTGATCTTTGAAACCTTTCCAAATCTCCTCAAGCTTATGCTAAATCCTATTTGGAACTTTTTTTTTTCCCCTGGCCTGCTAGCGCCCAGGGCTTAAGAAAACCATTTGGACAGTGACATGCATACTAACACATCGCAGAGCTCTTTTCTGAAAAGGAAGTGGCAGCCTTGATTGCCGAAGCTCACACGAGCAAAACACAATTGCGTACACAAATTTGAATAAAATCAATCTTCCCTCTTCCTTGGGGCTCCTAAATCAAGACGCTATTTCCGCGTGCCTTGGGAATCAGGAAGAGAAGACTAGCAAGACCTTACTAGGCTGAATAAGTAGGTGGAGAGAAACGGGCGAGGTTGAGAAAGCTTCCGAGATGCAAAACGCAAAAAAGGGGGGGGGGGGAATCCCGAGCCACTGGAGCGGAATTCCTGCGTGCTTATTCGAGCAGCCAGCCCTGGACAGCCACAATTAAAACCATCCACTCCTTTTACTCCCGGCGACCTGTGCCAACTCCTCTGTATTCAGGGCGCCGACAGGAAAGGAAAAAAGGAGAAAGGAGTTAAAGAAACAAAGAAAAGATCCCTAATTTTCCTTTCTTGTTTTCCCCTCTAAGCCTTTCCACATTAAAGGGATTGTCAGAGGCTGGCGTAGGAGCGGCGCGAGGGCGAAGCTGCCATTGGCTGCCCGGCTCCGGCGATTTGCATATCGGCTGCTATAAAACCGGAGGCTGCGCGCAGCGGCGCAGCTCCAGCAGGAAGGAAGGGAGAGGTGTACGGTGTGGGCAGGTCGGCGCGTCCTCAGAGCCCTCCGGAGCCTCGAGCTGCAGCCCGCAGATCTCCCGCACAGGGCTCGCAAAGAGCGTGCTCCTAGGAGCCTGCGACTCACGCCCGGACCTGCAAACCAGAGAGAAATTGCTCAGCCTCTTGGAATAGCACTTGGGGCTGGCGGCATGAGTCCAGGGAGGCGCGGGGGCAGCCCCTGCCTTTTCCCTTTACAGCTCTTCAGCCTCTGTTGGGTGCTCTCAGTGGCCCAGAGCAAGACAGTGCGATACAGCACCTTCGAGGAGGATGCCCCTGGCACGGTCATCGGAACCCTGGCTGAGGACCTGCATATGAAAGTATCCGGAGACACAAGCTTCCGCCTGATGAAGCAGTTCAACAGCTCGCTGCTCCGGGTGCGCGAGGGCGACGGGCAGCTGACCGTCGGGGACGCGGGCCTGGACCGGGAGCGGCTGTGCGGCCAGGCGCCACAGTGCGTGCTGGCCTTCGACGTGGTCAGCTTCTCGCAGGAGCAGTTCCGGCTGGTGCACGTGGAAGTGGAGGTGAGGGACATCAACGACCACGCTCCGCGCTTCCCCAGGGCCCAGATCCCCGTGGAGGTGTCCGAGGGCGCGGCCGTGGGCACGCGCATCCCGTTGGAGGTGCCTGTGGACGAGGACGTGGGGGCCAACGGGCTGCAGAGCGTGCGCCTGGCCGAGCCTCACAGCCCTTTCCGCGTGGAACTGCAGACGCGCGCGGACGGCGCCCAGTGCGCGGACCTGGTGCTGCTACAGGAGCTGGACCGCGAGAGCCAGGCCTCCTACAGCCTGGAGCTGGTGGCCCAGGACGGCGGCCGCCCGCCGCGCTCCGCCACCGCCGCCCTCAGCGTGCGAGTGCTGGACGCCAACGACCACAGTCCGGTCTTCCCGCAGGGCGCAGTGGCCGAAGTGGAGCTGGCGGAGGACGCTCCCGTGGGCTCCCTGCTGCTCGACCTGGACGCGGCGGACCCCGACGAGGGCCCCAACGGCGACGTGGTGTTCGCCTTCGGTGCCCGCACCCCGCCCGAGGCGCGCCGCCTCTTCCGCCTGGACCCGCGCTCGGGCCGCCTCACCCTGGCAGGACCGGTGGACTACGAGCGCCAGGACACCTATGAGCTGGACGTGCGGGCCCAGGACCGCGGTCCCGGGCCCCGGGCCTCCACCTGCAAGGTCATCGTGCGCATCCGCGACGTCAATGACAACGCTCCGGACATCACCATCACCCCGCTGGCAGCCCCGAGCGCACCTGCTGCCTCTCCCTTCGCCGCCGCCGCCGCCGTCGCCGCTCTCGGGGGTGCGGACGCGACCTCGCCGACCGGGCCCGGGACGCCTGAGGCCGGCGCCATCTCGCTGGTGCCAGAGGGGGCGGCGCGCGAGAGCCTGGTGGCGCTGGTCAGCACCTCGGACAGAGACTCGGGCGCCAACGGGCAGGTGCGCTGCGCCCTCTACGGGCACGAGCACTTCCGGCTGCAGCCCGCCTACGCGGGCAGCTACCTGGTCGTGACCGCGGCGTCGCTGGACCGCGAACGCATCGCCGAGTACAACCTGACGCTGGTGGCCGAGGACCGCGGCGCGCCCCCACTACGCACCGTGCGACCCTACACGGTGCGCGTGAGTGATGAGAACGACAACGCGCCACTCTTCACACGGCCGGTCTACGAAGTGTCGGTGCGTGAGAACAACCCGCCGGGCGCCTACTTGGCCACGGTGGCGGCCCGGGACCCCGACTTGGGCCGCAACGGCCAGGTCACCTACCGGCTGCTGGAGGCAGAAGTAGGCCGCGCCGGGGGCTCGGTGTCCACCTATGTGTCGGTGGACCCGGCCACCGGGGCCATCTACGCGCTGCGCAGCTTCGACTATGAGACGCTGCGCCAGCTCGACGTGCGCATCCAGGCGAGCGACGGTGGCTCCCCTCAGCTCTCCAGCAGCGCCCTGGTGCAGGTGCGGGTACTGGACCAGAACGACCACGCACCGGTCCTGGTGCACCCGGCGCCGGCCAATGGGACCCTGGAAGTGGCTGTCCCCGGGCGCACGGCAAGGGACACTGCCGTGGCGCGCGTGCAGGCCCGGGACGCGGACGATGGTGCCAACGGGGAGCTGGCATTCGAGCTGCTGCAGCAGGAGCCCAGAGAAGCCTTCGCCATCGGCCGCCGCACGGGGGAGATCGTGCTCACAGGCGACCTCTCGCAGGAGCCGCCGGGCCGCGTGTTCCGGGCCCTGCTGGTCATATCCGACGGCGGCCGCCCCCCGCTCTCCACCACTGCCACCGTCAGCTTCGTGGTGACAGCAGGCGGCGGGCACGGGCTGGTGGCGCCCGCCAGTGCGGGGAGCCCGGAGCGTTCTCGCCCGCCCGGCTCTCGACTCGCGGCGTCGGGGCCGGCGCTACAATGGGACACGCCGCTGATCGTCATCATCGTGTTGGCCGGGAGCTGCACGCTGCTGCTGGCCGCCATCATCGCCATCGCCACCACCTGCAACCGCCGCAAGAAGGAGGTGCGCAAAGGGGGGGCCCGCCGGGAAGAGCGGCCCGGGGCGGCGGGCGGCGGAGCCTCGGCTCCCGGCTCCCCGGAGGAGGCTGCCCGGGGAGCCGGGCCCAGGCCCAACATGTTCGACGTGCTCACCTTCCCTGGCAGTGGCAAAGCGCCCTTTGGCAGCCCCGCGGCCGACCCGCCCCCGCCCGCGGTCGCCGCGGCCGAAGTGCCGGGCTCGGAGGGCGGCAGCGCCACGGGGGAAAGCTCCTGTCACTTCGAGGGGCAGCAGCGGCTCCGCGGCGCGCACGCCGAGGTGAGGCCTTCCTTCGGCTGGGCGCCCCGCTCCGTGCTCCGCGGACAGGCTGGGGGAAGGGACTGGAGGGGTCTGGGTGTGCCTGCACGGGAAATGCCTAACCTGTCGCGCTTGTTTGTTTCTTGTCCGACCCTCACCTCACCTCCTCTCCCCCGCCTGCCCCGCTTCCCCATTCCTTGCTGCAGCCCTACGGTGCTTCTCCCGGCTTCGGAAAGGAGCCGGCGCCCCCTGTGGCGGTCTGGAAAGGACACTCTTTCAACACCATCTCTGGCCGAGAAGCGGAGAAGTTCAGCGGCAAAGACAGCGGCAAAGGGGACAGTGATTTCAACGACAGCGATTCCGACATCAGCGGGGACGCTCTGAAAAAGGATCTCATCAACCACATGCAGAGTGGTGAGGACTCTTCTTTCCTGCCAAGTTCAGCGTTCCTCCTCTCCCTCCCTTGCTGCCCTCCCGTCAATCTCCGTTCCCAGCCCCCTCCCTCTTCCCCACTTTTTTCAGTCCTCGGAGTTTGGGATCCCGGCCTTCATCAGACAGCCGATTTCAAAATGTCACGTCGAGGTAGCTCCACCGCTGAATAAAGATCACTCCCATCCTGTTAGGTGGAGGCAGGGCTGATGCTTCTGCTCCGCAGGGGCCTAACTTGCAGCAGAAGAAGCTGAGCCAACTTCGTCTGAGAGTGGCTTTACAGGAAGGAGTGTTCTTTCAAATCTTGAATCACCGCGTTTACTTTCATACTCACTTTCCTTTTCAGCCGCCCTGACCCTGCCTGACATTCTGAAGAGGGAGGCGTAGTTGTGTGCAATCTCAGTAATAATCCTCACGCTCTCTCCCTTTCTCTTTTATGTTAGGACTGTGGGCGTGCACCGCTGAGTGTAAGATCCTGGGCCACTCTGACCGCTGCTGGAGCCCGTCATGCGGAGGACCCAACACACATCCCCCGCCTCACCCACCAGCCCAGATGTCTACCTTCTGTAAAAGCACTTCCCTGCCTCGGGATCCTCTTCGCAGGGACAATTACTACCAGGCCCAGCTGCCCAAGACAGTGGGGCTGCAGAGCGTCTATGAGAAAGTGCTACACAGGGACTATGACAGGACAGTCACCCTGCTCTCCCCTCCCCGTCCAGGGAGGCTCCCAGACCTGCAGGAGATCGGGGTACCCCTCTATCAGTCCCCCCCTGGCAGGTACGTGTCCCCAAAGAAGGAAGCCAATGAAAATGTGTAACCCCATGCTGCATGTGTTCACAACTTATACAGGTCACTCCGAGAAGCCCCTAAGTTATTGACTGGTTTCAGTGTTGTATATATTAAATATGCAAGATGTGCCTTAAAATGAAGCTGTTGGAAGCTATTTCCAATCACATTGGTACTGTTTGGTATTTGCAAACAAAAATGTAGTTAATGTAATTTTTATGAAATGTGTGCAGTATTTAATTTTTCTTATCATGCTATTGACTTTAATTTTACTTGCAGCTTGCCATTTTCTTAGTGTTTTTAACCTGTACATTGTGTAATGTAATGTTTGTATATAATGAAATTTTGTTATATTTTTATATAATAAAAGCTAAAGTGGAAGTTATTGCCAAAGGAACTGTCTGTAAGACAAAAAAACGTGGGAATTACTTAATGGAAATTTATCTTTCTCCTGAAACAACCTAGTGTTTGAGAATTTTTGCCTTGCCAAGTATACCTTGTATATCTTGAGTCTGTGGTAGATTTCAAGTTCAATGTTATTTAATTACATTTGGTTTTCTGTAAACCGAACCATGTTACTTATAAGCACAGTAATAAAGGATTTGTCATGTGTCCGAAGAATCTGCTAATTGCTTTTCATGAAGTTGCCTACAGTTAGACATTCACAAATAATCTGAGTGCCAGAATTAAACCTTCTTTCAAGTGCTAATTATTTAGGCATTATTAATATTCACAGCAATATTAAACTTCCAAGTATTGGAAAGTCTCATCTGAGCATTAAAAATACTTTATTTTGTAAATCATGTGCATCTCCATTTACATCAGGCACTCTATAAAAATTTTTTTTAAAGATTTTTATTTATTTTTCGACAGAGAGACAGCCAGAGAGAGAGGGAACACAAGCAGGGGGAGCGGGAGAGGAAGAAGCAGGCTCATAGCGGAGGAGCCTGATGTGGGGCTCGATCCCATAACGCCGGGATCACGCCCTGAGCTGAAGGCAGACGCTTAACCGCTGTGCCACCCAGGCACCCCAATAAAATTCTTGTCCTCATTTATTCACTCAACAGATATTTATGGAGCATCTACAAAAAGTAGAGAAAGCTGTTTGGGCTGTTCATTCACTAATTAAACATCTGTTGAGTTTTTACGAACTGCAGTAACTCCCCTAAGAGCTGCAGTTCGAGGTTAAGAAGACATAGTCTCAAGGAGCTCTTAGCATATTAGGATGTTAATAGCAAAAACACACTCAAATGTATGGGTGAAATGACATGGTACTTGGGATTTGCTTTAAAATATTCTAGAAAAAAACATGGGGCTATATGAAACAAGACTGATAAAATATCAATCCTTATCAATGCTGCCATTGAGTACATGGGGAGGCGGGGGTTAATTATACCGATCTATTTGTGTGCTGTGTGTACTTAATGCTTGTTATGGAAGGTTTTTTTAAAAAGACACTCAAAAGACCTATGTCTATGTCCTATACTCTATGCATTCATCTGAAATTAAATGATAATATCGAGCGCTAGCATTTACTGAGCAAGCTTTAATGAGAGCCAAGGTCCTCACAAAGCACTCTGCATGAATTATCTCATTTAATCCTCAAACTACCCCCTTGAGATTTATAGATAAGGAAACTGGGGCACAGCAAGGTTAGGTAAAATGCCCAAAGTCACACAGTGAATCGGTGGCCAGAATGAGGTTCAAACCCAGATTATTCAAGACAAGAAAATAAAATGAAGCATCAAGAAGGTTTTCTGTTTTGTTTTTTTTTTCTTTTAACTTGAAAGAAACAAAAAGGTGGAAAAGTCCCAATGCATTGCCTTTACTGCCTGATTATTGTTTAGCCCTTTATATTTGTGAAGTGCCTGTGTCCCTTTACTACTAATTATAGAGTGTGAGGCACTGTAATGAATAGAGGAGCCCTCAAAGCTGCCTGTTAACGTCATAACTGAAACCAGTGGTGGCTCCAAGCTGAACAGCAGGGTGGGCACACACGAGTGCTTTGCCACCCACGGCCTGCACAAAGTTCAGCGGTTTCTGCAGGCAACTGAGCTGAGCATGTGCCTGACAAGCTCGGACAGCCCAGACCTCAGGGTCTAAAAGAAAATGTTGGCTGTGGCTGGGTTACCAGACAGCTCCAGAGCCATTAAGACCAGCCCCCAGCAGAGAGACCTCAAGGTAGAACTCCCATTCTAACATCTACGTCTTTATTCTTGAGCTAGTCCCATCAAATGCAGAGCCCAAGAACGAATAACCCCACGCTGCAGCCTAAAAGCATCCAATCTCTGATGTGTTTCCCTGCTTTTGTCCTTCAAAAGTAAAATAATGTCTTTGTCATTATTTTATTTTGTACCGTGCAAACTATTTCATTACTCCAAAAAATCAGTTGTCAAAACTTCACGGTCACATTTTTCCCTTAGAGGAATGACCATTAAAAGATCTTATTGTTGCTTAGAACTTTAAAAAAAAATCAGACATACAATTCAGTCCTTAAAATTGTTTTTTTAAAAAAAAAAAAAAAAAAAAAGGAGGGGAGGAGAGGGGCAAGGGGAAGGGGGAAGTCTCCTAAGGGCCAACAGCAGGAGCGCTCAGAAAAATGGGAGCTAAATGAAAGAGGCTTTATGCTTTTCTCTAGAAATGTTGACTTTCAAGCACATTTCTAAGAAAATATATTGCTTTATTAAATTAAATGAACAGAGTACTTAGGACAATGTCCAGCCCATGGTAATACTTGCTACACTCCATCTTCCTCTTTCCTTAGCTTCCTTGAAAGCCAGTCTCCACCGTGACTATCAGTGCAGTCCCACCACTAAGAAAGACGACACAGATTCAGGATGTCTGGCCTTGTTCGGCCTCCAGTTTGCTTTCTTCACTTCTCCCACTCTCAATGTGTAGTCCAGAATCTCGTGTGTGCTCAACGCTCGACAAACAAGTATGGCTAAAGTAAACATTACAGGCCAGTTCACAAACCTTAGCGATCTGTGATGGTACCATAAACACCCCTCTGGAGATGGAAAGCCACAACCCTTGGGCACCATGGCAGCGAGCTTGGGGACATGGGAAAGCCCTTGGGGGAAGTCGGAGGTCACCTTGAAAGAGAAAGCTAAAGCCAGACTTTACTTATTTCATAGTTTTATATCTGGCCCCATTGACTTGGATGTCCTACACTTCCTATAATAAAATATCCATCAAAGAAACCACTTCAGAAAATTAAAATGTAAGTGGTTTCAACATCTATTGAAAAATACATTCTGAAATAGAGTGAAAACAGGATGCATGTCTCCAATACAAATACATACGCACATGGAGAGAAAATATATACATAATCAGGATGTGTTCCATGCCATAATTAGCTAACTATCTGGCTTATCTCACTTGGCACATATAAGGTTTTATCATCTAAAAATTCCATTTTAGAAAACAAGCATATTCCCTTTAGTATCAAATTCAGTAACAACAGGATAATTGGAATGCTGTAAGTTTTAAAAGCAAACTGAAGCAAAGTAATACAGTGCTTGATGGGGCTCGGTGCTTTGCAACAACACAGAAGGGCTTTGAAAACACTGTCTAGTTTTCAACAGCTATGCAATAACTCAGGAGAGTATCTATTATTCCCTTTCTTCAGAGGAAAATAATCTGCAATGGAATTCACCAACAGGTTAAAAGTCACCTAATAAGTGAACAGCAGGTAGGAAGAGACACCAGCCTGTTTTAAAAGCCATCACTTAAACCACCAGATGAAATGTGCCCTTTTCCCCAGGGGAAAAAAGTCTTCAGTTGTTATCAGAGTACAAGATTTGCTCCCACAAAACTTGTAAAACAAATTTCAACATGTCAGAGTGAAACCCATATAAGTTAATGTGAATTAGGGAAATTATATTTGCCAACCCACTATGACATGTGGCTATATCGTGGACACTTAACGACTCTGCGTGTCCAGATGAAAATCATCCCCCTTTCCCTGCCACCATTACCCCCGCCCCTGAACTAGGCCCCTGGTGATCGTTTTAAACTCAGTGAATAGGACTGCAGTTCATAGACCAAACCCAAAATACATGTCATTTTCAGACTCCACCCTATTACTTTCCTCCACTCACCAAGATCTGTTGATTCTATTTTCTAAATATCTTTTTCAGGGTTCCTTCACTCCACTGCGGCAGGTGGGATGCTCTGCCCAACTCCTTACCCTGAGTCCACCTGAGCTTCAGAGGACACCTCAGGGTGCCCTGTGATCATCTCCACTGCAAATGCCTGTCTCTGCTGCTTGGGACTTCCCGAGGGCTTGGGGCTCCAATACAGAATAAGTTCTGCGGCGGGGCCACATTCAGCCTGTGCACAGAGCCTTCTGGAAGTACGGAGGATGTAAGATCAGCCAATTTAGGGATGAATTGGGAGGCGAAACACCCCAGCTTTCCAATCCCATGGAGGGACAGTTTTGAGTTGTGTTCTCCACAGTTCCCCTGAGACCCCAAGTGAATCTCAGCCCCAGGTGCCCGCAGCAGCAGCCCACCCTATGACAGCCCCCTCGTTGACATTCCTCTTTCCCTACCTCACTTTTCTCAGCCACCTGTGCCTCCTGGGATCACTTCCCACATAAATTTCATGCACCTAAGTCCTTGCTTCAGTGCCTTCTTTTAGGGGGTCTGTCCAGATCAGGATGGCAGCCTAAGAACAAGAACAAAGATACCATTGTTTCGTGATTACTGTGTTCTAGGCACCGCACCAAGCACTTTACACTCAATCCTCACAACTTTGTGAGGTCAGTCCTCATGAAGCCATCTTGCATATGGGGAAAGCGGGACTCAGAGAAGTAAGGTTAAGTCAGAGAGACTTGTCTTAGGTCACACAGCTAATATTAGGAAGGGCTGGCATTAAAAATACAGAAAAAGAAATACTGCCTTACTCAAGCTCTCATTGTGTTTTTCTTGGGTTCCAGGACGAATGTATCTGCTCTGTCTGTCCCCATCCATTCCAACTTCCACACTGCTTCCATAAAGACCTTTTCTAAATATTTGATCTCATCACTCTACTGATTAATACCCACATGACTTCCCATCACCTGTAGGATAAAGTCTGCAGTGCTGTCCATGGCATCCCAGGGTCCTGGTGCTCTGGCCCCCACCTCCCTCCCCAGACTCAGTCCTGCTGCTGCCCTTCTCCCCACCAGCCCACCTGCTATGCACACCTGGCACTTCAGCCACAAGGATCTACTTACATTTCCCCACTCCATCCTGGCTCTTCTGCTGGGACTGCTGTTCCATTTCCTCTCCCCGTTCCTCTTCTATGGTCCTTTCTTCTTATCCTTCAAGACTACTCAAGAATCACTTTACCCCCTCTCCCAGCCACCATCCATACGGGGCAGGGTGCACCTCCTCTGTCCTTCCTTAGCACTTCCCAAACTGAAGGGCATTGCTGCTCTGCATGTCCATCTCCCCCCATGGCCCATGAAATCAAGGACTGTCTTTCATCTCTCTATCCCCAGCACCTGGCTGGTTCATAATCAGGAGTCAACAAAAAGCACTTGCTGAATGAAATGATTTACTGAGCCAACCACAAAAGGTCATGGTTATACACCATAGCCAAGAGACTCTGCATCTACGAGTCACACTCCTCCCCACAAGGGGACTGTGCTAAATATGCCTCCAAATCAGACAGGACCAACAGATTCAGTCTCTCGTCCACCCCAGCTGGCCTAGTGACTGCAGGAGTGCTGGGAGGCCACAAAAATAGCACCAGCCACCTTACCTACTGAAGATCAAGCCTTCCCCATCTTCCAGTCTCAACGAAGCAGCATCTCTGAGACCCAATTCAGCCACTCCCAGAAGTGCGTGGGCACCATAGGTCTGGAGATGTGACGTGGTCTAGTCCATTTTGGTATCTAAAGCAACATGGCACAAATACAAAAAATTGGCAAAGCTACACTTTGGTCTAGGCGAACACAGCAAACCATACAGTTGATGAAAGTATCTAGTTGCTTTCTTTGCTAAGTGTTTATTAGGCTCTGATTTTGTGGAGACTTGGTCTAGTTTGCTCATGTTTCTTCCTAACAATTCTGGGAAAGTAGCCGCTGAGGAGGTGAGGGTTTGCCTCTCACGAAGGTCACTGGATCATCCGAGGAAGAACTGGGCTGTTGGCAGTAGTGCGTGAGTGGGTGGAGATGGAATCTCAATTTTATTCAGCAACTGACTTTCAGCCATCACTTAACCTCCTTGTGATTCATTCTGCTTATCAGCCAAAAGCCCTTAATCACCGGCCTCACTGGAGGCCTGCGAATGAACTAATGAAGATGCTGAAATGCAGCAAGAATGCTAAGAGCTTGGTCAGCCACCCTCCTGCACTATAGAAACTCAATGTCACCGTTCTGTCTCTGGAGTTCCTCCCTATGCCTTTGGTGGGGCATCTCCCAGACTATATCTGCATATGAAAGCTAGTAAAGAGGCCATTCTACCAAATCATCTCAATTTTTCCAGGAACCCATATGAAACTCTTAAGTATCTTCATAATTCCTTCAATTCCTCATGTAACTTTGGGGGATTGTTCCTGAGAAGCACAGCCTGAGATGGGGATTCTTATGAAAATCACTAACTGACAACGTGGTCTCAGGAGAAGGGGAGAGAAGCCAGCACAGGAGGGCAGGAGAAGAAAGCACTCCCGTGAAGGGAGCTATCATGAGCCCTTGGCTGCTCACAGCGGCCCGGAAGGAGTGCACAGGCCCCAAGGATGGGGGCATGTTTTGGGGCGGCGGCGGGGAGATACCAACAGCATCCACTCCAGCAGCGCTTCTCAAGTCAGAATCACCTGGAGGCCTTGTTAAAACACAGAGTGCTGGGCCCCGGTCCAGAAGCTTCTGATACAATAGGTTTGAGGTAAGGTCCTACAATTTGCATTTCTGACAGGTTCCCAGGTGATGCTACTGCTGCTGGTCCCATGACCATCCTTTGAGAACTACTCACTACACTATGGAGATTACGCAGTGTAGAGCCAAGACATACTTCCTGTGATTCTATCAGGTTTTACCCAGGAGTATTTCAGCTGTAGCATATAATCTTCAACCAGTGCCTCTAGAATATTTAACTCTATACTTGTCACAGAACAAGGAACAGACAGAAAACACCTGAGTGCAGAGCAAGTGAGATGATGAGGGTGAAGCTTGAAGCTGCAAAGTCAGGGCCCCATCCCATCTACCAAGACATCATCAGCACCATGTTCCCTGCCTCCACCCCCTCCTCCCCACACCTCTCCACTACCACAGCACTTGGGTGAAAGGTGTCAGGAGAGGTTAAAGAGGGCCTGGAAAAGTCTGCTGATGACCATGCCATGGTCATAGATGGTTAGGCTCCTGCTGGAGGGCTATGCACAGCTCTGAATGGTACACCTTGTCAGGGACCTGGACCAACTGGGACATGTCCCGAGGGGAAGGCCTAGGGGATGAGGGGACTCAGTGCAGTAATGTTTCATGGGGGAGATTTGGTAAATAACCTATAACAACGCATGAGACTCAAAACTAAGATAGGCTACCTCAAGAGGTGGTAATTCCCTAACACTGGAAACTTTCAAGCAAAGGTAAGACAATCAGCTGATGGAATAAAGGGTGAGGTGATCTGGTTTGGGGGTCAAATAAGGTAGCCTTTAAGTTTCCTCCCAAGCTTATTTGTTATTAGCTTGTGCAAATTCCTGGAATGCCCCTTCTTCTGCTCTCCAGTCCTGCTCTGATTCTCAATGGGTGAAAAGTTAAGCACTCTAGCTTTTATTCCATTCAGCTTGTAAGAACCCCTAAATTCCTTCCCGTTTTCTAAGAAGAGCCAGAATAATTCCTGCTTTCCTGGTTGGATGCTTAGCTGACCTGGAAGACTGGGTCTATTATTTTCCCCTTTTATGGCATAAAACCCTACTCCTGTCCCTGTGAAATTGTTTTTGATTTGTTGTAAGGTATTTTTCAAGAGGATTTTTAAAATCTATTGCTCACAGTGACAGCCCTCTGTCACTGAAGGGAAACTGAGAGCAAAAGATTATCAGAAGCAGGTATCCTGCCTGTCCTTTCATTAGCCCTGCCACCTCACCTTTCTCTCCAATGCTTATTAAATGGAGATGTTTATTCAACATAAGTCTCCAGGCTTATGTTCATTTCAAATCATTTAAGACTTGAGTCACTAGGGTTGTGTTTTGGCCAGCCTCCTGCATTCACTCACCCCAGACCCGCGCTCCAGCATACGAAGGGCTGTGATTCATTTCTGCCCTTCTGCCTCACTAATCAGAGAAGCCCATTGCTCTCGCCGTGCGCTGAGTGATAGAACGGAAATTTCTAGTCTGAGGGCATTAGATTCAGATGCAGCTAAAAAAAAATGAATGTCAGGCAATCTGGTTGATTATAGCTGTGGAGATGTGGGAAGAAAAAAAGAGCAAGACTGAGTTGTTTGTGCTCTCTTTTACTGCTGACTAGGACACAAACAGCTACCAATGTGCTTGACCAAGTCATCCACATGGGCTCACATAACTCTGTCCAGACAGGCAGGAATGGACAGGCCTGAGCAGTGCACGGACAGCCAGCTTATGAGAAGCATCATCAAAATCCCCATGAAATTTAACTAGATACACAACTAGTTTCCAGAACTCCTCTGAGAAAGAGAACTGCGTGCAGTTGGCATATTGGGATTAGGGAAGGTGTGGGGAGATCTGCTGCTGACCGCCCACCACTCTAAGGAACATCTGTCCATTAACGGTGTTGCTTTTTATTTTCTGAATGGGACAGGCAAGTTTGGAGAAAACTGAACTGCTGGGAGAAAGAGAGGATGATTATCCTCTGTCTTTTCTCACTGCCATTCTTCAAAATAAATGTGCAATGAATATTTAAAGGATATAGGCTTAGGGGACTTAAATCTTGTTTGTAATGTTTTATTTCTTTTATTTAAATAGATCTACAATGAACATGACAAAACATTAACATTTGTCAATTTCCGTTGGTTGAGTACACGAGTGTTTATTTTTGTTATTGTTGGGTTTTTCTGTTTTTTTTTTTTAAACCACAACAAAAGAGTACGGCTTTGAAGGATCACTTCATTTCTTAGCATAGCATGCCCAGGGCTTCCATAGGTCTTTAACCCACAATACTATTACTGTGCCACCCTCCCCCCCTTCTTATCCCAAACTGAACGCTGCTCTGGGCAGGAGAAATATCAACATATGAGTGGCAAACATAATCACAGCCTAAAGACATGAGCATATAGGTTCCCTGGCCAGAGAAAAGCATATGAGGGTCTGGGATACATGGATAATGCCTCTGGCAGCCCATCTCTCCTCCAAAGAGCACCTCAGAGTCAGTGACACCACTCAGCCAATTATGTAGGGAGCAAGAAGAACAACCCTTACAGAGTATGAGTTACGACAGGCTTGGGACTAGGCCAGGATCTGTGGGGGCTCCGAGAAAGCTCTGACAACAGAGCATGAGCCATCACCCCAAGGCTGTACACAGGTACCTCTTTATAAATGTTGACTTTACGATGTTCACAGCCAGATTGGTGTGGCCATGATCCTGGGATTAGACACAGTCCCTTTTTATTTGGAAGGACCTTGTCCTTTCAAGAAGCTAAACATCAAAGAAAGAGACCGAAAAGGAGAATTCAGATTGTGGCCTTCTGGTAGACCAGAGCAGGGACTGGCTCCCAATCTACTGGGTCTGGACATAAAGGATTCTGGATGGGCTGGAGGTGACTCTTAGGAGGTAAAGGGTTAAAAGTCATGATTGTCAAAGTATGGTCATTGAACCCCTATGGATCCCATAGAATCTTTTGGAAGGTCCACAAGGGAGTATTTATTTTCATAATAACACCAAGATGTTATTTGCCTTTTTCACTCTGTTGATATTTCTCTGATGATGCAGTGTTGGATTAAAAAGTGCTGGGGCCTTAATGTGAATCAAGACAGGGGCACCAAACTACTAATCATTGTATTCCTCATACTTGTGGGGGGGGGGAATGTCCTCAAGAATAACCTTGATGGAATAGTAATAATTATTACTTTTATTAAATCTCAACCATCGAGTATGTCTTTTTAATATTCTCTGTGACAAAATGGGAAGTACACATAGAACACCTTTGCTACAAACAGAAGTACAACAGTTGTCTCAAGGAAAAGCACTAGTGTAACTGAGTCACAAACTGAACTAGCTGCTTTTTTGAGGAACACCATTTTCACCTGAAAGAATGACTGGCAGACAGCTATGGTTACTCAGACTTGGGTATTTGGCGGACATCTTGAAAATGAATAAAGTAAATCTGTCACTTTGAGGACAGCAATGATAGTGCTTGTTCAGTTACGAAATTTAAACTCTCAAGGTAAAATTAGAATTTCAGAAAACCTGTGGGCTTGACAGTTACACAATGCTTAAAGACTTTTTAAATGAGATTGGTAGTTACATTAACAAATAGGAATGTTTCAAAATGTAGATGTTCTGCAGAACTCAGTAAGTCAATATTTTCCAAGTGATCAATGCACAATATTAAGAAGTCACGGTGGGTAAATGATTCCATTCAAAGTGCCAGATAAATGAGCGGATTTTAATGCAACAAAGGATGAAAAGTTCATTGATATGGTTTCAGATTCCATGTTGCAACTAGCCTTTAAGAAACTACCACTTGTAGAGTTTTGGTACAGTAGCAAAGAAGACCATAATTGTGACAGAAGTCTAGCAAAATATTCTTTCCTTCTCCAACTACATTATCTGTGTAATGCAGCTTTTCCTCATATGCAACCAAAACAACATACTGCACCAGCTTGAATACAACAAGTATGAGACCAAAGCTCTTCTATTAAGCCAGACATTGAAGAAACTGGCAAAAATGTAAAATAATGCCCCTTTCTCGAAGTTGTTTTGAAAATAGTTATTTTTCATAATTGTCATTTTGTTAATATGTATTGGGTTTGTTGTTATTTTAAGTTAATATTATTCAAATTTCTGTTTTAATTCTTCTTATGGTAAATATAGAGAGATGCAACCTAGATAAACAAAAGTTATTTTGGGTTCTCAATTATTCTTAAGAGAGATACAAAAATTAAGAACTACTAAATTAGAACATTACATGAAGGCTAAGTGTGTGTGTATCTATCTATCTATCTAAAATGCCTTGCTTAGAAAAGTGCTCAGTTATATTAATAGCCTATCCATATTTATTATGTACTGTTACAACAATTCATTTAACTCTTACGACACCTCTATGAGGTAAGTACCATTATTAGCTTTTTACAGATGAGGAAAATGAGGCACAGGGAGGTTAAGTGAGATACCCAAAGTGAAACAGTTGCTAGATCACAGAGCAGAATCTGGGCTCCTGAACCCTATATCATACTATCAGCCTGCGTTGGTGCTGACATTGACAATGCTTGTAACTTAGATTCTATAGTTTCAGGTTACTCACCATAATTATTTTCCTCCCATTATCCCCAAGCCTTTTATAAGGTCTTATTTAATATTCCAAACTAGTCTCGGATGTGCTATGGGATGGTAAGGGGCTAGAATAAAGGGAATGGACTAACGGAGAAAGCAGTACCACCTGCCATTTCTGTGATAGAAGCAATACAAATTCACAACAAGCTCAGAAGGATCAGTAGGAAAGTCCAGCGGTCCCTCCTCATGCAGAGATTTTGCCCCTTTAAAGTCAATCTTAGAGGATTCATCTTGCATTTGTTAAGTAAAATGGCCTTTTCCCTGTATGTGGACCCCAGCCCTCGAAGAAGTGACAATCTAATTGAAGAGATGAAACAAACATATGACATAAGAGCTAGAACAGACTACAGTGTCTCATTAAGTGTTAAATTGATAGGAAACCAGAGTGAACCTTTTTAAAAACACTTCACTTAGATGATTTAGAAAATACTTTAGGGTCTCCTGTGCCTCTGGGTCATAATACAAGAACAGTAATTATTATTGTACTCATGATGTCACAGAATTCTGAGTTAAATTCTTTCACATCTCAATTCTTTCCTCCACAGGCGACTCAGGATGATTGTCGGGTCTCCCCTACACCCACAATTAGGATGAGTCCCGCTGTGTTGCGGACACTTTGTGCACCATGAGAATGCTGTTGAGGACTTTCACCAAACACACAGAGCTCTTTTATGGGAATGCCTGTCAGGTACGTGCCCCAACAGTGACTGAGCTTCTCTGAGCTACTGGGTTATGTTTCTTTCATGCATATTATGGATTTTGTGTCTGATCAGGTTTCCTTTCTGTTTTGATGTACAGATGTATAGATATTTATTTTTAAGATATGTTTATTTATTTCAGAGAGAGAGAGAGAGCATGAGCTGGAGGGGCAGAGAGAGGAGAGAGAATCTCAAGCGGACTCCCAGCTGAGCACAAAGCCCGACTCGGGGCTCCATCTCACAACCCTGAGATCATGCCCTGAACCCGGCAGGTAACCGACTGCGCCACCCACGCGCCCCCAGATTTAGAGCCAAGTGCATGGCTAGCCTGTTGCAGGCAGCCATTGGGGGATACGTTTCTGTTTTGACCTCACTTTTATCTCCTTTTTAAATTATTTGCTTTCTTCTTTTGCACCTAATTAGTTGTAATTTTGCTATCTTAACTAATTAGTTATTCTCGGAAGCCGGCTTAAACACTTGCAGGAATAAAGTGGGTTATGAACAATTCTTCTACTCTGCCACCAACCACCGGCATGGCCTGGAGCAAGTCTCTGGGCTTCTTATCTGGAAAATATCGGGGATGCCTTCCAGTCCTAACAGCTTATGATTCTTAGTTGCAAATAATAAATAGTTAGAAATAACAGGATGACTTAGGGCAAAATTTACAAACTGAAATATGCACTAAGTATGCACTTGCTGGAGTCCTTACGTGTCACCAATCAACAGCTATCTGGAAATAGGCACAGAAAATGCAAGGTGGAAACATTACTGGCACAACGCTGCCCTCTTGTCCCCTTACCTGTGGCAAGGACATTTTCACGACTTATTGAGTACCTACTTTGTCCAAGGCAGGATGCTGGGAGCAGGGACAGAGAACAGAAGTAGATAAGATGTGGTCCCTGAATTTCAGAAGCCTAGCAAGTAAAGGAGAGAAACTCCGAGGAAAAGAACACAAGGGAGGGAGGGGCTAGTAGGAGGAGAAGCGCTCAGTGCGGAGCTCCTCAGGAGCTGAAGAGTGCCAGCCCCAGTCAGAAGCGAAGGGCGGGGGACCAGGGAGCCCCTCCATGGCTGCTCTGTGGCCACTGCAGGAGAGGGGCCCCGAAGGAAGGAGGCAGCTCACCCCGCCGCAGGTGCCAGGGCGCCGTTCATGGGCATCCGTAATCATAATAACTTCACACGTGAGTTCACTTCTTTTTGCAGGCTCTGCCAAGTGTATGTGCCAGATGGTACTTGCCTCCCACATCTGATTTACTGTAGGGCAGACCAGCTGTGCCTCAGCCCAGGGCAGGACCACATCTGGCAGCCAGTTGGTAAAATTCTTTCCATATGACACTCCTGCCCTCAAATCAGATTCCCCGGAGCAATTATCTTTCTATCTGTCAAGGTTTTTTAATAGGTTTTTCTCTTCTTGGTTTATTTCTAGGACTATTGTTGAGAATCTATCAGCAACGGATCTGCTTAAGCACCCTCACGTCAGAGAAAATTCTCTTACCGTGATACAGAAATAATGTTACCACCATACTCTGTAGTAAAATACAGATAAAGTAAAGAGGCAGACACGGTTGGGCACATGTCCAAGAGCCATCCCTCCTTTTTTCCTGTGTTCGTAGAACTCCAATTTTATTTGGGGAGGCAACAAGCTTTAGGAAGGATCTCAGCCCTCAGCCCCAAAGGATCTGAACAGATTGCTCCAAGGTGACCCTGTTCTTTCTAGTAATTGTGTGGGGCGTATGAGGGTGACCCAGGACTGGCCAATTATACACAAGTGAAGGTCTGCTGGGAGTGCTTCTGGAAAGAAGTTTACTGTCCCTAAACCAAAAGAGAGAGAGAGAATCCAAGAGAACTAAAAACATATGTGCACACAAAGACAGACTTGTACCTCAGTGTTCACTGCAGCTTTGCTCATAACAGCCAAAACTCAAAACAATGCAAATGGTTGCCAGCAGGTGAATGGATAACAAATTGTGTTATATTCAAACAATGGGATATTAATCAGCAATAAAAAGGAATGAACCACTAATACAGGCAATGACATGGATAAACCTCAAAATCATTACACAGAGCCAGAGTTCATACTGCGGGCTCCATTTCTATGAAGATCTAGAAAAGATAAATTTAATCTATAGTAATAGAAAGCAGGGGCGCCTGGGTGGCACAGCGGTTAAGCGTCTGCCTTCGGCTCAGGGCGTGATCCCGGCGTTGTGGGATCGAGCCCCACATCAGGCTCCTCCGCTATGAGCCTGCTTCTTCCTCTCCCACTCCCCCTGCTTGTGTTCCCTCTCTCGCTGGCTGTCTCTATCTCTGTCGAATAAATAAATAAAATCTTTAAAAAAAAAAAAAAGCAGATCAGTGGTGGCTGGGAGTTGGCAGGAGGACTGACTAGCAAGGGGCTCAAAGGTATTTCCTGGGATGATGAAAATGTTCTGTATCTATCCATTTGTCAAAACTCATCTAGCCATACACTCAAACTAGGCACATTTCATAATATGAAATTATATCTCAATACGCTTGAAAATATTTAACAGGAAGTAATGAGAAAGCCTGTACTTCCTTCCTTCCATGAACATTGTCGTGTAGAGAAGTACACTAGGAGCTGAGGCATCCATTTTGCAATCGCAAAATGATAAACCCACAGTTCCCAAACTATACACTGAGGCACCCTGGAGTGCCATAGTGAATTCACAAAGGCATCATGGGGGTAAATTTTCAAGGTAAACTTTTTTTTTTTTAGAGAGGTAGAGAGAAACAGAGAGAGAGAGGAAGGGCAAAGGGAGAGAGAGAGACTCTCAAGCAGACTCCCCACGGAGCGCAGAGCCCGACATAGGGCTCCATCCCACGACCCCAGGATCGCGACCTGAGCCCAAATCAAGAGTCGGATGCTTAAGGGGCTGAGCCACTCAGGCGCCCCTTAAGGTAAACTTTTAACAGTGATAATCAACGTCTGTCAAACATGATGTAAACTACCAGATCAAGACAGTTCACAGTTTCCATAGAAGATCGCACTGCATTCTTTTTGATGACTTATCTTTATGAAGCTAGGTTTGGGGCAAATGCTGTGACTTAAAAACAAATACTGTATAAAAATCAACAGGAACTAGGAAGGGAGGGTAGTGGTTTGAGAAGTTGTGCAGTGCCCATCAGGAGCACACATCTCACTAATAAGTAATTACAGTTATTTACCAATAAAATAAAAATATTTTTCTTTTGATGTATGTGTATTATTATTATTTTTAATGGCGATTAACTTGTTTGGAGTTATTTATGAGACAGTTTGGGAACCTCTGCAATAAACTTAAGAACAAAAAGCCAACATGCTGGGGAATAGCTGGGCAGAGAGAAAAAGAGCTGAAGCTCTCAGTATCACTGACTTGCTACCCATACAGACTCCGGACTACCTACCTCCAGACATAATTATGTCAGGTGTGTGAACGTCTTCTCTTTCTTCTTTCTTTTCTTTTTTCTTTTTTTTTTTTTTTGAGAGAGCAGAGAGAGGAGCAGAAGGAGTGGAAGAGGTAGACTCCCCGCTGAGCAGGGAGCCTGATGCAGGACTTGATCCCAGGTCCCCGGGATCATGACCTGAGCTGAAGGCAGACGCTTAACTGACTAAGCCATCCAGGTGCCCCCATAAATGTCTTTACTGTCAGCAGAATCAGACCTATAAATACAGACAACAAACCTGGTTACCAGAGGGGAGGAGGGGAGAGAAAGGGACAACCTGGGTGAAGGGGAGTGGGAGATACAGGCTTCCAGTGACGGAATGAGTAAGTCACGGAAATAAAGGCACAGCATAAGGAATATAGTCAATGACATTGTAATAGCGCTGTATGGTGACAGATGGGAGCTACCCTGGTGGCGAGCACAGCAGAACATATAAACTTGTCCAATCACTATGTTGTACACCTAAAACTAATGTGCAATATTGTGTCAACTATAAATAAATAATTTTTTAAAATACTACTAATGAGCTTGTAATGAAGCTAGATTACTAAGATATTATTGCTGGCATTGTAAACTGGAAAAATAAGGTCAATTTATTTAAAAATAATAAAAAATTCATTTTTTGAAAAAAATTAAAAATAAATCTTTATTGTCTAAGCTATTATTGTAAGAAAAACAAGTCAAACCACACTTAGAATAATTTACATATTCCATACACTGACTCTCAGAAGTGAAGCATATATCTTTTGAGTTCCTTTTCTATGCATTTGTATGCAAATAGTTGTCATTTGTATGTGTGTTTATAACCTAAATGTAGCATTTTTATAACTTGATTTTTTTCACTTATGTCTTAAGAGATTTTTTGAAACTGCTGCTGTATATGGCATTGTGTGAATATACTACTCACTTCTGATGTATATTCAGAGAATATCCAATTTTTAAAATAAGCATCATTGAGGTAAATATCTGCGCAAATGTCTCTTATGCAAGTGCTGATATTTCTGAAGCATAGATGCCTTGGAATGATGATTCAAAGGATGTGCAAATTTTACACTTTGAAAGGGATCAATAGGGGCACCAGGCTGGCTCAGTCTCTGGTAGAAAAGGCAACTCTTGATCTTGGGTTCATGAGTTCAAGCCCCACACTGGGCATAGAGTTTACATTAAAAAACAAAATAAATAAATAATAAATAAATAAATAAAGTAGAAAGGGGAGTTTTGTTGTTGTCGTTGTTGTTTTATTTTTTATTTTTTTAAAGAAATATTTTATTTATTTATTCGACAGAGATAGAGACAGCCAGCAAGAGAGGGAACACAAGCAGGGGGAATGGGAGAGGAAGAAGCAGGCTCATAGCAGAGGAGCCTGATGTGGGGCTCGATCCCATAACGCCGGGATCACAACCTGAGCTGAAGGCAGACGCCTCACCGCTGTGCACCCAGGCGCCCCTGTTGTTGTTTTAAAGAAAGCTGTCAATAGGCTACACCAATTTATTCTTCCATCAACACTGAGTGTAGCAATTTCCCCCATGCCCTCATTAACGTCATGTAGCTGACTTCCCAGATGATAAGGAGAAGGTCAAGCCCCTCTCCAGAGATGGGTTCAGGGACAGTCATGGGACCCAGTTCCAGGCTACTGAAACATGAAGGGAAACCTGCCTGAGGGAACTTCCGGAAAAACTTCCTCCCTCCCAAAAGGATCACAAGAAATAGAAGATTCTCTCTTTCTGTGAAACTTATCAGGACCAGATGTGATATCTGAAACCCCCCAGCCCTTTTACCACCATAAGAGGGACAATCTGAGCATGAAGTTTGGAGGAACAAAGAGAGAAGGAGTCTGGGTCCCCACTGTCATTACGAGCCACTGAAGTCACCACATGTGGACCTGGCTATACCTCTCTAGAAACTTCGGTCATTTCAGGTAACAAATCCACTCACTCTGTAAGGCAGTTTAAGTCATGTCTTTCTGTTACTTGCAGCCAAAAGCTTCCATGTGCCATTACTGAATGGTTTCCATTTGTTTTTTATTACTATCAACCTTATGGGTACTTTTTTAAAAAGATTTTATTTATTTATTTGTCAGAGAGAAAGAATGCACACAAGCAGGGGGGAGTGGCAGGCAGAGGGAGAAGCCTGCTCCCCACCGAGCAAGGATTCCCATGTGGGACTCAATCCCAGGACCCTGGGATCATGACCTGAGCCAAAGGCAGATGCTCAACCGACTGAGACAGCCAGGCGCCCCAGCCTTATGCATAAAAATTGACAGCACGTTCTTATTTTAATTTGCATTTTCCTTTTATTAATAATGTTGAGGGGCGCTTGGGTGGTTCAGTTGGTTAGGCTTCCGACTCTTGATTTCAGCTCAGGCCATGATCTCAGGGTCGTGAGATCAAGCCCCTCCCCCACATCGGGCTCCACACTGGGCATGGAACCTGCTTGAGATTCTCCCTCTCCCTCTACCCCTTCCCCACCCCCCCAAAAAATGTTGAGTATTTTTCACATGCACAGTGACATTTTGTATTTTCTATTTCTAATTTCTAGTGTGAGTTGCCTATTCATATTCCTTGTCCATTTTTCTATGGAACTGTCTGTTGACTCACAAGTTCTTTAAATATCATGTACATTAATCTTTTGTGTATTTATATCTTGCCAACATTTCCTGCCACAGCCAAGCTTGTTTGGGGTGTTATTTTTTTTTCAGGATAGTCAAATCCATTAGTGTTTTCTTTTCTGACTTTTTGGTCTGTGTCTGACATAAGAAGGCCTTCTCCATTTCAACGTGATTTTTTAAATTCTATTTTCTTTCAATATTTTATATTTAGATTTCATGATTAGTTTTTAAATACATCATTAATTTACTTTTGTGATGATGTAAAACCAAAATCTAATTTTATTTTTCAAAATGAATATGTAATTTTCTCAACACCTTTTAATTTTTTATTTATTTCCTTATTTTTAGCGGGAGGGCACGTAGAGGCAGAGGGGGAGCATCTTAAGCAGGCTACCAGCTGAGTGGGGAGCCCCAGGTGGGGCTCGGTTTCAGGACCCTGAATTCATGATCCCAGCCAAAATCGAGAGTCAGACTCAATCGACTGCACCACGTGGGTGCCCACCCCTCACTGCCTTTTTTTTTTTTAGATATTATTTATTTTTGGACAGAGGGAGACACAGCAAGAGAGGGAACACAAGCAGAGGGAGTGGGAGAGGGAGAAGCAGGCTTCCTGATGAGCAGGCAGCCCGATGTGGGGCTCGATCCCAGGACCCTGGGATCATGACCTGAGCTGAAGGCAGATGCTTAACAACTGAGCCACCCAGGTGCCCCTCTCAATGCCTTTTAAACACTGTTTCCCCAATAGCTGAAAACCCATCTTTACCATAGGTAGACTCGCCTGTTCCTGGATTCTGCATTCTGTGTTGCTAATCTGTCAGCTTTCGCAGCAACACTGCACTTGTAATTATGACACTTTGGGAACGTATTTTGATGTCTGGCAGGGTAAGCTTTTCCTCTTTTACTTCTTAAAGTGCTTCCTATTCTCGTGCTTTTTCTTCCCAAGATCATGGGGTTTTTAATTGGATTGCACTGAACTTGCAGGCTGACTGGGGAAGAATTATTGTCATCTTTACACTGTTGAGCTGGTGCACTTAGGAAGTGTGTCTCCCCTTTTGTTCACGGTCTGTTTTATTTTGTTTTATACCATTCTCAGTATCATTTCAGAGAGTCCTTTTCATTAACAGTCCTGTCCGTTTCTTGTTCGGCTTATTATATCAGTATTCTCGGTATTTTGTCGAGTTTGTTGCTACTCTAAGTGTGATTCGGATTTTTCAGTCTTTTCTTTTTCTAATTGGTTATTCATTGGTGTAGGCTGATTTTGTATCTGGTCACCTCACTGACCTCCCTTATTGGTTCAGTTGATTTGCTTGCACTTCTTGTCGAGAAGATCATATAAAATATTGCTCTTGATTCCATTGAATGCATTTGGCCTTGAGTTTTGGTTGTGTGTGTGGTTTTTTTCATCTGATACTAATATTACTGTACTTGCCCTTTTTGTCAGCCTCTTCCTGGGAAACAGTTTCCCATCCCTTATTTACAAACTCCGTATGTGTGCACGTGGTGTGTGTGGATTGTTTGATTTAGATCTGGGTTTTAAACAGAATTTTTAAAATCAGATCTTAGAATATCTATCCATTCATTCATTCATTCAATACATATTTACTGAGGGACTCAGCAGGGAACAAAAACAACATGGATCCCTACCTTCGTGACGTTCACATGCCAGCAGCGTGTAACCTACTCGCATGCTTTTTGTGTCCCTCTTGTGGGTCCCTCTTGTGTTCTGATGTATTCCTGTCAGCTTGTTTTATGCTTTCTATTTTCATGTGTCTTTGTCATTTATTTTTCTCCAAACTTGTCTTGTATCAGATTGGGATTTTGTTTTCCCCTTTAAGGGTCTGGAAATTACACATCTTGTTTCTATTTTTCTAGAGGCTGCCTTTAATTTTTGACAATTAAATTATTCTGTCAATGCCTGGAGTTAGTATCACAGCTTCTTCCTCACAATATAAGATTCTTGGTGCACTAATAGCATTTGCCGGCCATGACACAGTTATTCACAATTGTAGTTGCCAGCTATTGTGGATATTTTTATTATGGATTAGTATTTATTCGCGTTACTTATAACTTTTACTGAAGACTTTGCTCAACATCATTTTCCATATTCCACTTTCCTACTTCTCGCATCTGTTTTTCCTTTTTGCTATAATCTGTTCCTGAAGAATTCTTTCAGAGATGTTTTGTGAATGGAAAACCTCCTGAATCATTACATGTCCTCACACCAGAATGCTAGTTTGAATGAATAGAAAATTCTAGATTCAAAATTATTTTCCCCCAGAATCTGGAAGATTTTTCTGCCTGATCTTCTAGCACCTGTGTACCTACTGAGAGGTCTGATGCCGGTCTGACTTTCATTCCTTGGCAGGTGCATATTACAGAAACCCAGCTCAAACCAGCTTCAGCGAAGTAGGAAATTTATCAGCTCATACCCGGGAAGCCCAGAGACTGAGCTGGCCTCAGGCATGGCTGAATCGAATGGTCCAAACAGTCATCAAGGTTCTCTTCTATGTCCTGTGGCTCTGTTTGTCTGTGTTTCTAAATGTTAGGCTCATTCTTCCTACTGTGACAAGCTTCCTCTATGCCAGAAAGTAACTACACCCAGCTACAGCCAACATCCCTGCAGCCACATAAACCAAAATAGAGAGACGCACTTCCCCATGAACACATGAGAAAACCCTGGAGAGGACTCTGAGTGAGCCCTTTTGGGTCTTCTGCCGGTCCTGAGCTAATCACACTCCCCCCGTGGCTTGGGCTGGGCTTGGAGGGTATCTCGTACTTCCCAGTCCCCTCTGAATGGCATGGGGAGAAGGAAAAGCAAATGAGAAAGGCAAAACTATAACTACCATTGTCCACAATAGTAGCTAAGATTTCACATCTTCTGGAAGCTTTCCAGATTTTTCTTTTATCCTTGGAATCTGTTCTTTTCACCAGAATTTTCTGGTGTGGGTCTTTTTACATTAGTTCCAGTGGCTTTCAATGACTATTTTAAAACAGACGAATCTTGTCTCTCTTCAGTGTAAAGAACTATTTCCTCCATGATTTCCATCTTTCCTTTGTCCCACAGTCTCTGACTCTGGAATTCCTATCCAGTTGGTATTTGGGGCCTTCCTGGATTGATCCTTTTTCCTTTTCACTTTTTCCTGTATTTTCATCTCCATGTATTTTTGTTCTGAATTCAGACAGATTTCCTGAACCTTATCACCCAGGCCACTAATGTGGACTATTCTATTGCTCAGTGCCTGTACTGAATTTTCCACTTCATATTTTTAACTTTCTAGAACTATTCCTTGCTCTCTGAGTCTTTCTTTTTCAGAGCAGCCTATTTTTGTTATTGTTTTGAGTGCACACCTCCCTCACAGTTTTTTTTTTTTCCAAACTTCTGTTTCCCAAATTGTCCCTTTGTCCTCCAAGATCAGCAGCTCTTCTTGTTAATCTTGGTACCTCTCTTTCATGCTGTTGTTCTCCTCAAGAGTCTGATACTCGTTGGTTGCCCCTTCATACTGTGATCAGTGTGAGTAGCGGGCAAATCTTCCTTCTGCAATTGTGTTGACTGGTTTCCCAAAAGACATTTCTCCTGAGAGGATCCTTCTTGGGGGGGACATCCCAGCAGAGAAGCCAGGGCATGGGACAGAAGGCAGCTGTGGACCCAGCCCCAACTGCCAAAGTAGAGGGGACTCTATTCCAGCGATGAAGAAATTCAGCGACTTCCCTCCTGGGAAGAAAGTCTTTCCTTCTTCTCTCCCCTTTGTATCTCTTATGAAGTCTGGAACTTCCGCAAGGTCACGTTGGTTATTTCACTCCCAGGCCCTCCAGTCACCCGAGAAACCTTCTCCCACAAGGCACCTTTCTCTCCTCTGCTTTTCAGCCACACTTGCTGTTTGGCAAGAGTTCAGTGAGAATTGCAACTAGCACTTCCCATCTGAGTGCAGCTCTCCATTCAGATCCTAACAACTGCCCCAGGACCCTCTTCTGGCTCCTTAACTTGGCTGAAGCCGAGCTCAGACTTTCCCTCCTTCCTCTAACGCTACAGTTGTTTTCTGCTGGGTGGGTTTTAGACTGTGGTTTTCTTGGCTCTTTCCAATGCCAACCATCTGAGGAATTCCTCTTAATTTCCAGTGTCACTGCATTGAGAAAATTGGAGAGAAAGAAAAGTAGCCTCCTACGTTCTGATTGATCCACTCCCATATGTGTTCCAACGTATTCGTTATACAATTTGTTTATATGTTGAACGCCCCAAGGAGCACTAAAAAGGAACCAGTTTGCTGGAATTTGATTTATATCCAAGGGAGATGTGAACAAACTTTTTTGTTTTATAATATGCACCAAGTGTCAGGTACTATGCTAGTCACTTTAAAGGCATTTCCTCATTTAATGTACACTAATTCATACTCGAATTCTCATAAAAAATTTCTGTGACCCAGAGATGAAGGCTAAGATGGGGAAAATGTGTAATCTCATAACTTACCCAAAGTTATACAGCTAGTAAGTCACAAAGACAAACTCCAAACCCAGATCTCTCTGATCTCAGGACCCAAGAATACCAAATACCATATATAATCTCTCCAAGCAAGGAAATGGGCACATTTCGTTATGGCAAGGTAATTCTGTCATTTCAGGTGTTGACTGAATTAAGTGAGTCCATCTTTCAGCCAATCTAATGGTCAATCAGTCATTTATTGGGGGAATTTGGCATTGGGACCCTGGGACTTTTGATAAACCACAGAAGAAGCAGATATGCTTGGTGCATATGTGAGCTAAGAAAAGCAGTCAGCCAAGGAAAGAAGAATCAATCAAGCTGACAAAGGAAAGCAGAGACCCTGAGGCCCCACAGGGTAGCTGACACAGCTCCTGGTGGCTTTTCAGTTCCTGGACTCAGCCTCCTGGGATCCCTGTTGCCATCTCTACTCCTGTATTCTATGAGACGAATTTTCCTTTTTGCTTAAGCCAGCCTAAGCAAATTGTGACCAAATGGTCCCTAATGAGGACAAGCGATTGCTATTCCTCACCTCCTCTGTGTGTGTGTGTGTGTGTGTGTGTGTGTGTGTGTGTGTTGATGGAGGGGCTATTTAACTTCATTCCAAAGGCCTCCTAATGATCATGTGGAGATGACAAAATTCTTTCTTTCTTTCTTTTTTTTTTAAAGATTAGTTATTTGAGAGAGAGACAGAGAGAGCATGAGCAGGGGAGAGGGGCAGAAGGAGAGGGAGAGGGACAAGCAGACACTCCACCGGGTAGGGAGCCCAACCTGGGGCTCAGTCCCAGGGCCCCGAGATCATGACCTGAGCCAAAGTCAGATGCTTGACCGACTGAGCCACCTAGACACCCTAAAATTCTTTCTTACAACAAGGTCCTATCATGCACAAGCAATGTAAACTCTGCAGTCCGATTTCTGAGACACCGCAAAGGTCCTTTGCCCTCCCCCAAACTCCTGCTCTTAAAACTGCACCATTACAGGTTAGTTCGTGGGTGTGAGCCTGTCGCCCTGAAAACTGGTAGCACATGCACGACACAGGGGGTTTCTTAGCAGCAGAGACTGACCGCATTCGTATCGAGTCTTCACTGCGCATAGGACCACACAGGAAGAGGACCTGGCACGTACTCCTGAGGGATAAATGAATCAAGTGGGAAAACCAGGGCAGAAGGGGAAGGTGAGGGCACACACTCCGATGGCTTCAACTTCACCGTTTTGAGCTAGGTTGGCTCCAATCATAGGTGAGCTGTCAGATGACAGTTACGAAGAATTGAAAAACCCTGAACTCGAGGACAGACTACATCCGTCCCTGCAGTTTCTATTTACCTTTACAAGCATTAATGCCACCTGGCCAGATTCATTTAAACGAAGAGGAGCAGAAAGGTTTACATGTTCCAGGGGATTGAAGGGCACAGAAGGGGAAAAAAAAAAAAAAAAAAAAAGGAAAAGAAAATTGCCAGGCAGAAAGCAGTGCTGTCTGCCTCTCTCCCTCCTGCTTTCTCTTTTTTCCCCACCCCTGCTCTATTTCATAAGTTTTATTGCCATCCTGACACTATCTAAATTATGATTTGAAATTCATTCAAGCAGACTAACTCGTGGTTGCGTTTGTAAAAATTTGAAAAAACAAATTTAATTTCTTTCTTTGGAAAAAAACGGCAGTGTTATAAATACAACTAAGGGACTGTTCATGGGCACTCAGTGACTGGAACAAGCAGATGCATGGTTTTAATATCCATTTTCATAAGCCTGGAGGTTAGCCTCCCAACAGTAACCAACAGGATTCCATATGATCTCTTCAAAGCGCTCCGCTAATGAGCTGCCATCATCTGTGCAAACAGCCCTGTGAGAAGGGGGGAGTCATAGCTGCCTCACCGACAAATGAGAAGACTGAGGTCCGAGCAAGGGAGGGGAGTTTCCCCAGCTGCACAGCAAAGCCACAGCAGGGCTCAAAGCTCTGAGTTCCCTGCACTTGATTCCCTGAGCTGCATACCTACTTGAGATGAAACTCCCTCACAAATTAACTCGCGGATTCTGACATCGACTTAAAGCATACATTATACAGCATCCATTTGCGTATACAAATTCAAAAGAAAATTTTCACATGGCTCAGGGACAAAGTTCTCAGAAAAATCATGGCAGTCTCAGGAAGAGTGTTCTTCCTGATAAACACAAGTGGAACACTATTCCACATGGATGTAGGGCCCAAGGAGTATTTCTGTATGCTATTCTTGGTCTCGCATAGGATGTGAATCTAATTGGAACTGTTTTGATCCACATCTAGAATTTTCCAATGAACAGCCCGTTGCCTAATTGGCCCCTTGAGTTAGCAAATGGTTGCTATTTTGATGACTGAGTTTTCCTATCTGTAACTACTTTTTACCTCATTCAGTTCGACATACATTTATTGGGCAAGGAACAATGTTGTAAATCGGTCAAGGCAAGGAAGCAGAGAGGTGATGGGCAAGAAAGACAAATAATATGCAATCTGTTGTCTCCAGGAACATTAAGTCCCTTTGCATAAATAACTAAATTAGAAGGATAATGGTATTCAATACTACAAAAGAGATAAAGATACCAGAAGACAGAGGAAGAAAAAAATGAATGTTGTAACAGGATGGCCAGGGGCAGAGGAGGGACATTACAAGGCTTCATGAAGGAGGCAGCATATGGACTAGGCCATGAATGAATAAAATGTCAACAGAGGAAGAGCAGGAGGGCATTCTAGGCAGAGAGACCAGCGTGGCAAAGACGGGTGGAAGCAGAAGGACAAAGAGTGGGTAAGTGGGAAGTGTGAGTTGGGATCAGGTTGTAAAGGACCTTGAAGCTGGGTCTGCAGGCAGTGCGGAGCCACCGAGGGTTTTCAAGTAAGTAGCCGAGAGCTCCCTGCTGGCCTGAAATAACTCAGTTATGTCTCCTGAAGAAATGAACTATGTTATTTAAGTCACTGTATTTGGAGGCCTCTTTGTTACAACACCTCAGTCTCAGTCTAATAAAAACACCCTTGGGGCACCTGGGCGGTACAGTGGGTTGAGCCTCAGACCCTTGGTTACTGCTCAGGTCATGATCTCCGGGTCACGAGATCCAGCCCCCTGTCGAGCCCCGCATGGGTCTATGCGCTCAGCACAGTTTGCTTAAGACTCTCTCTCCCTCTGTCCCTCCCCACCACCTCTAAAATAAATAAAAATAAATCTTTACAGTTAAAAAACAAAGCCTTCATTTTACAAATGGGGTACCTGAAGTTTAGAGAAGACAACAGCCTTAAACCACATCATGTGACCAATCTGTGGCAGAAACAGGGCCAGACAAGAAAATTTCAGCAGCGGGGCGGGGGGGGGGGGGGGGGGGGGGGGGGGGACGACGCCTGAATGGCTCAGTCATTAAGTGTCTGACTTCTGGTTTCGGCTCAGGTCACGATCTCAGGGCTGCAAGATCGAGCCCGCATTGGGCTCTGCCTTTGGTGCAGTCTGCTTGGGGTTATCTCTCTCCCTCTGCCCCTTCAGCTCATGCTCCTGCGCGTGCTCTCTCACTCTCTCTCTCTCTCAAATAAATAAATAAATAAAATCTTTAAAAAGAAAAGAAAATTTCAGCCAGGATAGTCCACTGCCTCAAAAGATGTGACGGGGACGACGGCAATGATGTTGGTGAAGGTAATGGTTGTGATGTTGCCGGTAATGACCCCGATGGACATTATTATTTTTGATAAGCTGGTCTCTAGAGGTTTTGTTTTTGCAGCTCCTATTCTTCACATTTTTCTATTTTTTAATGTTGTCACACCACAGATCATGCACGTAACCACTTTAATCAATTATCTACGGGTGATAACATCCCTGAAACTTAACTAGCCAAGTTGTTTCCCGGACTAACAATATCTTACAGCATAATCTAAAAGTTACCTCAGAAAGACAGAACAATTCATTAAAAATCACTAATGTCTGCGGGGTTTAAAGATGCAAAGTGTTCGTCTGGAGAATGAGAAATCAACGCACATTGGCTCTTGCTGTCCAGGTTTGTCACGCTCTGTGTACGTGGGATGATTCACGTTCCTGAAGCCCGGGTTTAATTATCACGCTTATTCTGTGGTGGTACTTCCATTCTAACAAATTAAATGTTTAAACAGCCAGTGCAAACATTTAGATCTGAGTCAAAATTGTTTGCACTCTGCCAGTTTAGGCATTTAATTTATTATAATCCTTTCTATAATACATGCCTTGAAAGTCATTTTTTTTGCACTGAAAAATGTCGTTAGTATTTCAACTGACAATATTGAATCTGAGACTCTCAGAATGTGATGGGAGAATTAATTTGGACTGCAATCCAGGGCGATAAACGAGATAATAAATGAATCTTCATCTGTCCTGACTTCCCCAATTGACCAGGGGATGACAACAACAGGTGCCAACTCTGGGCCTGACTTTTGCCCCATAAATCTCTGCTCTTGTCGAGAGATGCCAAGCAAGATGAAACACGGATCCTGCAAGGCGCTCCAACCTTTCCTCTTTAAAAGCCCTTCCCTTGATCCTGACCTCTTCCTCTCTGTGGATATTTTTCAGAATATAGAATGTTGCTAGCTCTCAACAACTTCCCCTTTCCTGGGGCTAAAGAAAGTGAAAATGCACTGGAAATAAAAATGGTAACAGAAGCTTCAGGATAGCAATGCTGCCTGCAAAGATACAGATCTGAGGCCGGGGGCCAAAGTCAGAAGCTGGACAGACCAATCCCCAGAGCCATGACCTTCTGTGGCTCCAGGTGACCACGAGGTGGCAGTGAAGGTCTTCTTCGCCCTGCCCATGACCACCTCTCCCCACCAAACTCCCCCACCAACCCTCAACCCCAGACACCTTGCCTCCTCCCCACCCTCAGCCAGGGAAACAGACCAATGCACCTGATCTAAAGAGCTGGCACTTTGACATTCTGAATAGATACCTTCCTGTTTTGTTGTGAATAACATGGGAACTGGAAAATGGTTGGAAATTCCCTTTCAATGGCTCTTGCTTGAAGACAACGGAGCATTGTGTTGAGACCAAGAGGAAAATACCAAAGAGTAACAGACACTCGTCACGAAAACTCATTAAATCCCCTTTTCCTCATCTACTGGATGAGGGGATGGTCCCCTCTTACCCCTGCAGTTTCTTCCAGTGATGCTTACAGACAGAGAGTAGAATGACTCCAACCCAGCACGTGAGAGGGAGGACTGGTGTCAGAGCACCACAATCAGTTTGTTGCAGCTCAAAACCCAAATTTATTCACTCTCTGTCTCTTCAGGCTTCCATTTCCTGCTCAGAAATCTTTCAAGGTCTTTCACAAAACATTCCAGATTGTTTTTACCCAGAGATTGAATTATCCAGAATCAACCCTTGGTCAGATTTCATAAACCATTTCTACCCAAAAACTGGCTGATGGATGAAGGAAGGAAATAGTTTAATTTAGCCAATTCATTCATTCTTTCCCTTTCTTTCTTTCCTTCCTGTCTTTTCTTTCTCTCTCTCTCTCCCTTTCTCTCTTTCTTTCTCTCTCTTCTTTTACTTTTCTTTTCAAGTAGGCTCCATCCCCAGCTTGAAGCCCAACACAGGACTTGAACTCAGGACCCTGAGATTAAGACCTGAACTGAAGTCAAGAGCCAGCCACTTAACTGACTGAGCCTCCCAGGTGCCCCAATTTGTTATTTCTAAAACAATCAACTCAGATCCATCAGCTTTGTGTGTTTTTCCGAATAGTTTATGTTGTTTAAACACACTAGATTTTTCTCCCAAAGCCAGCTCCAGAACTTTCCATTCAAAAGAACCCTGTGAAATGGGAAAAGATGCCTGCCGTGTCACCATGTTTACTGTTTAAATGATGGGAGGATTAATGGAAAAATAAAAGACAAAAATCCTTTCTCCTTGAACATTTATACTGAAACACTTTTAAATATTTTTGATGTCTAAGGATTATAACTAAATGAGGCATTAGCTTTTTAAAAACCACTTTAAAAAATTAGCCATACTAGTAACTAGCATTCCTTACTATGTGCCAGGCAGTGTATGTATTGCCTCATCAATTTTCAGCACACCGCTATTAGGAAGGAACAGACATTTCCCCCATTTTATAGATGCAGAAACTGAGGTTTAGGGAGATGAGGTCACCTGCCCAAGGTCATGCAGCTGGAAAGCACACATGCACATTTGGCTGCAAAGTCCCAGCTCTTCAAGGCCATTCATCCAGCTCAAATTCTGTTTTTAATTTTCTCATTATCCTCATTCTTATTGGGACCTGGAGAATTAAATTTATTTAATATTTATAAAATGAGAACAACCCATTAAACGTTGCGGTGGGAAGCCCAGACTTCTTCCAGTAGAAAGGCTAGGAGGGGTCACGTAGGGTAGCTGCTGGCCTCCCCCCTTCACGTGAGATGGACGCTGTTCTGCTTCAAAGCGCCACTGAAGGAGATTCCATACTCTTGGAGTTAGGGAGTCCACCCCGTCTCAGTCCGTTTGGGCGCTAAAACAAAATACCATAGGCTGGGTGGGCTCACAGACAACAAACATTTACTCTCACATTTTTGGAGGCTAGGAAGTTCAAGATCATGGTGCTGGCAGATTCAGTGTCTGGCGAAGGCTCTCTTCCAGGTTGCAGACGGGGGACTCCTCTCTCTGTCCTCATATGGTAGAAACAGGGAGAAAGCTCTTTGGGGTCTCTTTTATGTGAGCACGCATCCCATTCATGAGGGCTCCACCCCCACCCTCCTGACTAGCAGGAGTCCCAGAGGCCCCAACGCCAAACACCAACACAATGCGCATTAGGATTTCAACACATGGATGGGGGGCAGACACAAAGATCCAAACCAGAGCACGCAGTGATCTCAGCTACCATTTAAGTGCCTTCCCTCTTGTCTTAAAGTTCAATGGACACAGAGAACAGCCAACTACCACACTCCTTCTGATACTGAACTTGAGGACTATCAAGAAACTATACAATTCTTAAGCCAGATATGATGTCAAGACGTCCTCCAGTCCTGTCCTCTGCCTCCAGGTAACCAAAACAAATAAGTACAGATCGCAGTATATTGATGAAAATCACTAACTTTTCTGAACACTCACTGGAGTGCAAAGGGCTTTACCTGTATTAACACTCATTTGGCAGTGGGGGAGACTGAGGTATAAGAGAGGTGAAGTGACTTTCCCAAAGCCATACAAATAGAGAGCCAGTGAGGCTGGAATATGACTCCACTGTGCTCTGAATTTAATTTGTTAAATCCCTGCTCTGCCTCCCTGGGCTGGGCTGATGTGGGAAAGGCCGGGGAGGCACCCAGATTGGCAGAATCGTGGGCAGTCTTAAAATGGCAGCCAGCACAGTTCCCTGAGAACAATGGTTTGTTTAGGTGAGTCCCCCACTTGACTGGGCTTAGTTTCCTCATTCTCAAAATTCCCTAAGGACCCTTTTTTAAACCCTGAGGTTCTAGGCTTGGGGTTCACGTAGCAAGTTGGGAAACCAATGGACGTGCTGGTGGCCATAGCTTTCTGGTTCCCTCCGCAGGAATGCGGTACCAGCCAGGAACTTCTTCCACCCTCCACATTATGCATTCAGCATTAGACTTCTGTTTTATCTGCAGCATGTTAGTATTACACATTTATATTTTGCCAGTTATCTCTTCTATTAACCCAGGCACTCTGCAAAATGACTTGTCATTAATAACGTGAACTGGCTTTTTCAGTTTAGACAGAAAGGAAGATATGGGATTGAAGGAACTGCGTTATCTAATGCATTTTCAAAGAGATTTGTTTGGAGAGAGCGCTTGTTAGAAATACCTAAGCAGAGAGCATCAAATCTTTGACAAAATATATATTAGAAATATTGCTTAGAGGACTTTCAGGGATTAAAGTCTACCAGCATGCATTGCTTCAAATTTTCAGAGGAAATTTTAGCAGCAAGCATATTAGAATCTTACAACCACATTCCTAAATGCCAACACCCAAATCACAAATGCCATCCCTGCTGGATGTGGATTTGAGGGTATATTTGTTTGGGGAGGTAATTGGGGCTTTGTTGTTTAGTTTGCTTGCTTACCTTTATAAAGACAAGCACAGACTTTTAGAATGAGATGGGACCAGATAGATTTTTCCCAACCCCCTTGTTTTATAGATGAGGGAACTGGATCCACGCACAGCAGTGTTCCCAGGTCACACAACACAATGCAGAGGCAGGACTGAGAGCAGCTGCTTCCCGCCTAGCCCCTCACTTTCTCCATCATGCCAGCTGTCATACTGCACAAATGGACAGAACCAAAAAAGGAGAGTAAGAGGACAACGTCAGTAATCAGTCATTAGTGAAGTCATCTCTGAGCCTAGAGATGGAAGTTCCATGATGCTCATGAGAGCCCCAGGAAAGAGCAAATAGATCTGGTGTAGAGAATCGGGGAATCAGACCAGGGGGAGAAGCTTTGGATGCTGATGCCGAGCCTGGTAATTTACCTGGGAGCAGAGGCTTATATGGAACCATCATTTTACTGTGAAGCTGACAGGCCCTCGAACGACAATGCAATGGAGAGGATGGGATGTGGGGTCACGAGAGCCTTGAGTGTGAGCCCCAGCTCTGGCTCTCGCTGCTTGTGAACTTGAGCAACTATCTCACTTCATCCCTCTGGCTCAGCACCCCCATCTGCGAAGTGAGACATCTTTGTGTGCTGTACAATGCTGTAAATGTGTACATTTTAATACTGTGGCTTAAGTTAGTACGTTTTTATCATGCACTGAGCAACTGGCCAGTCAGCCAGATTTGCCTTTCCTGCAAGGACACAGGAGGGTAACTCTGACTCAGAGAAACAGGGCTGGCCTTGGCTTCCTACAATCAGAGGTGGCCACAAATGATGCAGTGTTTGCCTGGGCCAACCTTTCCATTCCACCAACCAGCTGCTCTGCTTATGTTTGTTTAATTCAAACACTATCCGAGCCAGAGAAATACACTACTGCTATTGTAAGGAAGGCCTGAGACTGGCAGAAAGAAGGCACAAAACAGTCCTGACGGGTGGCTACACTCTGTGTGGAGGGCCGTGCGTGCAGAGCCCTCTGCCCCCAGCGTGCTGGAAGGAGTCTGCCATGCCACTGGGGTTGGGGGTAGGCAAAAGATGGCCAGCTCTCCTTCCCACAGGCATGCAGCCCTCCACAACCCTGTCAAAATGTCAGGTTACCACAGAGGCCCCGACGGGAGGCCAGGGTCTTTTAGGGACACATACATATGACAGGTAATGCATAGGATCAGCTAGCTAAACTGAGAGACCTCCACTGCAGAGCCTCTCTGAGGGCAGTAACGAGGAGGAAAAGAGGCCAGACGGAATGTAAAGTCCAGATGAAAGGCTCAGAAACCTCACAGACAAGGTAACCCCAGGATTGTTGTCAAAGGAAGGATCCTTTCTCTGATGGTGGAAAACCTGCATCCAGTCACTAAACAAACTGTTCATTGGTTTCCTTCCCTGGGCCTCGGTTTACCTCCTCAGCCTCAGTTTACCCCCTCAGGCCTCAGTTTATCTTCCTGTGTCTCAGTTTTTCACCTACACAAAAGGCAAGCCCTCAATTATATGGTCTCTCGGTTATCTTTCAGCTCTAACAGCAGAGGATTCGTTCCGACTTGAAGGAGACGCTGTGCACAGAGGAAGCCCGGCTTTAGAACGAAAGTAGAATAGATGAGTGGAGAACAGTCCAGGCGGAGCTTTGTGTGCAAAGGCCAGAAGCACACCACAAAGCAAGACTCACTTCAGCACTGAGTGAAGAGCTAAGAAGCCGGAATGGGGGAGGGGGGGAGCAGCCTACATGGCCCTCTCCCTTTCCTACTTCATCCCTGATACTCAACACCTGCCCGTGTTGGACACCAGCTTTCCTCTGACTTCGACAGAATTACAATTTGTTCATAAGTTTTTTTTTTTTTTAAAGTGACACATGGCCAAAGACACTCAGAAAACACTGCGTGCTGAATTTCTCTTGGAGATTCACTATATGGTTTTGTACATGAAAACGCTCGCCAGGCTGGCTCAGTGAGTGGAGCACGAAACTCTCAATCTCAAGGTTGTGAGTTCAAGCCGCTTGTGGGCTGTGTTGGCTGGCACGAAGCCTGTCGAATTCAGTGTTTCCTAAATTTAGGCGACCGGAGAATCCTGGCACTGAACACTTGTTAAGATACTCCCGGCACATGCAGCGAGTGTTAGGGGAATGAATGTCAGCTGCTACAACAAAGCAAGTCCCAAGTTTCAGTGACTTCCACAACGGTACAACGCAGGTGTTCGTTGTCAGCGGGTGTCCTTCCGTGACGTGAGCCAGGGCCCTGAGTACTCCCATGTTAGGGCTTTTTTCTGGCCTAAGATTCAGAATCCTCAGGGTCCAAGTCCACAGATGGGAAAAAGAAAAGGGAAAAGCAGACTCACCTTTTGACCTCCTAGTCACATGATCCCATCTAGATGCAAAGGGGCTTGGGAAATGTAGTCTGTGGCTGGGCGACCTGGCTGTGGTATTAAAGGGACAGCACAAATTTTGGTAGGCTATCTCTACAACATCTAATAACTAAATACATTCCTTAAACCATCACTTTTTACCATCATGCCTTTAATCATGCCTTTTGCCTGGAAAGCCCCTTCCCTTCCCACAAATCCCTTTTCTCCAGTTGGCAAATTTCTACCCACTCCAGGGTCCAGCTGAAAGTTTGCTTGCACCTGAGCCCTTCCCTGACCTTGACCGCATGTCTCTTCTTTGTGTGCCTGTAAGACTTCGGACAGTAGTCATAAAAACCTTGTGTCTATTTCCAAGCAGAAGAGGAGCCCCAAATGGGCAGGTCTGTGCCTCAGCCACCCTTATGCCTCTGGTGTGAGGAAAAGAGGGAGGGAAAGAAGAGCTGCGGCATATGAAGGAACAGAGCAGGAAGAAGCAGCCCCCTCGAATCTGTGACTCTGTAATTAACAAGGGCAAAGGGCTTTTAAATAAGCATTTTGCTCCACTTAGGGGCCAAGGAGTTAAACATATGCCACCGTGGGCAATGTATGCCTTCAACTTTTTCTCTGAGTGGATTTGGGGGGTTTTCATTGCTTAGAATTTTCTTTCCTTTGCTTTATTTTCTCAAATTGAAGTATAATTGAATATAACATTATATTAGTTTCCAGTGTTTAACATAATGAGTTGATATTTGTACATATTACAAAATGATCACCACAGTAAGTCTAGTTAACACCCATCACCATACATAGCTACAAAATTGTTTTTCTTGTGATGAGAACTTATAAGATCTACTCTCTTAGCAACTCTCAAATATGCAATACAGTATTATTAAGTGTACTTTCTGTGTTCTCCATAGATGACCTTTCACAACATGCAAATCAGCACCCCCTCACTCTTTCAATCTCCAGATTGATATTAATGTAAACAATTATTGAAGTTCCATATCTGGAAGATGTTCGGGTTATTGTTTTGGTCTGATTATAGTCAGCCTGAACTTGATGGAATATAATTTAAAAGAACACAACTAAAATAGGGTTAAAAAAATCTGGACAAAATTTACTACTACTAATAGAAACTTTCAGGGGTGCCTGGGTGGCTCAGTCAGTTAAGCAGCTGCCTTCAGCTCATGTCACGATCCCAGGGTCCTGGGATCAAGCCCCAAGTCAGGTTCCCTGCTGAGCAGGGAGTCTGCTTCTCCTTTTGCTCCTCCCCCTTATTTGCAATCTCTCACTCTCTCTCTCTTCCAAATAAATAAAATCTTATTTAAAAAAAAAAAAGAAACTTTCAAAATGCAGACCTACAATCTCCTTATTGACATTTTCAGGATAAAATAGGCTGCCCAGAGAGACATGTCAGCCTCACTCCCTGCAGGAGGCGCCTGGCCTGCCTCAGCCCAGGGTGACACGGGAGCTGGCTGCCCCCACCCCACCCATCCCCCAGGAGCCTTGTTGCTGATTCAGAGTTTCGTGTGCACAGCTCAGGCCGGCTTCAAACCCAGAAGCACAGAGTGACCCTTATCAGGTCTTGTGCTGAGTCAGAAAGGAAAAAAAAAAAAAGTGCAGTTTCTGAGGTCAGGTAGGTGGGCAATGGGATTCCTGAGAGGTTCCACGCCAGCTGTTGGGCAAAATGGCTCAAGTCCCGGATGCTGGTCCTAACTTGTCTCCAAGACAGGACATAAAGAAGTTACTTAACTGTCCTCAGGCTTACTTTCCTCATCTTTAAAAGGAGCTAACTGTATCAGTTCTTCCAAATCAGATCATGTATTCACATTGGACAGGAGAGAGCTGGGGAAAAGGGAAGCATCCAGATGTTCTTGCCACCTTCTGAGACCTACGCCTTCCAAAGGGGGAGCTGATCTACACTCACTCACCCTAGGATGTCCCCTCTGGCATCTCAGTTACTGTCCATCCACACAAAAATGACCCATTCAGAAGAGCTGCCATGAGTAAGAGCTGGAGCCTGAGTTGATTAATGTCCCCACAGCAGATATGTGTTTGACCAGAGCATCATGTGGGGTATTGACAATAGTCATGACCTCAGTGCCTGATCTCTCATTTCACATCTTGACCCAATTTTGAAGAGGGCCACCCACCTAAGTGTCGGTTTGGTCTGATGCCTGATGCCTTATTTTCGGCAGCTTTCCTTCCCAAGACACGCTGGCTTCATTGATAAGTGTTGCTGGCTCTTTACCTAAATCATTTTAGAATAGGTTGCCAAGGCAACAGGATTCAGAAATGATTCTCATTACTGTACATTCCCTGACAAATGAGTGTCTGCATTTACATGGTCTCAACCAGTATTAGCTCTCCTCTCTCTGACATAGAATGCCAACACTTAGAGTTTGTGCACACAATTCAACATAGAATTATATATTGTCTCCTAATAATTACACATTGTCTTAGTGAACAGTACAGCTGTGGGCACCCATAACCAGCCCACATTAACACCTCCTGCATCAAAACCTTCCTCACTGATGGGCCAATAACACACACTTTTAGATGCCATAGAGAAAAATGAGATATGCATAAGAATGTATTTATAAAGCAAACCCACGCTCTGATTCCTGAACACTGCCTCAGTTTCTCCTATGTGAAATCCCGTGATTCCTAGTCCTAGAATGGGCCAAATAGTTATTGTTTGTACCCATTTGGTTTCCCCAGAAGGAAATATCATTACTCTCAACATAGCCAGGGTTTGACAAAGACCTAGTAAGCCAGTTCAAGCTAGGACAGATCTGTACATATTTTCTAAAAGTGTGGAATGGGAGTGAAACCACAGTGTCAAAATAGTCTCCAACTCCAATGTGGATGCTTCATTTGGATCATGTGCCTGCTCTGTGCCAAGAACTGTGAAATCCACACTAGTCTCTTAGAGATGTCCCACGACTTTTCCTCTTCACTAGGTGATGAAGGAAATCCATGGTGACAGCAGAGCTGAAAAGGGAAAATAAAAAATAATTAAGATCTCTATGTAGATTATAACATGAAGCCCTTCCCCACCCCACCCCGCATCCTCCTAGCTCCTTCCGAAAAGCAAGCTGTGAAGGAGATAACTGGACTATACAAGGTCTGGGGTTGTGAGCACTGAGTTGCATTTTAAAAGAATTGGTGGCTCTAGGTCATTTTAATCAAGTTGCATGTCAGCTTGCAAATTTTCCAAATTAGCAATAGCTGGAGGAGAGCAAGATGTTGTTCTTCTTTCCTAAAGAATAAAAACAGATTGTTGTGACACGTTCTCAGTCATAATGACAGATTGGAGCCGTTGTTTTTGGTACAAGTCAGAAAACAAAGCAACTTTTTTTCTTCCCCCAAAATTGTAGCACTTGATTGATTTCTGTTGAGATTTGGGCCTCTCCCAGTTTGCCAGTAATGTTGATGAAGTTCACAAGAATCTTAAAAGCCAAGTGCAGACACAAAGACTGATTTAAAATGAGGTTGAGTTTCACTGGGAAAGGAAGCTTTTGGGCTTGAGGACAAGTCTTAGGAATGCTTAGTTTGGATGCTGTTCTAATGTTGTTCTTTTGAAAAGTAAAGAGGGTAGTGAAGACAGGATAGCTGACATTCCATCCCGGACGCCTCTCGGCTTCTAAAAGCAGGAGCATGTGTGACATGCAGAAGTTATTTCAACCATCCTGAATGAGGCTGGCTCTGCCCCTCACTGCCCAGACAGGGGGCTGTGTATCCCCCCCACCAGTCCATTCAAAGGTCGGTCTGACATCACAACTAGTCAGAATGGCTGTGGCACAGACAACCGGTTTCACAAACCAGACAAGAAAGGTTTTCAATCTGTCATTCATCATAAAGTCAACTGGTAAACATCACAGCTTAAGACTATGGTTCCAGAATCCAACAAAGTGGAAGGTTTAATCAATATTTGCATAATGTAAGGAAAGAAACAGGAAGCCAGGGGTGAATAATTATGGGATACACTGAAGCAATCCTTTAAGATGCCCCCAAACCCCAAAATAACTAGCTCATCCCATAGTATCAACATCTCGGTTTCCCTTGACCAACTCATTCTTCTTAAACCCGCACCTTGTCCCAGTGCAGCCCTTTTACACACTTCCGTGCCCATCCTGGATGTAGAAAGCAAAGATCAAATCTCAGGGAGAGTCCACAGATTTCCCTCACCTCTTTATATATATTCACAGTGAATGGTGAATCTGATGTTCTGCTTATTTGGCCAAATGGCCAACAAATCTGTATTGACATCATACTGGGAGCAAGACATCGTGCTAGGTGCTCTGAGGGACACAAACGAAGGCATGCACGACACAGTCGTGACCCCCAGGAACTCCCAGTCTTGTCAGGAGGCATGGCTTCCACTGGCCCGACAGCTGTATATGATTAATTCCATTAACAAAAGACCTGGAGTGTGAACGCTGTAGGCATTTGAGTGTTAATGAGTTACTAAGGATTTACAGGAGGGTCTGAAGGGTGAAGGGGGAAATGGGCAGGATGTCTACTGAACACTTAGCCTGCCTGGAGCAGAGTGTTTGAGTGGGTGAGAAATGGAAATAAGATGGAGAAAACAGGTCAGATTGAGATGCTGGAAAACTTCCTTCTATAAGAAATGGTAAGGATATGAAGGGCACGTCAAAATGAGGCTTAAAGACGTGATGTGCAGGCTGGATTGAGCAAAAGAACCTGGAAACAAGGAGCCGAGTTCAAAGCCAAATGCACGATCCTAGGCTGAAGCACGGAGGGCCTAGAGGAAAGTGAAGGACTCTGCAAAGGACATGTGGGATAAGGACACAAAATGGGGGGAAAGAAAGAGGAATATGTTCAGGAGAACACAGAAGGTCTGAGAATGTATGTTTGGTAACATTTGTCAGGTACCGTTGTAAGAAATAATGTGTATTTTTTCAATGAATGCTCACAACAACCACATGAGGGCAGTTTGATTTTTTTTTTAAGATTTTATTTATTTACCTGACAGAGAGAGAGACAGACATCGAGAGAGGGAACACAAGCAGGGGGAGTGGGAGAGGAAAAAGCAGGCTCCCAGTGGAGGAGCCTGATGTGGGGCTCGATCCCAGGACTCTGGGATCACGCCCTGAGCCGGAGGCAGACACTTAATGACTGAGCCGCCCAGGCGCCCCATGGCGACAGTTTGATTATTATCCCCATTTCACGTATGGGAAAACTGAGGCAGAGAGAGGTTCAGTATTTGCCCTCTGTCACACAGTAAGGGCAAGAGGAGGCAAGGGGAGGCTTTGAGCACAGCCTGGTTTCGGCACTTGCACACTCAACCACCCTGCCAAGCAGCCTGGACACAATAACTATGTCTTGGACCAAGATGCAGAAGCCATATGGGCTTTGCCCGCCCTTCTTGTGAGGTGTTGGAAGCCTACTGAGGGGGGAAGATTCTGGGAGTTGTTTGAGATACGAGTAGAGAACTTGGAAGTTAAGTTGAAACTAGAGACACAGCTCTGAGGACCACCCTCCCATAGGGCTTGGAACCATGAGTTTTCATGGGAGCGGAAGAGTGAGGGAGTTTCGAAGGAAGACTAGAAAACAGAAGCATACTATATTGAGCCCTGAAGATTGTGTAGCTCTGGGGTGAAAGGTGAAAGAGACATCAAGGGGACGAGAGACAACACGGGTCAGACGGGTGAAGAGAGCTCAGAGCAGGGTCTCATGGGGGCCCACAGAGGAAAGAGTTTCAAAGAAGACGGTTGTTAAGGGTGCCCAGGGTTACAGGGCAAAGAGTGATAAGCACAGGGCAACTGGACCACCAGCAGTGTGTGGGGGGGTGACTCTGACTTTCAGGGGTACCATTTGAGTAGCAACCAGGGGTGGTAGGCGTTGAGGGTCTGAGGGGCCCCAGGAGGGAGAAAGCGGTGGTGGTAGATGTGGGTGACTGGTTAAGAAGCTCACTAGTGGAAAGAAGGAGAAGGTGGGTCGAGTTCATGGCTAAAAGCCTAGAAGGGACCAGTGCAAAGAGCGATTTTTGCGTAGAGGAGAATTCAGCCTAGAGGAGAAAACTCAGGTTCCAGGCCCAAAGCATGGTACAGAGTTTTGCTCTGTTGGAAGGGGTGCTCTCATTTTCTGAGACTGGAAAGTGGGCCGGGGGCGGGGGGGGGTACAGAGATATCTGCACTAAGTCACCCTCTTCTCTGGAAACCAAAATCATGGCCATCTGCCCAGTTAGGATGGTTAGGACAGGATGGGGAGGACCTAAAGAGAAGGGAGTGCACCTCTGCATGCCTTCATGCTCTGATGGAACAGAATGAAAGGTGCTGGAGGAAAGTTCTAGCGTCAGAGGCAGATGATGAGAATTGGATAAAGAATCAAAGTGAGGTGGGTGGGAGAAGAAATGCATTTTATTTTACTTATGTTTTTTTAAAGATTTTATTTATTTATTTATTTGACAGAGATAGAGACAGCCAGGGAGAGAGGGAACACAAGCAGGGGAGTGGGAGAGGAAGAAGCAGGCTCATAGCAGAAGAGCCTGATGTGGGGCAAGATCCCACAACGCCGGGATCACGCCCTGAGCCGAAGGCAGAGGCTTAACTGCTGTGCCACCCAGGCGCCCCAAGAAACGCATTTTAAAACCTGCAAAAGCAGCAGTGGAAACTATTCCCAGGTGCCCCCTCTCCCTTCTCACACTGGTCTAAAATGAGGCCACAGTCCAATCAGGCCTTCTAAAGTCCAACAAGATCAGCACTGCGCAGGCGCTCCTCGGGGCTCCAGGCCTAGACTCAAGCCTTAATGAGTCACCTGCTCGATATTTTCCACTTCAGGCCTTTGGCTTCCTGGGACCTCAGTCCACTCAGCTGCAAAATTGACTTACGGGATCATGTCAATCGTCAGATGCTGCAGAGCAGATCAGGGGAGTCCGGCGTCTGCAGGTAAACGAACTGCCTGAAAGGAAATGAGCAGTGATTTCCCAGGGAGTCTCTCCTGCAATGTCATTATAATGTCAGCTTTTGACAGCAGAAGGAGTTCAGTGGAAGACTCTAGAGTATCTCATGGAAGTGCCTGAGCCTTAGTAAAATGATGTCAGTGCACGCTACGTTTCACGTCCCCTGCACATGAAAACCCCACAGGGGGAGAACTCAGTCGCTCCAACAAACTGCCTCGATGCCTAGACCCTGGTGTGCATTTGACCTGTGGTGTCTCCCCCCCCACCCCCCCACCCCTTCCACGATTTCAGATGGCAGACAATCAATCCTGAGCTCCGTGAGTCAGCCAGCCCCGAGGGGAGCGTTCTCCACTTTAGCTCCAAATGCCAGCATTTGTGTATCTGTGAAGCTCTTCCGTTTGCCCCTCGTTCTTTCCAGATAATCGACTGTGGAACACGCACCTCGGGCCCAGATGCCTTGGCCTGCGGGCCTTCTCTGTGGCCCTGACCATGAGCTTTGCATACATAATCTCACGTTTCCTTCCTGACCTTTCCTCCAGGTAGGTGTTCTCATTCTCAGTCCCATCTTTACAGATAGGCCAATGGGAGCTCAAGGAGGCGGGGGGTGGGGGGGTGAAGAGTTGAACCCACGTCCTTGTGGCTCCAAAGTGCCTGCTCTTGCCCAGCACACTCTAAAATCACCAAGGCACGGTGGAGGGTGGGCCACACCACGTGCACCCCCGTCAGGTGTGTGCAAGGCCGACGCTGCCACACCAGAAGCTCTGTGGCCTCATCCCGGGGAGAGACGATGGGTGGGAAGGGAAGGTCCTGTGTTCCGGCAGGTGGGGGGAGAGCGGTCTTGTCAGTATGCCCAGCAGCCGGTCACTCTCCTCTCTCGGGGGCAGTGCTGTCTGCGTGGGCCCAGGCCCCGCGTCCTCAGCATCAGCCCTAGGAGGCTGGTAAGGTGCAGCAGACTTGCGGTCAGAGCAATAGCAGAATAGCAGACGGCTCCATGGGCCCCAAGGTGTCAACAGCTTTCCCAGAGTCCCAGGGCTGCTGTCAGCCTCCCCGGCCAGTGGGACCTGGGTTTGCTGCCCCATTTCCCCGGGGCCCCGGGGGTCCCTCTCAGTTTGTCCTGACAGCGCTCCAGGGATGTGGCCCCAGGGCTTAGCACCTATGTCCCCTGTCTTCTGCAAACAGGGACCAGAGGACAGAGAAGAAAACAGCATGCAGTGACACTTTAAAACAGGGACGCCTGGGTGGCTCAGTCGGTGAAGGGTCTCCCTTTGGCTCAGGTCATGATCCCAGGGTCCTGGGATAGAGCCCCTCATTGGGCTCGTTGCTCAGCAGGGAGCCTACTTCTCCCTCTGCCTGCTGCTCCCCCTGCTTGTGAGTGCTCTCTCTGACAAATAAATAAATAAATAAAATCTTTAAAAAATTGTTTAAAAAAGCAGCATCGCATCTAATCCGCGCAGCAACTGAGGGGCTATTATCCCCATTGTAATGATGAGGAAAATGAGCCTCAGAGAGGTAAGATCATTTCCCAAGGTCCCCCAACTGGTCAGCAAGAGAGCTAGGATGTGATTCCTCAATTCTCTGGCTCCAAAGCCTAGGGTCCCAGCCCCCCCCCCATTCTCCCCATGGACCTGCCAGGAAGACAACTCCCCTCGGAGACTGTGTTCACCCCAGCCCTGAGCTCGGTCCTGTAGGAAGCAGACCGGCCTGACATTAGCTACTTCAGTATCTGCATCAACCAGGGTTTTTTTCAAAGCACCTCCCAGGCTGTGAGGGGAACCAGAAAGAAATGAGGGAATAGGGGCACCTGGGTGGCTCATTCAGTTAAGCATCAGACTCTTGTTTTCAGCTCAGGTCATGATCTCAGGGTCGTGAGATGAAGCCCCTCATCGGGTTCCATGCTCAACAGGGAATCTGCACAAGATTCTTTCTCTCCCTCTGCCTCTGCCCCTCCCCCCACAAAAAAATAAATAAATAAAATCTTAAAAGAAAGGGAGAAAGAAATGAGGGTGTATGGCTTGCCTCTAAGGAGCTTACAAGCAGGATGGAGGGGGGGGCAGAGCCGGCACCCAGGAAAGAGAAGGAAGCACAGCCAGGCTGGAGGAAGGAGCTAGAAGGCGGCAGGGGGCGCGGGGTGGGGCACAGGGAGTCGGGCCTTCAGCTGAGTGTGCACAGGCGGAGGAGGCGGGCAGGGGGTGCCCTTCCTTCTGGGGATGGCATGACCCAAAGACAGAGCTGACTCCACAGGGAAGGAAGAGGTTTCATGGGGGACAGAGGAGGACAACGGTGAGGACTGTAAAAATAAAAGAGGAACGTGAAGGTAAGGGCAAAGAATGACAGGAAAGGAAAGAGAAGAAAGGTGAGGAGGGAGAGAGCAAAGGCCGTCTTGGAAGAGGCCAGGGGCATCAGGGGAACTCCTGTTGCTAAATTTGTGCACTTGGCCATGGGAGCCTTGCCCTCATCTCCAGACATGCTGTCCTCTCTGACTCTGAGCTTGGGGCAAGCAGTCATCACAGAGGAGGGACGTCTGTGACAAGAGGTGGCAGAGATGAGAGTGACCCTGGGTGACAGACTTCTCAGCAACCAGCTTCTAGGGAGTGCAGGCTCCTTTCGGGCTCCGGGGTGGAATGAATGAGGGTTCTGTCGGCCCGGTCCCTGCTGGGCAAGGGTTGCACCACCGAGCTAAGAAGGGACCCAAATTATGGAATACTCCTTGACTGGCCTGGAGAGCAGAAGACTTTGACTAAGGGCTGAATCCCACTCTTCCCTTCTTCTCTCCTGGCAGTGAACCTAAGGGGGGTTATCTGGAAATCTCTCCTGTCCTGCCTAGAGAATCGCAGGTGTAGGAGGGGACTTCAGACAAGGGAGTGGGGGACAGCCTCCACATGCTGTCCTGTGTTTGGCATCTTCTCAGCATCTCATCTCTTGAGCATCTGAATGAGATCAAGACGCTCAAAGACAACCATACCCCAACGTGCTCATGGTTGCTGGCCTCCTTCTCTTCTGGAAAAAGATATTCCCTCCATCAGGAATGTCCCCTTCCGGGGACTCCAGGGGAAATAATTCCCTGGGACATGAATGAAGAATAAGGGGTAGGTGGCTTCACTTACCCAAGAGGACGCAAAGCTTCATCAGCATTATTCCTGCATGAATTAGGTGTAAGCCAAATCTCCAAACACCTAAATGGCAAGATAGAAAAATGTCATTCTTTTGTTTGAAACTTGCCTAAACTTTAATATACACTGTGTGGCCAAAATGAAAAAAAGAGAGGAGAGGCACGTTCTTGCTTCAGGACCTCGGGGCCTGGTGCTTCTCCCTTTGCCGCCAGCAGCAAATGCACACAGTGAAGCCTCACTGCATTGGAGAAGGGAATTGGGTGTAATAATTAGCCATGGTCCAGCTGAATATTAGCCCTGGCTGAATCTTGTTCACACACACACACACACACACACACACACACACACACATAACCCCCTGATGCCCGGAAGCTCCGCCCCTCCCTGCTCTTTGCAGAGGGACCTGGGACTGAAAACCAGATGCATCTCCGGCCTCATTAATGGAGGGCCTAGTGGTTGTCTTAAATTAATACTTCCAGTGAAGGTTCTTCAATCCTGTAGCTGCATTTTTAGACACAACTCCCTGACCTTTTTAGATTCTTGCTATAACAATTTGCCTCTTGTTCAAATAATTTGCAATTACCAGGCGCCAACTGGTTGCTGATAAAGGCGAAATGTGAAAGACCAGCAGTATCCAACTTCAAAAGGAGACTTAAGATTGGAGTAGTTACTAAAAATAAGGGATCAAGGAGATGGAAAGAAAAGCCCTGGGTTTAATTATCTATTAGATGGGGCCGTCAACAGCCATAAGACAAGTGCCCCAGTTCTCCTTCAGAGAATCCAGTACCCACCAGCCTTCTGGATGGAAACTCAAATCCATAGGGATGCATATACCATGAGCTTTCTTTTAGAACTGTGTTAACAATTACTTATTAGACTAATTGGAAATAGCAGAAACCAGGTGACTAACCCATAATTTCTTCCTTCCTCTCCTCCTCCCCTTCCTCCCCCTCTCCATCGGTCATCGTCATCATCTTCTCCTCCTCCTCCTCCTTCTCCTTCTCTCTGCCTCTGTTTCTCTCAGTATTTTTCACTCATGTTTATGAGTCAGACACTATAACAGACACTAGGGATATAAAATGAGAAAAGTTGCTCCTGTGCTGAAGGAACTCACAGCCCCTGCACAGACATGTGCGTACAGCTAACAGAAGTACAGAGCACTCCAGGAGCACCCAAGAGAGTCGCCCTAGTCAGAGCGAGGTCCAGCTCCAACACAAGCAAAGGCCCCTGAAAAAGGTTCCAGTCTGAGCAAGGACAAGCCTGCACTGAGTGCTCTGAACATAGGGACCCTGTGCTACGGAAGACCTGGGAAGCAGGGGCAGCGGGGGCAGGCGGGACAGGTGCAGCCAGGAAGGTGCTGGGTGCTCTTGGCCGGCAACCTAAAGCAGCAGTGCCTGACCGCCTCACCATCTCTGCTGACTAGTTCCCCCAAGAAAGCGCTGGGTGTCTGAGACGGAAGCCACAGGCCTCTGGGAAGAGGAGAGCAGGCTCTGCGGGACAGCAGAGTGTACCTCCAGACAGCTCTTCTGTGACCTGAAAGGGGTATCTGCACTTCCACCCTTGGAAGTTCATTCTTGAAAATCTAGAAGTCTTGCATCCTTATGAAAGTGCCAAGTTTTTGGTAAGCCCTGCCCTCAGGTTCAGAGAAGATTCCCCCCTGAAGAGATAAGTAGCTGACAGCAGCAACTGTGAGACCCCAGGGAGGTCAAAGACGCCTGGGAGGGTCCTTGGAGGAGAACAGGAAGAGGGGCAGAGTGGACAGAGGGCAGAAATATACCATTGGAAGCCAAACAGAGCCAAAACGGAAAAAAAAAAAAAAAGGCTTTTTTTTCCTCCTGTAATTTCAAGAAAGAGTGGGTGGCATTTATAGTTTTCCCCTTATCTCCCTCTGAAGCAAATGCAGACACTTAAGCCTCTCTGCTTTGGAGCATTTTATTCTCTCATCGCACAGACTTTATGGAGCCCCCACTGTGTGCCAGGCTCTGTGCCAGGGGCTGGTGACTGGGGCAGGAGCGGGGGTGTCTGGACGGTTTCTTCTCATTCTCCCAACACTCGGTGAGCTTGGAGCCTCACTGGGGCCAAGAACCAAAGGTGCCAGGGCTGTGGACGGTGCCCTGCAGACGGGCTTCCTCCAGCCGACCTCTCCCAAAGACCATGCCATGAGTGCCCAGCAAAGAGAGCTGGACAGCCACAGGATGTCCAGCAAACAGCACCTTGTCAAAAGGCTTACCTACAGCCCAGCGCCTGCAGGTTAGAAAAATAAACCCACAGATGAAATGAACATTATAGTAGCGACCTGCCGAGCCTCTTAATCTGTCACTTAAATCTAGGGCTTTTAGCTCTAATTGAGCACCCTACTGCGACTATTATGAAGAGGAGGAGGAGGGAGTGTCGAAGTTGTGGTTTAGGAGGGCGGATGAAAATAAGTTTCCCTTCAAAACTAGTCAATAACAATGCCTTTGTGTTAAAGGCATGGAGTGCTAGCCTAGTCACTGCAGAGGAAAACAATACATCCAGGGCACTGGGTGGGCGGCTGAGTCACTGCCCAGGCTGCTGTTATTCTAGGCGCATCAGGACCGCTGAGAGACCCTGAGACTGAAAAGTGCCACCGCATTTTTAAAAAGTTGAAAAGAAGCTGCCTGGTAGCTGACTATATGCATCTCATCTGAACTGCTTGATCTTAGTAAAGAAAAAAGGAAGGGAAGGAAGGAAGGGGGGGAGGGAGGGAGGAAGGGAGGGAGGGAGGAGGAAGGAAGGAGGGAGGGAGGGAGGGAGGGGGAANAAATAATAAGAGGGATGCCTGGGTGACTCAATAGTTGAGGTTGAGCGTCTCTTGGTTTTGGCTCAGGTCATGATCTCAAGGTCATGAGACCAAGCCCTGGATTGGGCTTCACGCTCAGCATGGAGTCTGCTTCAGATTTTCTCTCCCTCTCCCTCTGCTTCTCCCCTGATTCATACTCTCTCTCTCTAGAATAAATAAATAAATAAAATCTTTAAAAAAAAAAAAGGAAAGAAAGAAAGAACGAGATACCACTACACACCTATTACAATAGCCAAAATATGGATCACTGAAAACACCAAATGCTGGCAAAAATGTGGAGTAACAGGAACTCTCATTTGATGCTGGTGGGAATGCAACATGGTACAGCCCCTTTGGAAGACAGTCTGGCAGTTTCTTACAAAACTGAACACGCTCTTACCATAAGATCCAGCAATTGTGCTCCTTGATATTTACCCAAAGGAGCTGAGAACTTATGTCCACCCAGAAACCTGCACACAGATGTTTATAGCAGCTTGATTCATAATTGTCCAAATTTGGAAGCAACCAAGATGTCCCTCAATATGTGGATGGATAAACTGTGGTACGTCCAGACAGTGGAATTTTATTCAGTGCTAAAAAGAAATGAACTGTCAAGACAGGGAGGAATCTTAAATGGGTATTGGTAAGTGAAAGAGGCCAATCTGAGAAGGCTACATAATACAACATTCTGGAAAGGGCAAAACTATGGAGACAGTAAAAAAGTCAGAGGCTGGTGGGAAGGGGAGGGATAAATAGGTGAAAAATAGATTTTTAGGGCAGTGAAAACACTCTGTATGATAGTATAATGATGGATACATGTCATTATACACTTGTCCAAACCCACAGAATGTACACCACCAACAGTGAACCCTCATGTGAACTATGGACTTTGGGTGAGGATGATGTGTCAGTGTAAGTTCATCAGTTATAATAAATGTACCACCTGGGGGCGCCTGGGTGGCTCAGATGATTAAGCATCTGCCTTCAGCTCAGGTCATGATCCTGGGGTCCTGGGATCGAACCCCACATGGGGTCCCTGCTCAGTGGGGAGTCTGCTTCTCCCTCTGCCTCTCCCCCTGCTTATGCTTTCTCTCTCTCTGTATCCCTCTGTCTCAAATTAATAAATAAAATCTTTCAAAAAAAACTAAAATTTAAAAAAATGTACCATCTGGTGGCAGACGTTGATCATGGGTGAGGCTATGCATGGGGGGCAGAGGGTACGTGGGAAATCTCTCCATTTTCCTCTCATTTGGCTGTGAACCTAGAACTGCTCTAAAAAATAAAGCCTTTAAAAGAAAAAGAAGAGGGAAGGAAGGAAGGAAGGAGGAATTGGGGGAAGGGAGAAAGGGAGAGGAGGAAGGGACGAAGGGGGGAAAGGAAAAGAAAACTTGAAAGAGAACATGGCATCACAAATGCACCTGGCTGGCACAGTTGGCTGAGCAGCCGACTCTTGGTTTCAGCTCTGGGTCATGATCTCAGGGTCATGAGATGGAGCCCTGCATTGGGCTCTGTGCTCAGTGGGGAGTCTGCTGGTTCCTCTCCCTCTGTCCCCGCCCCCCCACCCCCCACTTCGCACTTTCTCTCTCAAAAATAAGTAAAGAAATCTTCTTTAAAAGTTCCCTTTACAGGGGCGCCTGGGTGACAGTCGTTAAGCGTCTGCCTTCAGCTCAGGGCGTGATCCCGGCGTTATGGGATCGAGCCCCACATCAGGCTCCTCCGCTGGGAGGCTGCTTCTTCCTCTCCCACTCTCCCTGCTTGTGTTCCCTCTCTCGCTGGCTGTCTCTGTCTCTTCAAATAAATAAAAATAAAATCTTTTTAAAAATTCCCTCTACAAGCTTTCAGAAGATCATAGTGTATGGGTACGATTTTGTGAAGATCAAATCCTTTCCAGTCAATCATACTGGGCCTCCTGGGAGTTCAAGAGGGAGCGATGGCACCTTGCCTTCTGGAATGAGAGAGGATCTTCCAAGCGTCCTGTCCCTGTGGAAAGACAGTGTGATACAAACACAGGACGGTGGTTATGGCGTCTATATTACTATTATTATTGAACTGAACTGTCTTTGAGAAATTGTTCTAAGAGGAACATTAGACTGAGGGAGTGAATTGCTTCTTCAAAATTCTTCTTTAGAGAAATCGGGCTCCCAGGGTTTGAAAACACAGGGGGAGGGGTCTGGCGGCCACCTCAGCTGGCAGACCCCTTGTACCCTAATCTTCACAGAGAACCAACCAGAGCACTGGGCGTCTGACCTTTTGAGAACTTGGGTGGAACTAAATTTGCCAGAACTCTCTTCAGAAAGGATCAAAATGAATATTGTACTCTTTGCATCAAAGCTTTTCCAAGGAGCACCAAGCAAGAGCCGTTTTCCTGCCCATCCAGAGTCACTGCCTTTCATGTGATCAGCACAGATTCTTAAACACCCATCTTCATGAATCATGGTCGGACCGAAGGCAACAGGAGCAGTGGCTTCCCTCAATTCTCCTTTGACTATGTGTTCATTGCTGAGGACCCTCCCTTCACCCATCATGCCCAAACTACGACTGCACGTGGCTTGTATGCAATTCAAATCTCACTGACCTCTTCATTGTCGGGCGATGAGGCGTTCTGGAGGAGTCAATGTGCTGTGTGATTTAAGGTTTTACCCCTTCGAACACGGAATCATAAAAAATGAACAAGAAGACTGGGTGTATTGCATACTTTGCTGCTGAAATAAAAAGAGCACATTTCATACTTGAAATTTTATGATTCAGGCCATCTTCTTGAATAAAAAGTATATTGTAGGGTTGTAATTCATATGAGGTAGGTAATAAAAGGTTAAAAGTAGTGGTGATTTCTGCCTCCCTGGCTGATGCCCTTAACGTAACTTGATTTCTGGGGCATTACCTGCTATTAAATTATTTTCTGTGTGTCTGCCGCAGGTTATCAGGGTTCATGGAGAATTGTTGAAAAGACATGGCACAGGTAACAAGCTCCTTTTCAGAAATTAGAAATTGTGTCAGTAATTAGATCCCGGCATAATTCTGACCAAGGAGACCTGAATAAATGTTCTCTCCATATAATATATAATGTGTATCATATATATAATATATATGTATTAAATATATATAATGATGGTGGTGGTCATGAGATCAAAAGATGGTGTATCAGTTAAGATTCTTTGGTGTAAGCAAGATAAACTACCTCCGAGTTACTCGAGCCAGGAAAGGGATATATTGGAAGAATTCTAAGTAGGGCCCAGTGGTGAAGTTTTTGCTGAACCCCCAGGCCTGGGTAGGACTTGAATGAGGGTTGCCGGGAGTCTAGAATTCTGACACTCCATGACCCCACGGCAGTCACTTCCACTGCCTATGTGTCTCAACTCAAGAGTCATTTCCTAGGAAAGAAACTATCTCTTTGGCTCATCTGGGGTCATGGATCTATCCCTGAGGCCACATGGGTACAACCCTGTGACGAGCAGCCTCATAGAAGTCACAGAGAATGAAGAAGGGGGATTTTCCCCAAAGAAAGGAATGTTGGGTAGACAAAAACAGAGTTCCACTAGGGGTAGCTCCACTAACCTGATCTATACAGAGTCATATTCTCTAGCCATTGGTTGTTCCTGGTTTCGTATAAATGTGGCTTCCTGTCCCAAGAGTTTGCCTGCTCTCCCCTGAGAGGCCGTGGTGGGCAGAATACACCTTCTCCCTAGGGCACCTCCATGCCCTAATCCCCAGAGTCAATGAATGGGGGTCTTTGCAGATGTGATTAAGGTTATGGACTATAAATACAGAGATTAACCTGGCTTATCCAGGCAAGCCTAATGTAATCACATGAGTCAGAGTGGTGCCTTGGAAGTGTTAGACACATTCTAAGCATAAGAGGAACCCAGTCCCTGTCGCTGGATGGGAGTCACATAGAAAGCACAAGGAAGAGTTTGAGCAGCCTCTAGCAGGATCTCTAGCAAAGATAAGCCTCTGGCTGACAGCCAGCAAGGGCACAGGGACCCCAGTCCTGTTATTGTAGGGACTTAATTTAGCCAACAACCTGAATGAGCCTATAAGTGGCTTCATACCCAGAGCTTCCAGAAAGGAACTCAGACTTGCCAACCCCTTGTGTCAGCTTATGAGACTCTAAACAGAGGACCCAGTTGAAGTACTCTGTACCCAGAATTCTGACATACAGAACTGAGTAATAATAAATTTGTGTTGTTTTAAGCCGCTAAATTGATGGTATTTTATGACAGCATCCATACAAAACCAATACAGAGGCTATATAAATGTCTCACCTACCGCAACTTAATACCAGCATCTTATGATTTTCTTGGGGATTATCTGGGAAGATAAGCTCTCTGGGCTTAGCTACCTGACCATAATTCTCCTTTTCGATCTTCAGCAATAACAACAACAAAAACCAACAAAAAGTATTCATTGAACAATTACTATGTGATAGGTACATTAGCCATTACAGCATATAATCCTTACCCTCCCCCCAAATCCCCCAAAACCCATTATACAAATTACATTTTTTAAGGCTATTTATTTGAGAGAGAGAGAGAGAGCATGAGCGAGGTTGGATAACACATTGGAAGTTGCAGCCAAATCTCAATTCTCCTTGGTTTTCAGTTTTCAAGGGCTCTCTTGGGTCTGCTCCGTGTAGGCATGGTCTCCCCAGCCGTCAGGAGTATGTGGAGGATTTTTCTCCGCCTCTCTGTGGCACACTTTCATTTTTGCAACTTCTCCATTGGATTTATGGCTCACTCCAACTAAGAGCAAAATCCTGGGCTAGCAAAGTCCCAGGGTTATCCTCGTTCGTTCCCAACTGAGTCCTCCACGTTTAGCCAGCAAAGCCAGAGACGCCTACCGTTCTCACCTGAAGCTCCAGCAGTTTTTCAAGAGTAAAAGCTTCTCAGTTTGTGGTCTGCTTTTGGTCAATGTACAGTGCTTTGAAACAGTTGTTCTTCACATTTTTTCCCCAATGTTATGCTTGCTTTATGGAGGAGTCACCGGCCTTTCCCACTGCCATGAGCAGAAGCCTCTCCACCCCCCCGCCATCCCTCCGAAGAGGCTGATGTGGAGGCGCCAGGAGACACCGACTGCTGTCCTTTTCCCTGACCACACCAGCCCCAGCTGATGTCTATGCCTTTCAGAGTCATGCCCCAGAATCTTTTCTCTCTTTCCACGTTTCCCAGCTCTGCCCTGGGATAGGCAAAATGGAGGGTTTTGGAGCTTGAATCCATTTCTGTCGTATGCATATTATCTAATATTGGAAAACATACAAGTCTGGAGGCCCAAGCTCTGGCTTTGACTGTCACTCTGTGTTTTTCACGGCAGTTAGTGAACCATAACTGCCCCCAAATACTTTGGCTTTCAGACTATTGGGGCCAACATTCTCAACTGGGTATCAATTTACCATTGCATTTATATGAAAGAACAAGAAAGAGCTTTGTGTGTGTGTGTGTGTGTGTGTGTGTGTGTGTGTGTGTGGTTTTTTTCTACTCAAGCCTCATTCTTTGTAGCTGAGAGCTTAGCCAGAATATTTCAGCTGCTGCTCCTCTATATTCTTGCTGCATTACTCCTACATTAATTTCTCCTTTTGGAACTCAGAAAATAAAGGAAAACAACAGCCCTTCCTGGCAATGGATGTGAACATCATCTAGTGAGGTGATGGAGTTATTGCAAGGTGATTATGAATCTAAATGCCATCCAATCGTATGTAGTCTGAATAAATAATAGGGGTACAACTACTTTCAAATGCATGCACATCCCTATTGCACAGTGCTAGTCTTTTCACAGTGGCCAGGATTATGGGACATTTTCGCTAACCCTGGATATTGAGTCTACAGCTTCTGTATCACGCTGGAGCAGGGAGGGCCTACAAAATTTACTGATGTTAGGAAGTATTCCTCATCCTCAAAGAGACTGGGAATCCCGGCTCCAGGGAAACTGGTTCTGTGGCGGAACAACATCTCTTCCCTTTGGCCTAGGGAGGGGCAACGTCAGAGACGGCAGATTCCTCCACCACCGCTCCTGGCTCATGCTCATGACATTGGCCAGCTGTCTGGTGTGGTGCCTTGTGAGGTAGGCAAGCTACTGCTCTGGGAGTCTGAGGACCCAGCTTCTACTCCATATGCCACTAGGTTGCTGGAAAATCTTGGAAAATCTTCATTTTCTTAAGCCTCTGCTCCTTCATCTATAAAACAATATCGCTAAATGATGTCCAAGACCCTTGCCAGCTTAGCCTTCTTTGACTCGACACATTGTAATTATAGGCACCTTGCACACGTCTTCCTGTTCATAAACTGCAGGATGGCCACAGGCCTTTTACAGACAATTGGATTTCCCAGCTAAGTGCCAACATCCTCTCTTGGCTACTGACCATAAAACACACTGCAGCTCAGGGTACAAGTGGCCTACAGCATCAGGGCTCAGGTGGAGGAACACACAGAGCCTCACCTGTCTGAACAACAGCCACCGTTTACCCAGCACTCACCATGTGTCAGGCACACAGGAGAAGCATGTTCGGGCTCTTAAGTCAGTTGATGCTCACAACAATCTTAAAAGGTATCCTGTTTTTCTTCCCCTTTTACAGGTAAAGAAACTCCAACCTTCGTCTGGACTGATTCTGCATTATCTTTGCATCTTTTAGATCATCTTCCCCATGCAGAGAAATGAGGAATGTATTTGTTCTTGGGACATAATTCATAAACACATAAGCCATCATCATATGGGTCCCCATCATGCAACACAGCAAGATTCGGGGAAGAAAATAAAAGGGTCATTTAGCTGTTACCATTTGAGATTTCCTTCTCTGAGACAACTCTCAAGTATCCCTATAATTATCCTTAACTCTCACTGGAAGCAGGGGAGAGTTAGGTGATTCAATGTTTGTCACTCTTATTCATCAATCTTACAACAGAACACCTCAAACAGTGAGGAAGTCTTACACTGGACAAAGTACTTGGCAGCTAGAGGGCTTCATTCACGAGAGAAATCGTGGCTCCTGCAACTGAGTCAACCAGCCCATCTGTAACCCTTTTCCTAACTCTCTCACCAGTACTCAACCCTAAGGAAACTGGGCTTACCCTATACACACTAAATTAGAACAAATATAAGCAAACAATGATAATGCACAGAGTTGGTGACATTACCATGACATTACCATGAAAAGCCATCCTTCATATAGAATTTATATATTTTATATATAACTGTAGGTTGGTACAAAACTTTGGCAAAGCAATATGACCAAACAGTAATGTTCAGCAATTCCACTCCTGAATGTCTATCCCTAGAAAACCTAACGATAAAAACAAGTCACATATGAAAATGCCCATTGCAGCATTATCTGCAATGGCAAAATATTGGAGCCAACATAAACACACACACACAGAAAATCTTTCAGTATTCACTGAACACCTGTTATGTGCCAGGCACTCTGCTAGACCCCAAAATGAATACAAGTCCTTGAGGAGTGTGCTGAATATTGAGGTTATTTTGTTTTGGTGGTTTTGCCTGTTTACTTTCAACAGTTGGTTGGAAGATTGGGAGGTTGGAAGATTGGGAACTATAATGACATCCAGGATCCTGACTATGATTTGCATTCTGCCAACAAAATGTGTGGGCATGAGATTTGGAAGGTAGAAGGGAGGCAAGAAGACATATGATTCTTCCTCCAGCACCCATGGTGGCCTCATAGGCCTTATCACATGTGGGTTTTTGCAGAAACCAGCAAAACTCTTGCCAACCACTCACCTGGGTGTTGTGGGGCAGCTGGGACTATTAGCAGCTTTTTCCTGCTTTCTGACCTCTGCTCTGAGCAGTACTTTCTGATTCTCTGAAAATCAGACTTGAACCTGAAAGTTAAGGAGACCCACCCCCTACCCCCACCCCTGCTGCTAATTTTCATTCCTCCACCCTTGGTTTTGCAAGCACCTGATTTGCTGTGTTAAATCCCTCTCTGATTAAAATTCCTAGAGTAATATATATTTGCCTTGATCCCTAACTTATTGCAGAAAGATGGTAATCTAGAGTAGCACGGTCCAATAGAAAAATAATGCAAGGCACAGATGTGAGTCCCATGTGTAATTTAAATTTCTTAGTAGCCATATTTTAAAAATAAAAATAATCAGGGGCACCTGGGTGACTCAGTCGGTCAAGAGTCTGCTTTCCCCTCAGGTCACAATCCCTGGGTTCCAGGAACAAGCCCCAAATGGCATGGGGCTCCCTGCTCAGCAGGGGGTCTGCTTCTCCCTCTCCTCCTGCCCCTCCCCACCTCCCCCTACTCATGCTCTCTCTCTCTCACTCTGTCCTTCTCAAATAAATAAAATCTTTTAAAAAATAAAAATAATCAGGTGAAACTAATTTAATAATACATTTTATTTAACCCAATATATCCAAAATACTATCATTCTAACATGTAATCAATATCAAAAATCTTAGAGCATTGACTTTTTATACTGTCTTCAAGATACAGCGTGTATTTTATCACTATGTCACTTCTCAATTCACACCAGCCACATTTCAAGCACTTAAAGGCCACAGGTGACTAGTGGCTCTCTACTTTGTAACACACATCTGTACAAGAAACTATGGCACGGTATAATGGCAGATCATTTCAATGAACGCTGGGGTTTGGCAGGGGAGCTGGTTTCTGCTACTGTGGCAGGCTCATCTCTCCCCCTGCTCCATTAGGTGTCTGTCAGGTGAGCCCTGGTTCTCCCAGGTGGGATGGAAGGCAGCCTCTCAGGCGGCAAAGAACAGAAGCTCTGTAAGCACCCCCAAACTACATAAAACCCCGACAGGCCAGAAGGGGCCAGGGCCGGGGGGGGGGTCTGCCGGGGGCCGGGGCGAACTCAGTTGCGAGGCAGGAACGGGGTGGGGGGCCGCCGACCCACGTAGCTCTCTGCTGAGACAGCGGACAGGCCGGCTGAGCTCCCAGCTCGGCCCGCCGAGAATGGTCGCCGGACAGAAGAGAGTCAGCAGGGCTTGTTTGCAGAGGTGCTGGGCTGGCCACGACAGCCTAGACCAAGAACCTTCCTTCCCGCCGTGCCCAGCAAGCGTGAGCAACCGAGACCCCGCTCTAGAGACCAACAGTGAATGTGAGGCAGGCAAGAACAGATGGGAGGCTGGATTCTAGAAGGAGCGGCAGTCACCAAGGTCCGGGCGAGCCAGGATGGAGGCCCGTGGGGTGTGGAGCACAGGCACAGACCGAGGGCAGCCGCAGAGCCCGTAAGGAGAACGAGGGCAGGGGTGAGTGTGGAAGGGCCTGGGCGTGCCTGCCTGAGGTGAGGAAGGGCTGGAGTGAGGGGAGCGGCTCTCCTGCGTCCCTGCTGCCGCCTGTCCTCTGGTGCCATCCAGAGCGAGCTGCGCCCGACGACGCGCCGTCACAATAACACAGCTGATTTGTGAGCTCTTCCCACACGGGCGCGCGGCGCCCAGAACTCTGCACACACAATCCGATCGAACCCTGCCCGAAGCCCTGGAAGGAAGTGCTGTGATGAACCCCACTTCCTAGGTACGAAAACCGAGGGACCGTACCTGAGGACATGTACTTAGGAAACGGTGAAGCTACGAGTCAAACCCAGAAGCTCGAACCCGCAGCCTGGCGCCTAACCGCGGGGCCGTGCTGCTCCCCTGAGTTTGCTGACTTGACTGGCACTGGAAAACGAGCCATGCCAAGGCAGGGGGTAAACTGTCAAAACCCAGTTTGGCCAAATTCGCCAGTAGTGTGTGGAGGTTGGACCTGGGGAGGGGACGGTGGAGAGCAACAGGGACGACCCTGTCACCGGGACTAGAGGCGCCCTCCGTTCACCTTCCAGAAATGACCCCGCGCACAGAGACCTGGGCTGGGGGGCGGGGGTGGCCGGCGCCGCGGTACTTCCGAGAGAAAGGAATCATTCTTAGGTGCGAGAAGGTGCTGTTACCATGGCGACCGCAAAAATCTTGGCCGAATCCTAGGGCAGTAGCTTGACTCCTAATTCAGAGAGGCTTGGTTTCCAGGGGGGAAAAAATGAAATCGAATTAAAAAGAATCAGAGTGTCTCTCCACCACAGCAGCCTTGCACAAAGGGACAGTGTCTTTTGAGCCGGGCTCAAAATCTAAACAGATGAACCGCAAATGCCCGGAGGCCGATGAAAAGCCCCGTGCAGAACGTGAAGCGCCCTTTCATAGCGGACAGTGTCCCAGCTGGGGCTCAGCGCGGATTTACCAGGGAGCCTGCCAGAATAAATATGACACCTTTGGGACAGACTCCGCGTGCCCGTTGTGGGCTTCCTGCAGCAGCCTGCGGTTGGACCCTCACAATGCTGGCTTTTTCCCGACCCGTCAACCCTCATTGATCGGACCAGAGTGCGCCTTGGCAGCTGTGGGTGCTTTCCCACTCCACCTCACTCAGTTCTGCCTGCAGCTCAGCATGTTCCTAAAAACCTCCAGTTTAAACAGAGGCTGGGTTTGTCATGCCTCTCCAATGATGGCACACTCATTCTATGAGAATTCAGGGCCGACAGGAGGAATCCAGATGCCACCACCTTGTCCGCAGGGGTACTTGTTCACTGTCCCCACCCCACCCCCTCCCCGCCAGGCACACATCCCTGTACTATGTACACACCTGGCAGAAAAGCCCCAAGTCCTAGGATCAGCAAACCCACCGCAGGAGCTCCCTTTCCTTATGAGGTTGACCCACCACCACCACCAGGCTACTCCAGGCCGTAGCCTCCCCAGACATTGTATAAACCAGCTCCTGCTTTTCGGTCTTTTACCCCTGCACTGAGGAGCCAACAAAAGTACTTAACGCCTAGAATAGAAAAAACAAAAACAAACACATAAAAAACGCTGCCCAAGTCTTAACGTTTCCTGTACCTCCGAAGGGTCAAAAATAGTAAAGCCAACTAGTTAGAACCCCCTGACAACAGGTTCCATATGCTTGATGTTTCCTTTTATATTTCAGTCATGCAAGAATTATTGAAGCATTAAACGGAATTCTAAATAGGTGGAAGAAAATCTTTATCTCATTTTTGGATCCCAATGCAGTAAACTACTTTCATTTGTCTACATTCAGCTGCTGTTGTGTTTTCATCTTTCCAGAGAACGTTTATCATCATATCTCATCTGAAGTTTAAGCACACGGAAAGAAGAGAGCAGGCATTATTAACCCCCATTTTAGAAAAGAAGGCTGGATGACCTAATCAAGGCGAGGGGCTCAGCTGTTCTCTCAAGGTCAAGACCAGAGCACAATCTCAGCAAGTCTAGATCTAGGGCTCTGTCCAACTTTCGAGAATCTCATGTACCAGCAGGCTCATGCCCTGGGTTGAACCCAGCCTGAATGGATTAGGGAGATAAGTTTTCTTTCATAACCGGTAACCCTGGTGGCCACTAGGAAGGAGAACAAGGTAGCTGAAGCCACGGGTAAGGGGAAGATTTTCCTTTCACTGTTTGCCCTTCTGTGCCTTTGAATCATGTACCGTATACGTGACCCAACTACTCAGAAAATAATTAACATTTAATTTGAAATGTTAGTTTAGATGTAATTTAAAATTCAAATGTAATTTTAAATTTCCTCTTAGAAATCAACATTATCTTACCCCCAAATTAATGGAGTTGAAACACATGTTGTGATTATTGTGATCCTTAAGTCTTGTGAGAGCCACACCTGGGTGGGCCCACAGCCAAGTTCACGGGGAACAGACTTAGAGGAGAGATGCTGGCCGCAGTCACCCCTCTGCACCCAAAACTGCATCACTCAGTGGAAATAAAATAGCTAGCTTGCAGTTGTCTGTGTTAGTGAAGGAAAGTCATGGGGTAGGTATTTTAAAATGTGAATAAAGATTAAAAGTTACATCTAATTTATAGTTCGCATTGGAATGTGTTTGCACACTTTGGAATATGGATCTGTTTTATCCCATGAACTTACAACACTGCAAACTAAATAAACCCAAAACACTGAAATATTGGGAAACTGTCCATATTTTCTCTCTGTATCTGTTAGAATGCTTTTGGCTACAAGAAACAAAAATCCTGGCTGAAACTAACTTAGACAATATGGAAATTTTCTGTCACACAAAACTGACGGACCACAGGTCAGGGTCTCAGGGTTTGTCGATCTAGCAGCCCAGCAACGCCATCGAGGTCCCAGGTCCTTCCAATGTTCTGCGTTGCTTGTTCCCAGGACTGGCTTCATCCTCGGCAATATGGCGGCAGGGCTCCAGACATTGTCTCCAGACACAACAGATTCAAGCAAAAAAGAGAGGAACCACTTTGTTTTCATAGAACAAGGAAGCCTCTCAGAATTCTCCCACCTCTACCCCACCCCTAGACATCACTACATGCCTTACTTCATCACCTGCCATTCCAGAACCAATCATTAGCCTGGGGGTGGGGTGGGGAAGAGGTGGGGAGTAACTGCAAGGGGCTGAGGCTAATCAGAGGGAAGGGAATGGACGTTGACCAAACACAACAGCCACTACATACACCATCCTTCTCCCAAGAAGCCCCTCCCTGCAGTCACTTGGTGAGAGGTATCACAGGAGAATGCACTGAGGGTTTTGACTAATCGTGAGCATCTGTTTGCATAGAGATGCATGACTCCCACCTCCTTCCTTCCAGGTTTACTCCTACTGAGATGTGGTGAGAATCTGTGTGTTTTAGTTTCAGGTTCCTTCTACCTGTGTATTCTATGTGATAGAAATAAGTATAAACAAAGATAATGCTCACATCACTAAAAGACAACTTAGACTGAGTAAGTGGGAGTTCAATAAGCCATTAAAAGCAAGATTCACCAGGAGGGAACACCATAATAGTAAGCAGCCAGCCCATGTTCAAGGTGAATATGTCTATTAACGTAGGTATTGTGTTCATTATTGTCCTCCCCAGAAATCTACGTGAGCCTAAGGCATTTTTCAAGGCTAATGATCAAATGAAGTGTGTAGGATACAGGTGTCAGGGAAGAGTCTCATTGACTCAAAATGTTCTTTGTGGAGGTCTCACCTTGGCTACTGCACCTGCCCCAGCAGCTCAGAAGTGGACACTCAGGGAGTGTTCTCATTAAAGGCATACGAACCCGCAGGGGAAAGGATGGATTGATGTCACTAACTTGCTGCGATAATAACCACCTCGCCTGTACAAAGCCCCAGTTGGAGGTTAAGAAGAGAAATTGCCTACAAGCAATTTACACAGAGCAGCTAAGAAATAAAACAGTGTCAGATGGGCCACTGAAAACCAGCGTGGGAATCTGTTTCTTTTCTTTTCTTTCTTTTTTTTTTTCTGGAAAGAAACAGAAGGTACAGCCACTGGCTACATTTATTTTTGGAGCAGGGAGAAGGGAAAAAAAGATAAGTAGATAGAAAAAGATGTAGACATATGGACTGATCTGATTCAGCGCTGGAGAAAAACATCCATCTCAGCATGTCAGGGTTAAGAAGGGCCATACACTTGTGACATTGCCATCAGAAATGCACAGTTTAATAGCAGAAAGGGCAAGAATGCCAGGATGGGATCATTCGAGAATCAAAAATTGAAAAAAGCAAATGCCTAATTTATCTCACATCTTACACAGCCACACTGCGTTCTGGAGCAGTGTTGCTCAGGCTTCGTGAATCACCTGGGGACCTTGTACAAATGCAGATTCTCACACAGGAGCTCTGGAGTGAGGTCTAAGATTCTGTACTTCTCTCAAGCTCCCAGATGATGCCGATACTGCCAATCTGGGGACCACACTTTAAGTAGCCAGTTTCTAAGCTTCTGTGACAGCATAGTGTTCATTTGAGTTAATGGCTGGTATGGCTTTAATGTCGTTTTAAGATGTATAAATGTTGGGGTGCAATCAGAGGAGCGTGTGACTTGATCTCAAGGTCAGGAATTTGAGCCCCACATTGGGAGTAGAGATTATTTAAATCAAAAGAACTTTTTTAAAAGGTGCAAGAAAAGATGCATAAGTGTTACAACAGAAAGGATGACTTAAAAAGATAACAGGAATTAATATCCAGATCATATAAAGAATTCCTATAACTCAACAATAAAAACAAAACAAAAAAAATTTTTAAATGGGCAAAACATGAATAAACATTTCTCCAAAGAAGATATATAGATGGCAAATAAGCCTATGAAAAGATGTTTAACATCACTAATCATTAAGGAAATGCAAATTAAAACCACAGTGAGATACCACTTCACATCTATTAGGATGGATATTATTAAAAAGAAGTAAATATCAAATGTTGACAAGAATGTGGAGAAATTACTGTGCCTTGCTGTTGGGAATGTAAAATGATACAGCCTCTCTGGAAAACAGAGTATGGCAGTTCCTCAAAAAATTAAATGTAAAGAGAGGATTCTGGGAAGATGGCGGGGTAGGAAGGACAAGGAACCGGTCTCCCCAAGTAGACAACAATTGCACTGGCAGAATCTATCTGATACAACTATTTTGGAAACTCTGGAGTCTATTGAAGGTTTGCAACTTCAGACTTAGGTAACAAATGGATGAATTTCAGTCAATTTCAGCTCTTAGAATAGTAGCAGCTACCCATTCCTCACCCCAGGAATGCAGCAAAAAGCTTTGCGTGTGTTCCTGGAGCAACCTACACACAGCTTGCTGGAGTCAGGGTAGGCGAAAAGAACCCTGTCCTTCAAACATCAACGGCCTGTGCTCTGATTGCTGATTGCTGCTTCTGACCAGAGGGGAGGACAAAAGGCAGGCAGCCATTGCAGGTGCTCCTACCCTCCTTGCTCCAAGCCCCTCCCCTCCAACTAAAGTGACTTCCCAGGCATTTCAAGTGTTGGCATCCTTCTCCCCCCCTTTATTTTTCTCTTTTTCCCCTCTTGGGAGTCAGACTTTAAAAAATTTAGAGAAAATTATAGAATTACCGTATGATCCAGCAATTCCACTTATGGGTATAGACCCAAAAGAATTGAAAGCAGGGGTCAAAGAGCTATTTGTACACCCATGTTCATAGTGGCATTATTCACAGTGGCTAAAACATGGACGCAAGCTCAACTGTCCATTGACAAATGAATGGACAAGCAAAACGTGGTATATACATACGATGCAATATTATTCAGCCTTATAAAGGAAGGGAATTCTGCAATTTGTTACAACATGGATGAACATTGAGGACATTATGCTAAGTGAAATAAGCCGGTCGCAAAAAAGACATACTGCTAATTCTACTCAAATGAAGTGCTGGAATAGTCAAATTCACAGAATCAGAAAATAAGATGGTGGTTGCCAGGGACTAGAGGAGTGGTGGAATGGGGAGTTTGTGTTTTATGGGTGTGGAGTTTTAGCTTGGGAAGATGGAAAGTTCTGGAGTTGGATGACGATGATGGTCGCACAACACCGTGAACGTACTTGACACCACTGAACTGTACAACTAGAAGTAGTTACAATGGTAGTTTATGCTGGATGTATTTTACCTCAACATTTTTTTAAAGTCAGCATAATTTCACCATATGGTTTCCTAGATGAAGAAGGTAAGACAAAGGATTACTGTGAGTGAACCAGCAGAGGGGCACAGCTGGTTGGTGATGGAGACCAGATGGGACCCCTGAAATTGAACTCCCCATTCCATGTTCCGTGACCTAAGAATTCTGACACTGGGCTGATCTGGAATGAGGTACAGATGCAAAATGGTATGGAGAAAAGAGAAGAAGGAACCTAGATTCTAAGCATAATTCTGCCACTCGTAGCTGTGACGCTTTAGATGAATACTTAACTTTCCTAGGATTAGACCTCTTTGTCAGTAAAATGCGGAGACTGACAACATTCTCACCAGTAAAATAAAGAAATTGACTCCCCAAATATTTTACTTGCAATACTAGTCTCAAGAGAGATCTGTGGGGGCAGGGGATACAGTTTTGTAGGCAATTATTTGGGAACTGCGGCAGACAGAATGTCCCTCTTAAGTAGTCACAAAGCGCATTAGCATAGTAAAGGCTCTGGAAAGTTGTACAGTAAGGAAATTTGTTCATTTTTTTTGTCTTCACCCAGTTATCTTACTTTGGGCTCCTGAAGCAGAAGCTGAGACAAGGATTTGAGTGCAAGTAATCGATTTGGGAAATGAAGGGAAACACAGCAAGGAAATTGGGAAGCAAGACAGAGACGGGAAGGCAGCCTTGAAGAATGCATTAAGACAGCTCCCAGCGGGGGCAGCTGGAGCGCAGTCCCATGGGAAACTGCAGGAGCCAGTTTGAGCACACGCCTCAGTTATCCCACCTGAGGGGCCAGGCTGCTGGGAGGTTTGTATGCTGACGCTCACTTGTCAGGGATTACGGGCTGCTTCGGGTGGGTGTCAAGTTCCTGGCACCCGTGGCCCATTCTGTGAGGGCAGGTCGGCCTTCCGTGGTTTCAGGGAGGGCCTTAGACGTACAGACAAGAGTTGTGGGGTCTTGTGCTGAAGCGGGACACCAACAGCATCTGCTACATCCAACATTTCTTAATCTTCTGTGGCCATGGAACGCCTCCTCCCCTATTTCTGAACGCCTAAAAATATCCGGCAGAACTTTGGGAAACAATCCCTTCTGGTTCTAATGTTCTAATGTGCTCTGATTTTAAGTTACTTAAAAATTACTTAGGGTGCCTCTTCAGAGCTGAATGGCCATTCTATTTCTGAGCCTTAACCTTACTCTCACAGGCTAGGCAAGGCTGGCCTCCTGCCAGGGCCGGTGGAGAGACAGACTCTGTCCAGGCCTGGCAGGTGGAAATCCCAGAGACTGTCATCCATCAGATCCATAGGAATCTGTTTCTCAGGCTTTCTTCCTAAAGTGATGGAGAGCTGGCAATCTCATCTTTAAACACACCCATGCCTTTGAAACACAGAGTTCTAGTCTAGGTTCCCAAGTTTGCACATTTGATTTTATTTTTTCCAATAATAAACTGACCACCTAAAATATTTTCTTGGGCACCTGGGTGGCTCAGTCAGTTAAGCGTCTGCCTTCAGCTCAGGTCATGATCTCAGGCTCCAGGGATCAAGCCCCGAATCCCATTGGGCTCCTTGCTCAGCGGGGAGTCTGTTTCTGCCCCTCCCTCTACTCATGTGCTCTCTCTCTCTCTCAAATAAATAAATAAAATATTTTTTAAAATTAAAATATTTTCTTGTGTTCAAAAGGAGAAATCTTGTCTGAACCTGTGGAAAATTTGAGGTCAGAGATTAATCACTCAGGTATAATATCATAACAGTTCATAATGAAGAAAAAAAAGAAGAACAAATCTTTAACCAAGAAACTCAGCCAACCCCTCCTGACAGATGGGTTGTCTTTAAGAAGCACTCTGACGAGCAGTCCCCCCAACCCAGTACTGCTGTCAGCGCTCGCTCTCCTAGCCAGGCAGTTTGAAGGCTTGCCTTGGGTGGAAAAAATTGCCTTGGCCTTGGTTCAGGTCTCTTCACTCTCTTTCGCTGACAAGTTTTAAAAAGAAATCAAGAACCAGAAAGAATTAGAGGATTGCCTATTTTTTCCCCATTCAGAGGCTTTCCTGCTTCTAGGATTCATCTTGAAGTTCCACTTTTGATCTTTTTCCCTGCACAAACAAATCAAGAGTTGTCCGATTATACACATACCTGCACTGCATTTACAAAATATGAGTATTAATACCATTGATAATTAATAATTGATTATTGGCAAATGGTATCAACAGTGTGAATAAACGTGTAGAATATGTGAAAAAATATATAAGTATAATTTATAACTATGAATATGTGTTCGTGTGAAACAGAAAATCAGCCTATTTCTAAATACCAAATGCCAACATGAAATCCATTCACGTCAGTCCAGCCATGAGCCAGGCACCACCTGAGGCCAAAGCAGACACAACGCGGTGGTTCTGCCAGTTCTGCAGGCAGAATAGGGTCAGATGCTGGCACTTGACTATGATTCAATCTCATACAAAAATGAATGACACAAACCCTGGGTTCAAGAGGTTTAGGGTTCAGGACAAGGACTTCAAAAGGTACAAGCAATGTGTTAAGGGGCTGATGGGGGTAAGCAGAGAGATGCCCCAAGGAAGTCGAGTTCCAGCCTCTTATAAAAAATAAAATAAAATAGGGGCTCCTCAGTTGGTTAAGCGTCTGACTTGGGCTCAGATCATGATCCTTGGGTCCTGGGGTTGAGCCCCACGTTGAGCTCCGTGCTCAGTAGGGAGTCTGCTTCTCCTGTCTCTGTCCCTCTCCCCGGGCTCGTGCTCTCTCCCTCTCTCTCTCTCTCAAATAAATAAATAAAATCGTGGGAAAAAAAAGAAATTAAATTAAATATCATACAAGTATCAGAAAAATGAAAACCTCCCTCATAGTCCTACCCTCCAAAGATAATTTACATTATTAATAGTTTAGTGTATTTCTAGACTTTCCCTATATGTATGCTTTTATTTCTATTTATTTTTTAAGAAAATTTGTTCATACAACCCATATTGCTTTACAGTCTGTTTTTTTTCCACTTATGTATCTTGAACATCTTTCTGTGCTGTATCCATCTCATTCTTTTCAAACTGCTGCATGGGATTCTGTTGGGAGGCGCTATAATTTATTTCACTCTCCCTCGTGAGTGGACAATCAGGTTGCTTCCACTTTTTGACATTTCAAACACAGTTGCAGTGACCATCTGTGAACTTAGATCTTTGAATCCTTAATATCAGTGTTTTCTAGCTTAAAACCCTAAAAGTGGAATCATTAAATCAAAAGCTACAAACCTTTTCCATCTTACGAACATTGTCAGATTAGAGGAAATGAATTTTATTTTTTTTAAAGATTTTATTTATTTATTTGACAGAGATAGAGACAGCCAGCGAGAGAGGGAACACAAGCAGGGGGGAGTGGGAGAGGAAGAAGCAGGCTCATAGCGGAGGAGTCTGATGTGGGGCTCGATCCCATAATGCCGGGATCATGCCCTGAGCCGAAGGCAGATGCTTAACCGCTGTGCCACCCAGGCGCCCCTGGGAAATGAATTTTAAATTGGCCTTGGGGATTAGGAGGGAAAGGGGACTCAGGTTTTCAGACTGAAGTCAGTGCATGAGAAAGGACGCTGTAGGAGTAAACAGCATGGTGATTCCTGTAACCTACAATTTAGGGCAGCTGCAGATGAGGCCAAAATGTAGTTTGGGGGCTGATGGTGCTTGGAAGGACCAGGCAGCCACAGCGCCTCATTACTTCTTAGCTTCCGTTCCTGTGATTTTTTTCTCAAACTCACACCCTTCATTGCTATAGGTGACTGAGCTGTGATTGTGCTGAGGACAATGGCTGTGGCTATGACCCTGTATGAAGTAGGGTTTCTCTACTTAAGGGCAAGTCAGGGGGGAGGGGGACTTCCCCATCCCTTCAACCAATCCTGAGCCACCTGAGCACTGGCCCTTGGCTGCCCAACCGGACCCAGGTGGCCAGGGCGTGAATCCAGCTCCGATACTCACTCCCAGTGGGGCACCAGGCCAGCCCCCTACCTCCCCTGTGCCTCGACTGATAATAAGTGAAGATAATAATAGCCTTACACCATGTCGTGTTGCCATGAGGATAACATGAGGTGGTCCCTACAAAGCCATCAGAAGAGGGCCTGGCACATACAAGGGCTCCAGGACTGTCAGTTCATGGGATGATTATTCAGGTCATCTTCAGCCCCTCTCCTCTCCAGCGACAGTGATCTGACACCTCTCATTGTGTGCAGAAGGGAAGAGCATGGGCTTCGGCATCCAATGGCCTCAGATGTGAAAGGGAGGTAACACGGTCTACCTTCAGGCTTGTTGCAAGATTCCAGACGAGCAATGTGAGGAACTATGTGAGGAACCTTGCACCCAGCTGCAACTCAACAGCGATTAGGTGGTAATCTTATTACTGCTGATGTCATCAGAAGTACGAATACGCTGGTGTGCACATGTCTCCTTCATCTTCAAGGAGCCTTATTAATTCCCTGAGCCTCTCTAAGGTGGTAGACAGAGCCAAAGTCCATATGCNAGCCTTACACCATGTCGTGTTGCCATGAGGATAACATGAGGTGGTCCCTACAAAGCCATCAGAAGAGGGCCTGGCACATACAAGGGCTCCAGGACTGTCAGTTCATGGGATGATTATTCTTCTGTGACAGGTCATCTTCAGCCCCTCTCCTCTCCAGCGACAGTGATCTGACACCTCTCATTGTGTGCAGAAGGGAAGAGCATGGGCTTCGGCATCCAATGGCCTCAGATGTGAAAGGGAGGTAACACGGTCTACCTTCAGGCTTGTTGCAAGATTCCAGACGAGCAATGTGAGGAACTATGTGAGGAACCTTGCACCCAGCTGCAACTCAACAGCGATTAGGTGGTAATCTTATTACTGCTGATGTCATCAGAAGTACGAATACGCTGGTGTGCACATGTCTCCTTCATCTTCAAGGAGCCTTATTAATTCCCTGAGCCTCTCTAAGGTGGTAGACAGAGCCAAAGTCCATATGC
>NC_048224.1:90096675-90322289 GCF_002007445.2 Ailuropoda melanoleuca | reverse complement strand
GCCGGGATCATGCCCTGAGCCGAAGGCAGATGCTTAACCGCTGTGCCACCCAGGCGCCCCTGGGAAATGAATTTTAAATTGGCCTTGGGGATTAGGAGGGAAAGGGGACTCAGGTTTTCAGACTGAAGTCAGTGCATGAGAAAGGACGCTGTAGGAGTAAACAGCATGGTGATTCCTGTAACCTACAATTTAGGGCAGCTGCAGATGAGGCCAAAATGTAGTTTGGGGGCTGATGGTGCTTGGAAGGACCAGGCAGCCACAGCGCCTCATTACTTCTTAGCTTCCGTTCCTGTGATTTTTTTCTCAAACTCACACCCTTCATTGCTATAGGTGACTGAGCTGTGATTGTGCTGAGGACAATGGCTGTGGCTATGACCCTGTATGAAGTAGGGTTTCTCTACTTAAGGGCAAGTCAGGGGGGAGGGGGACTTCCCCATCCCTTCAACCAATCCTGAGCCACCTGAGCACTGGCCCTTGGCTGCCCATCCGGACCCAGGTGGCCAGGGCGTGAATCCAGCTCCGATACTCACTCCCAGTGGGGCACCAGGCCAGCCCCCTACCTCCCCTGTGCCTCGACTGATAATAAGTGAAGATAATAACAGCCTTACACCCTGTCGTGTTGCCATGAGGATAACATGAGGTGGTCCCTACAAAGCCATCAGAAGAGGGCCTGGCACATACAAGGGCTCCAGGACTGTCAGTTCATGGGATGATTATTCAGGTCATCTTCAGCCCCTCTCCTCTCCAGCGACAGTGATCTGACACCTCTCATTGTGTGCAGAAGGGAAGAGCATGGGCTTCGGCATCCAATGGCCTCAGATGTGAAAGGGAGGTAACACGGTCTACCTTCAGGCTTGTTGCAAGATTCCAGACGAGCAATGTGAGGAACTATGTGAGGAACCTTGCACCCAGCTGCAACTCAACAGCGATTAGGTGGTAATCTTATTACTGCTGATGTCATCAGAAGTACGAATACGCTGGTGTGCACATGTCTCCTTCATCTTCAAGGAGCCTTATTAATTCCCTGAGCCTCTCTAAGGTGGTAGACAGAGCCAAAGTCCATATGCGATGTCATTGATCAAGCAATAAAGTAGGAAGTGTTTAAGGTGGACAAGCGCTGTTTGGAAATCATGGAGGCAATGATAGGAACAGAAGCGATGGGCTGTATTCCATGATGGTCAATTTTATGTGTCAACTTGACTGGGCTAAAGGATATCCAGATAGCTGACAAACAGATAGCTGTTTCTGGGTTTATCTGTAAGGGTGTCTCCAGAAGAGATGAGCATTTGAATTAGTACACTGAGTAAAGAGACCACCTTCTCCAATGCAGGTCGGTACCATCCAATCCCAGAGCTTGAACAGAATGAAAAGATGGAAGAAAGGTGATTTTGCTCTCTCTGCTTGAGCTGAGACATCCATCTTCTCCTGCCTTTGGCCACCGGACATTGGCACTTCTGGTTCATCAGACCTTTGGACTCAGACCGGGATTCTTGGATCTGGACTTATACCATCAGCTTTCCTGGTTCTCCAGCTCCCAGAGGGCAGATTGTGGGGGACTTCTCAGCCTCCACAATTTCATGAGCCTATTCTTACAATAAATATCCTTTTATATCTCTCTGTATATATATCTCCACCATACTGGTGGTGTTTCTCTGGAGACTCCTGACTAATACAATAGACAGTAGAAAATAATACAGTAGACAATAATGAGAGCATTAACAGAGACAGATGGAAGCTTACATTCCTTTGGCTTGGAGGTTGTATAAAGGGTCTTCCCTTAAATCTGAAGGGGGAGAGAAGGTGTTGAGAGAGAAGGAAATGACCTCAGAAGCAGAGAATTTGAGAGACAAAGCATATGTGGAGAGCAGCAACCTTTAAATCAGAGAACCTGAGCCCAGGGGTATACACAGGCTTTCCAAAGGGTATGTGGGCACAGGTGGTTCAGAGGAAATTAAGTTCCGCATGCTCCATTTCCATGCAAAGTCTCTTCTAGAATTAATATTCCTGAGAACATGTCTGTGGCCAAATGTCCTGGAGATTTTCCTTCCCCACCTTTCCTTTAACAAACACCCATCCCCCATTTTTAGCTATTATTTTGTTGTGATTGTTGACCATTCCCTAAGTGCATAGATTTTCTATATTGGGGCATGATTTTGCCCAGAGGGGAGTCTCGTAAGATTCTTATGGGGAGAGCAAGAAAAGGATGGGCTCAGTAAATATCAAGAAACTGGGAGAGGTGTCTTAACCTACTGTGTGTGGTGAAAGATAGCCAGTTCAGAGCTCCCATTACACTCCATCCAATCCGTGTATCAGAAGGGATCCTGACACACGACGGGCTGTATTCTGTAATCAATGGGAAATTGTCAAAAACAACTTTTTAAATGAATTGCTTAGATGACATTGTGCTTTGAGAAAAAATGACCCTGTATTCGGAAAAAAAAAATTTCATTTTTTAAGAGAGGCAATTGCAGTAGCTAAATATTTGAATGTAGTTAAATATTTATAGATTCACAATGTTAAATATTCAGGTTACCTCTGTAGGCAGATGTTCCATATCATCAGTCGCGGCCTCACAGATGCATGTATCTCTCATTACCTGCTTCTTTAGTTATTCTTTTAAGCCCTTTCAAGTCATCTAATTGCCCCAGCAGCCAGGACATTTTTATCAACTCCTGTTAATTAAAAGGCTTAGTTTCCAGTGCTCTGTGCCTAGAGCCAGAACTCATCAGGAATTCTTCAGCTTGCTCCTTGGCCCGCCCCACTCCCTACTTCCACCACCACCAGCAGCACCTCCAGCCCCATCCCTCACCTGTCTGCTCCTTGCTTCTTCTAAAGCTCCTACTCTCCCCCCGCTCAAGTGGAAAAGAAAGGGGCAGTCTCTCCCTGTGGGTCTGCTTCCTCTGCAGGAAGCAGAGGACATAATTAGGGATTGTCCTATAAATCTTACAGCTTGGGTCAAAAGTAATAGGACAGAGCCCTGTCATCTACTTAATCATCTTCTGTGATCATACATGACCCAGATGAGTCCAGCCCTTCATTCTTCTCACCCCTCATCCTCCCACCTTACCTTAAAGTTAACTCCCAGAGAGAAGCAAAATGAGATGCAAATAGGGTCTACACAACCCACAGAGCTGCGGATCCTTGTCCCTGAGGTCCTTGGAACCACCCTGGGTAGTTTGTCTTCCTCCTCAGTTCTGCAAACCCGTGTCCTTCCAGTAAACCCCTTTTTTGTCTAAGCTGGATTGTGCTGCATTTCTGTTCACACATATAATAATGAACATGCATACAAATATATAAATTTCTAATCCCTTATAATCCCATTGTTGGAACATCTAAGGGGCCTCAGTTCTATTTTTCCAGAAAACATTAAAGCTGCTGCTAGGCACTGCGTGCCAGGAATGCACGGACGGATACCAGTCCATTCGCCACAATCAACAGACCTTTTGAGTCCCTGGTAGAAGTCACTGCCCCCATGAGTTTGCTACCCCAAAAGGGCACTCACCACTAATTTTGACTACTATCAGAGAAGTAAGAGAAGGACAAAAGTAAGAGAAGGACAAAACCCTTGCCATGATGGTTCAGGATTGGAGCAGTCACACCCCATCTGGGGACTGGGGAAAGGCTTTGTGAAAGAGGAGCTCTCTTCACTGGGTACTGAAGGACAGCGAGAGACCCAGCCGCCAACATCCCGAAAAGGAGCATTCCAGCCAGAGGGCTAGACGTGAAAGCAGAACAGCCACCCAATGCAGGGTGAGCCGATGCAGGTAGGGAAGCTGTGGCCACACCGGGCTGGAGCCTGCCTTGTGGGAAGCCAAAACAGCATTCTCTTAATTTGATAAACAACCGGAAGAAGTCACAAAATACTTCTGAGCCAAAGAATGACGCGATCTGAGCTACACTTTAAGAAGATTAATCCGGTGGCATTATGTGGGATGATTTCAAAGGCAGAGAGAATGCAGGCAAGAAAGGCGAGGAAATCAGCTTAGGCAGCAGATAATGAGGGATTGAATTAGGACAGTGGGAACGGGAAGGAGGGGATTGATGGACGTAAGGCATAAGGCTGAGGTAGAAATTGACAGGATGTGACAACTGTAAGTATGAAATTTTTCACAAAAGTGTGTATCGTTCTTATTTGGTGTAACTTAGGGTAGTCAAGATTGTGGACCATCTGTCATCGATGCTAAGAAGTGAGACAGATTTTATCCCCATCGAAAACAGTTTGTTGGACAGTCAGAGCCCCCGGGCTTACAGTGGGGTGCAGCAGGGAATATCACAGGGCCAGGGATTTCCGGGGCCAGCCACCGACTCAGAACAATGCCAGGGATCACGCCAGGCTCCTATACCCCCAACACCTCCCGAAGCGGAACAGGCCCGTAGGTAGCTGAACTATCACTGCATTCACGAGCTGTCCAGGGGTCCAGCTGGGCTGCATTGCACTCAGAGACAAGCCTGCTGCACAGCGCCCCTTGGGAGCAGGCCCAGGGCTCAGGACAGGGACAGAGTATATCTAAGTTTTCGAGGACAGTGAGTGATGCTGCCTGTTTCTTCCTGGCACCCCCAGCACCCGGCATACAGCCAGCCTACATATAGATGCCCAATAACTGAATGCATTAGGATTGCCAGAACGTCCAACGCTACTGCGGAGGCCCCCACAGCTGCCAGCCCTCTCCGCTGGCAGCCCCCCGCTCCTCTTCTGAAGCACCCCAGAAAAACTGAGCTTCCCATGGCTTCAGTCGCAGGCTGAGAGGTGGCAGAGCACGCCCCCCCACCACAGGGGGGAGCAGAAGTGGGGAGCAGGAGAGAGGGCTGGGAGAGGACGGGCTTGCAGAGATAGGAATCCAACACGGCCCACCCCCGCCCATTGGAAGGCCACAACAGGCACTCTCTCGGGAGTAGACAGATCTAGTGGATACATTAAATAATCACTTTTTAATTTGAGTCAGTAAAGCATTTGGGAATAGCAACAGTGTGAACAGCCCTCACAACCCAATAACATTGCAGGCGGCCACCGCAGTGGCTGCTTGTCTCAACACTTTCTCCCCCCTTATCTCTCTATTGCTTCAAGCCACAATTTGATGAATCTCGGCGCCAGGAAAAAACAAAACTTATTAAAATTATGCTGTCAAACTGTTGTAATTTTCTTTTATCTTGCTCTCAGCTGTTAAAAAAAACAACTGTTCCCTCCCCAGCCCTGGAGCCCTCAACTTGGAAACAATACCGGTCTCAGGTCCTTCTGTTTCTCTCTTGCACAAACAGCAGGGTCTCGTGTAATAAGGGGGGTCTACAGAGGTCCAGAGAGAGAAATCACTTGTTGTCTCCCCCCTCCGCTGACTATATGTGGGTTGTCATCACATACGTGTGAGGCATTTTGAAATTGAGAAGTTATAACGATCAGAATTCTGCCCCCCACTCTCACACACACACACACACACACACACACACACACACACACACACGTTCAGGCAAAAAGCCTTGACCTCTATTGGGCTGGGGTCATGTCCATGACCATGGCCCTGCAGACGACCTCAATGGACACTTCTCAGGAACTTCTGAAGCGATTCTGCATTATCTTGGATGGTGGAAAGTAAGGGGCCTGTCAATCTTCTTCGGGTGACAGGGGGCTTCATCAAGGATGCCCTCCCGGGGGATCACGTGGCCTGGGGAGCCTCAGCCTTTTGTGGCCAGTGAACGGGAAACTGCAGAACGAGCTGGTGAAAGCACCTGTGGGAAGTGCTTTCAGCTGCAGGCTGGGCATGAAACAAAAGGTCTGGGGGCCTAGCAAGCAGTAGCAGGTGTCCTGATGGGGGGCAGACCTTTACTGAAACTAAGATAAGGAGTCAACGCTCTGTGATCCCATGCAGCTCAACTCTTGTATTTCTGTGTTGTTTGCTTTGGATTCATAGTCTATGCCTTTCCTCATAAGATTCTTTTGGGGACAGTCCATCCTCACTGCAGCTGAACAAAGGGAGGAGAGGGTGCCGGCTGCTGGACCAACGTACCCAAGGGCGATCAGGCCACTGCTTAGCCCCTTGGAGGAGTGGCAGCCATGGCGGCAGCTGACGTAGAGGCTGGCCAGGTGGGTAGGAAAGAAAAATGAGATGTGGGGGCTGGAGGTCAGAGACCCGTCCTCCTGGGGACACCCCTTTCTTCCCCCCTTATCTGCTCTTGTCTCTCACCTCCATTGGCTGTGCTGGAGAGTGTGGCCGGGGCCTGGGGAAAGAGAGGTGTTTAGATTAGGGACTTGCATTTGGACAGAATGGCTCAGCAACTCTCACTCTGCCAGGCTTGGCTGAGGGACCTTGGACATGATATTGAAAATCTCTAAGACTCAGTGTTTTCATGTGTTAAAAGGGAATAACATTGGTACCTACGTCAGGGCAGTTGCTGGAATTCAGTGAGACACTCTCTGTAAAAACTGAGCAGAATTTCACGGCCCCGGCAGCCCATCACCCCCACCTCCCCTGGGAGAAGCACCCCTCCTCCTTCAGGGAACTGTCTTTCCTGACGCCTTCACTCTCTTGGCCACGTGGGAGTTGCCACCTTTAACACGACCTGGACCGCAGTAACGGATGGAGAGGCAACAACTACAGTCATTCGTCCAGAGAGGGCATGTGTCCTTAAGCAAGTCACCCAGACTCTTCAAAAGGAACAGGGAGTACAGATGTTGAAGTCCCTAGCTCCAGCCCCCTGTCCCTCTGTGGTTTAGCTCTATACTAATTCAAATCGTGTCAAGGTAACCAAAGAATCCTATAAAAACCAGAAGGGGGAATGTATAAAGTGACAGACCCTAAAAAGGGGCACGGGCTGAGTGAAGGTCAGGAGAGTGGTTTTGACATATGTTTGCAAAATCTGTCCCCTCCCCCTTGAAACTGGGCAGGCCTCGGTGACGGCCTCAATGAACAGTGCAGCAGAGAGGACGCTATGATTTCTGAGGATGGGATAGAAACAGCCATGGAGCTTCTGCCAGTTTATCTTGGGACAGTCATCCTGGGAGCCTCCAACTGCCACGTACGGAGTCCAGAGCCCTGAGGCTGCCAGGTGGACACACCTCGAGGAGAGAGAGTTGCCTGAGGAGGCCAGCCATCGGAGGCTTCCCAGCCAGGCAACCTTTGTGGGATGAAGAAGGCTTTGAGAGGCCCTCAGCCCCAGCTGCTGTCTTAGGCCATGACTGAGAATTACCCGGCTGAACCCAGTCAACCTCCAGAACCGTGAGCAGAATAAATGATTGTTACTGTTGTCACCATCGGAAACTGTGGTTTGCTGCACAGCAACAGATAACCAGAGCAGCAAATGCAAGCCAGTCATTATCCCGGACGCTGATAAAGATCGCAGAGTCAGTTAAGCTGTTTGCTACACGAGTGCCTGCCAGGTCTGGGGACTCAGCCCACTGAGACCAGAGCTCTAGGGGCTTGGGTAAGTTGAGAAAGATTAACTGTTCATATTGCCTGTAAGTTTCAGAATCATAAAAAGCTACATCTAGGGCACCTGGGAGGCTCAGTCGGTTGAACACCTGACTCTTGAGTTCGGCTCAGGTCATGATCTCAGGATCCTGAGATTGAGACCGCATAGGGCTGCCAGCTCAGCGGGGAGTCTGTTTGTCTCCCTCCCCTTTCTGCCCCTCCTCCTGTCCTGCTCACTTTCTCTCCATCTCACTAAAATAAATAAATCTTAAAAAAAAAGAAAAAGAAGCTACATCTAGAGCTAATGAATAGGAATGATGCATAGGCGGGGACACAACTTTGGAACATTTCAGAATGCTAAGGAAAAAAGCATGTTTGTGGTTTTGCACAGATGGATGCATTTTGTGGTTTTGCACAGATCGTGCACCTGCAGGCCCAGCCGCAGGTAGCCTTGAATAGCCAAGGGCATATAATACCCGACTTCACTATCGTGATGGATCAGGAGGTAAAACCTGGCCCAGGCTAGTCACCCCAAGGCCGTCCCTGGCGTTGTTCATACTTTAGCTGGGATGAGAATAGTGGAGCTGAGGGAAAGATGGTTCCTCTCTTGACTTGAATCTGTAAGATGGAAGATCAAATCTGACCGTGGAGATGGTTCTAGCCTCATGAAGAATGAAGCCAGCACACAGAGAAAAGAATTGGTGCAAGATCGGGGAAGCCCATCTGGTGTTTAAGTACCTGCTTTTTCCATCATTATTTGTATTGGCCAAAAATTCACTGCCAAAGCTGTTTAATTCAATCATCTGCAACCAAAAGGATCTTTAACACAATTCCAGGGACATAGAAAGCACCCAATAAACGCTTTTCACATGTAGCTGTTCCCCATTGCTGTGCTTCTAGCGAGAAGGATAGAAGTCAACTGTGCATGAGGAATGTGGTCAAAGCCACACCCCATTGGGGCTCAGAGGGCCATGAAGTCAGCTCACCTCATCACCCTACTGGGAACCCCTAAAATACGGGAATGCCCAGATCCCACCCTACACCACTTAATGAGAATCTTTAGGGATGGGGTCTCGGTGTCTGTATATTGTTAAAATTCCATTATCGGACTTCTGATTAAATAAACACAGGTGTTTATCTCTACTTCCTCCCAAAACCTAATAAAATGACAGCAAAAGAATTAAAGAGCTAAAAATATACAAACAAACAACAAACAGGAGAAGACTAAACAGATGAGAAATGTCAATAACATTTTGTAACATGGAAACTGTATGGGAAAGGCAACAAAGAAAGCTGAATCCAAGTGCCTGCAGGGGAAGGAAACCAAAGGCAAACCTACTTATACCCCAGGACCCCAAAAAGCTCAGGAATTCATAATACTAGGTTCTCCTGAAGACAGATAGGCACAAAGCAAGGCTGAAAAGACGAGGGCTGATAGGTCCACGTGAGGAGGTCTGTGTCCCAGGTGCCTGCCCCACCTATGTAGCCAGGCACCAGCCCTTACCCTGCCAGGCAGAAGAGGAGGTTCACTCGGAGAGGACCAGTAATCCAGGTACTGGAGTCTGGGGCTTAGGCACAGGTGAGAGCAAGACAAGCTGCACCAAGAAATGAATTAAAGAGAATACTGCACAGGGTGCCTGGGTGGCTCAGTCAGTTAAGCATCTGCCTTCGGCTCAGGTCATGATCCCAGGGTCCTGGGATCGAGTCCCCCATCGGGCTCCCGGCCCAGCAGGGAGTCTGTTTCTCCCTCTGCCCCTCCCCCTGCTCATGCACTCTCTCTCTCTCTCAAATAAATAAATAAATAAAATCTTAAAAAATAAAGAAAGTACTGCACAGAATCATAGATGCAGAGAACAAACTGGTGGTTGTCAGAGGGCAGGGGGTGGGGGAGGGGCAAAGAAGGTGAAGGGGATTAAGAGGCACAATCTTCCAGTTATAATATAAATAAGACGTGGGGATGTAATGCACAACACGGGGAACAGAGTCACCAATACTGTAAAAATTACATCTGGTGATGAATGTTAATGGGGCTTACCATGGTGATCATTTCTATGTTTTACACCTGAAACTAAAATAATATTGTATGTCAATTATACTGCAATAAAAATTAAAATAGGATTGCCTGGGTGGCCCACTCAGCTGAGCATTCCACTCTCAGTTTCCGCGTGGGTCGTGATCTCAGCATCGTGAGATACAGCCCCGACCTCACCCCGTACTCAGTGTGGAGTCTGCTTGAGATTCTCTCTCCCCCTCTTCCTCTGCCTGCCCCTCGCAACCCCCCAGCTCTCACGTTCTCCCTCTCTAAAAAAATAAATTAAATTAAAATTAAAAACAAAGAAAATACTAAAGGCTGAATGGAGAAGCTTCTGCCCTCTTCTCTTCTTGCTCCTAGAACTTAATTGGAACTCTGAAGACAGAGTAGATAGAGAGTTCCTATCTGAGAAAACTGCTTGGATTCAGGCAAGGACCCACAGGGGGAAAAAAAATTGCATATCCCCAACAAAAAGCCAAGTCCCCATCTGTTGACCATACCAGTTTGCAGTCCTGCCCACGCATACGGAGCTTTCATGTGGCTTTTCAGGGCCTCACACTTAAGTATCAATGATGGCCAAGGATCCCAGACAAGTGAGGAAAACCAATACAGGGAAAGAGAGGCCAGAAGCGATACACAAGACAAGGAAACCTGGAGGAAATAAAGACAAAGCAGGGAGTAGAAGAAAGCTTCTGCAGTATTTAGAAGCACGCACGTGCACGTACACACGCAGAGATCTTTACCTGTGCCATTCCTTCCTCTCAATTCTTGGGTAGCTGGTAACAAGTTTTACTATCTGCTTTTTTTTTTTTTTGGTTGTTATTTTACTTTTCAGAAAGACTTAGTCCTTTCTGCCACTTCACAGTCTCAATTTTCTAATAAATTGGCCATTTTCTGCTTTTCATTTGGGAGCTTTGAACACAGAAATGTGAAAAATAGGTCAGTCCTTGAGTCTGCCATACCCACTCATATGGCCCTTTAACCTCCTGTCATTCTCTGGAAGTCAAAATCCCCTAGAAGAGAAATATCGTCTTTTGTCCCTGTTTGACTAGGTACGGACCTGCTCGGGAGGGCTCTGCGGGAATACAGACAAGCACAAACGTCTGTGAAATGCGAAGACCAGCTTGGGAGCCAATATTGATAGATCCTGGGATAGGAACAAGACTGCCTTTCACCAAGGAATGTTTCATTTGAAATTGCAAAGATAACGCCAACAGTGCCTGTCTTTGGGCTTTTTCTGAGCCAACCCTCTCCGAATAAAGGCAATGACAGAAACTCTCAAGACACGTTGGCTCTTAGGCGAACAGTGCCTATCACATGGTGGCACCGAAAAGCCTCAGAAAGCACTCGTAAAACGCCTCAAAGGGTACGATGTTGCTGCTCAGCAAGGAGAAGATTTTCTTCAAAGAGGCAGATTGATGTGATTTCTTAAGTTCTCTCTGTCCATCTACGAGTTCTCAACGTGTCGGTTTCCATAGTGTCTCAGTCTCCCCTCCCACTCTGCAGAGGTCCTGTACAATGAATGCCCAACTTCTAGCAGAGATCACCTCTTCCAGAAGAGCAATGAGGGGATGAGGGTTGGCTCCAGCCCGATGTGTGCCACTCGTATGTCGCTGAAGCAGACAATAGAGAGATCAGGAAGCAGGGGGACATAACTACCCAAAGGAGAAAAGACGGGTACAATGATGGGCCAGCATTCGTGAGGCAGTTGTCCTGGGAAACAGTTGAAAACAACCCCATGGTAACGCGAGAACAATATTTTCTCAAGCCACCAAATTGTATTCATGCCATAAACCACCTAAGAGATTATTAGAATATTGAAAACCACCTGTAGATCAAAAGAAACCAATGGCAACATTCAACAGGCAATAGAAATCATTAAATCATCCCAAAGTGGACAACACTCAAGGCATTTCACTTGAATATTTTGAAATTAATTGTTTTAAATTGCTAAAATAACAAAGTCTTTTGCCATATGCCTAGTTTTTCTCACATCATTTCATTTTGAGCTTTACAGTACCTTCAGGGAGCGAATAAGGCCTGCCATTACCCTTCCCAGTTTACAAAGAAGGAAACTAAGGCTCAGGAAAGCTAAGACATTGTCCAGGGTCCCACAATTAGCAGGACTAATGCCTAACTCAGTACAGTACTTTATAAGACACAAAGCACCTTCGAAAACATCAGATGCCATGGAAGCCTCCCACAGTCCTGTGAGAATAATGTTCCTCGTAGGCTCATTTCTCAAGCAAACGGAGGCTCTGAGAGGCGAGAAAGTGTTCACAGGTGCCAACATTGTCCATACAAGACCCAGATCCCAAATCCCAATCTCACCCTCTTCCCACTTGAACTCAAAGCCAGGTCTATTGACCACAGGGCAATTGTGCTTTCTGGTAAGTCATCTGCCCTTGAAGAAGATAAAGAAATAAATCCTCCTCCTCCTTGACCAGGAATTGTTGAGCCAGATGCTCCAAAAGCCTTAGCGTCCTCGGGCCCTATGTTGATTCTTTCAGCAATAGTCTACCCGACAATCAATGTAAACTGACCTACAAACCTATAGAAGTCTTAGCATGTCCACGGATATCACAATATTTGGCATTTTAGATCCAGCCAGGAAAGGCCATGGCTTTAGAAGAGCTAAGTGTGTCTTGGCGAGCCATCACCAAGCCCTGAACCAAGGCAATGCACTAGAAAAAGCATAGGTGAGGTAATAATACCAAACCACGCTATAGGCAGTAGCCACCTACAAAATGTCCATCTGTCTGTGTGCCCCAGACACCCCCTCCCTTCACAGTAATCTCTGTCAGGATCCATGTGGAGACAAGAGTGGGTCTACTAGCAAAGCCCGAAGGTTATTAGTCTTCACTTGGCATTTGCTTACTTTTCTTACTTTTTCATTCAAAGCTAAACTTAATTTGGCAATGATTCGGGTGTCTAACGTATTTTCATCTCCAAGCATTATTTAAAGACTGCCATTTCTACACTCCTCGTACCCAGTGAGAAACAGCTTTGGTGACAACTTTTTTATGAAAGTTCCTCATGACCAAACAATAGTGCTTCATTCATCTGAGTTGAAAGGCAAGGTTGTCAGAAAATCTGTAAGCTGTTTCTACACAAATCCCCGAGTGCTGTGAATAGTATATCTGTCCGGCTCCAGCTTCAGCGCGAGACTTGGCTCAGTGGATTTCATCAAACCAGTCTTCAGATGCCATAAATGCCCAGTGGGTTTTGTGTTGACTCTGAAAATACCATACGCTGTATTTAATCTTTCCACACGACGCGCTCATTAGTTTCGTTTCCACGTTCCTGAAGTACTAGAAATTTCTTGTATGCTCAGGGTGCACTTTTGAGAAATCAAAAAGGCTTATTGCTTTTTCAGTTCTGTATAAATACTAAGCACTCCTTCTCCTTTCAGCATTTTTACTTTCCTAAAAAAAGTGAAGGCAAAAATAAAGAAAAACTTAATACTGGTTTGCAAGAGTCTAAAGTTTTTCTGTTTTAGTTTTTCTAATTCTGATGTAACTAGGAAAGTAGTCTTTGAATTAATATTGAGTCTCAATGTCAGTGGAAATCTTGGTCCCAAGAGAATTGCTGGGGCTTTAAAACAGAAAAGAGTTCACATGATACGTGTAGCTGGCATACATCTGAGAAGCCAGCTCATTAGGGAAGCTTCTCTCTGAATGTAGCATGAAAGGCTGATCTAGTTCAGAGAGGGATCTTGACTTCGGCCAGGATGGTAGAGCTGGTGCCTATGGTGATTCTCAGATTATGCATTTGATTTTTTTTTTTTTGCAATTAAATCAAAATGTAGGAGCCTCTTGATTGCTCACGTTTGCTTCTGTTACAGCTGCTCCCTGGAGAAACGGTATTTTCGCCATCTGTAAATTGGCAGTAACTCCCAGCTCTTCTTTACGCTACAGCATATGTTATCAACAGTTTTCTGTTTCCCATGCACTGGGTCTGCTCCTTTAAATCCTCACTTAAAACTCACTTTTCCTGTGCCTCCGCGTGCCAAGGCTCACCAGCTTGCTTCAGTCTGTCCCTATCGTGTGTCTCCAGTTCCTTCCCATTTAATTCAACACCTACTACGTGCCCGCTCATCTCCCGGCTCTCCACAAGCTTCGGGGATAGGTTCTGATGTCCCAATTTTACAGATGACCAAACTGAGGTCCAGAGAGATAACAAGTCACTCATCTACAGTCACAGAGCTTATCGGTGGGAAAAGTGGGATTCGACCCTGGGGCTATGGACTGCAGTGCCTGGCCTGTGCATTCCAAGGTGCTATATTTCAAATGATGTGTTGCATCACTCCTGGAGCAGGAAACAGCACATGAACATCTAAGAGCCTCAACAAGGTGTATGGAAAGGGCACACGGATCACGGGTGAGGCTTGTAGACTCAGCAGCTCCTCGAGGTCATCGGTTCAAGCTTCTACCCCAATCGGCAATCCCCTCTGCCACAGTCCGGGTGAATGGTTTCCCAGCCTTGTGCTTGAGTTGTTCTTAAATGGAAAAAAAAAAAAAAGTGGAGAATCACTGTGGATATGAGCGCATTCATATATCAAGATTCATCCAGTGGTTGAGTTTCCGCAGCAACGTTGCGCTCGGGAACAATTGTGCAGACAGCCGTGCTCAGGGTGGATCTGAGTATTCCCACCAGCAGAGCCAGGCACCCAGGAGACACTCCCGGCAGTGGGGCACGATCAGGAATTGCAGTCCTTGTCGCTGTGTATGTGCCTTCCCGGGACCGACGCTCTGGAAAGTGGTCCCTGAAAGGGCTAAACAGCATCCTTTCGAAAAGGCACAAATGACGTGAGAAACACCAACTCCAAAAGATGAGGAATCCCTCACAATCCCACCAGCCGAAGTAATCTGTATTCATTCTTCTTGCTTCCTGCCAGTCCTTGCCCACATGTAAACATGATGTTTAGAGCTGTAATCAAGTATACGTGCAATTTGCTCTTCTGCTTTGCGTGCTTGACATTATATCATAGGCATTTTTCTGTTGCTACACAGTCTGGGTAATTATAATTTTTAGTGACTGTACAATAGTCCATCAAATTGGCACAACATCATTTACTTAACTACTCTTGTTTTAGTTTTTCTTTATTATAAATTACTCCACGATGATCATCTTGATTTTTATTGACTTCCCCCCCCTTCTTTTGGATTATTTTCTTGGAATCAAAAATTAGCATACTCTTTAAAAAATAAAGCCAGTGCGAACGGCCTCTGTTTTGAATTTTGTGACATGCAAAAGATCTCCCGTGCTTAGTAGAACTAACATGAGGTTGGCTGCTCTTTCATGTACTAATATTTAGGTGTCTAACAACCTTGTGCCATAAATAGATAAAATTCTCCACTGCACTCCACGAGCGTACTTTCTAAAGGAATATAAAAAGAGAACTTTTTAAAGAAGAGCAAAATGATTTTCAAGTCCTCCCCCCAAAGAAAGTTTTTCTTAAAATTGTTGTTATTTTCCCTTTTTAAATCTGCCACATTCACCTCCTATACTCTTCAAACAGGTTTTTAAGCGGGAGGTGGGGTCACTGGATTTGTTATTCAAGCAGATCACTTTGTCCCCAGCATGGGAGGTGGCCTAGACCGAGTAGAGGCATAGCTGAGGTCCGATTGGGAAACCCCCAGCAGTAGGCCAGGCAGGATGGTGTGAGGCTCCAAGGTAGGCATGGCAGGTGGAGTGGGGATGGCCAGAGATGGGCAAACGCAAGTGACACTTCTTAGAATGGTCAGGACTTGAAGATCAATTAGGTGCACAAGTTGGACAAGTGCACCTGTTGGCCAGCTCTCCGGAGATTTTCAGAAGAATGACCCTGCCCCAGGCCCAGGTGGAGGAAAGATAGATCCCTGCCAGCTCGGAGTCATCTGAAGTACTCCAGAATATCTGAGCTCACCTGCCCAAAACACCTCCCGAGAGAGTCATTCGTTGAAGATGACGTCATGCCTCTCCATCAGCCTCCAGTTACAAGGCCACCTGCTCCTGAATGAATGACGCTTTGTGACATTTTCCACAATGTGGTGCTGAGGACGGGACACTGGGCTAGGGAGTCAGAGAACTGAGTCCTAGTTCTTGGTGTGTGGTCATGGTAAGTCAGTTGATCTGGCAAAGGCTCAGTTTACTTAGCTGTAAGATGGGGATAATGAGGACTGTCCTGTTTCACGAGCTGTTTCACGAGCTGTTTTTGAGTATCATGTGAAATCACGTATGTGAGTCCCTTTGTAAATGTCAATGTACTGCACAGATGTTGGATGGGTTGGGGAGTAGAAAGGCAAGACGAAGTTCATCACATCCCCAGCTGTTGCTCACTGGTAGAAAGCAAAGCCTTAAAAGAATGGGACATGGAACAAGTAAATTTTGGTGAGTGTGCCTTAAGGGTTGTCTTCGTCTGCTTGCACTGCCATACCAAAATACCACAGACTAGGTGGTTTAAACAGCAGACCTTTACTTCTGGAAGTTCTAGAGGCTGGAAAATCCAAGATCAAGTTGCTGGCAGATGCAGTTCCTGGTGAGGGTCTGGTCTCTTCCTTGCAGACAGCCGCCTCTTGCTGTGTCCTCATAAGGTGGAGAGAGTGAGCCTTGACGTCTCTTCCTCTTCTTACAAGGGCACTAATCCCAACATGGGAGCCCCACCCTCATGACTTTATCCAAACCTAATTACCTCCCCAAACCCCTACTTCCAAATGCCATTCCCCTGGGGGTGAGGGGGTCAGGGCTTCAACATCTGAACGTGAGGGGGACACCACATTCAGTCCATAACACGGGAGATCACAGCACTGACAGGAACAGACCTACGCAGGAGGCTGATGGAACTCGGAGCACCCAGAACTCGAGGACGCCTGAGGGCGGGGAATGAGGCTGTGAGTCCCGGCTCTGTCACTTTCTAGAGCTCCACAACGTGGACAGGTTACTAACTTTGTCACTCCTCAACCACCTCATCTAAAACGAAGACTCGTTCCTTCACCAAATATTTTATTGAGTAGCTACTATGCGCCAGGCCCTGCTCCAGGTGCTGAGGATTAAAAGGTGAACAAGACAGGCCAAGTCCCTGCCCTTGTGAAACGCCCATCACCACAGGGGTGGGGTGCTCTGAGGTCCTGTGGGGGTCCCGTGGGGGTCCCATGGGGGTCCCGTGGGGGTGCTCTGAGGAGTGCCTGCTGCTGCCTACATGGCACGGCGTTGTGCAGAGTAAGTGCTCTAGAATCGTTAGCTTCCATTATCACGGTTCATCATTTTTCCTGGGGCTGGTCCCACAAAGACGCTATATGTGTAGAACAAATGAATAGAAATCAGGGGCATTAACCCAGAGGTCCATTCCTGCATTCCGCTCTGTTTGTATTTGCTGTCGTGGCAGAACTTGCAGGGTCACCCCCACACCGCTCAGTCCACCGGGTAGCCAATATCTGGGCTGCTTCACCATCCACCCTCTGGGCTCCCTTCTCCACTGAGTCCACAAGGGCATTGCTTATTTAGGAAATGACATGTTCCGAGTTATTAATACATTCCAAATATTAAAATTTCAGTCGAAGCACTGGGAAAATCATGGCAGGATCATAATTTAGGAAGGCCAGGTGGCTAATGAATGCTTGGTGCCCAGGAATATCTTGATTCCTCTGCCCCTCTCTCCCAATTAACAAAGGCACTGATGATCTCGGGGCTGCTTCTGGCCAGCTGGGATAAATCAGCCTGCTGGCAGCTGCCCAAATGATGTATTTTAAGGGCACGGGCCATGTGGCTCTCTATTGCAAAGCAATTGGGGTCACTGTGTTTGCATATGGATTAACTTGCCGTGAAGGGATCCTACCCACTTACTGTGCCCACTGTGGGTTGACACGCAATAGCTATTCAGCAATGATAAAGAGGAGGCAGACCCAATGACCCTTCAGAATGCCCCATCTTCATTTCTCTCCATTCCTGTTTTTATGACTTTCAACAAAGAGAATGCAATTGGCCTTCCCTATCTATTTTCTCAGCCCCTATTCTTAGAAAGAATTTCCCACTATCTGGATGAGTATGGATGGGAAAAAAAAAACCCATAAAGATCCATACAGATGGGACTTGAAAAATATCAGCTTGGCTCATATTCCTTAGTGATTCCAAGGCAAGATACGCTAAAGTTATGATCACGTTGAATAAACTGTTAATTGGATGAGCGGTTCTCTGGGGGGACCCCAGGGCAAATCCCAGCGGGCTCAAGTGGTAATTGCTCTGTTGTGAACAGTCTATAAGTTCCTGAATATTTTGTCTCCATTCCCCTGAGCAATCATGTGTGACACAGGGGAGATGACTAACTTAGTCCTTACTTAGCCATTCAATAAACTTTTATCAATGACCTACTGTGTCCAACACGCCATACTAAACATTGGAAGGGTCCAAAGATGTATGAGGCAGTCCCTAGCAAGCCAGAAACTTGCTGTCTTAGAAAAGTGATTTGGAATTCACACAATAACCACCACACAAGGTCATACACTTCACGTGCCAACTTTTCTGTGATTCTTGAGACCTGTGATCATAGGTCCCAGATTTTCTGGGCTAGTTCTGATAGTTCATGTTCTATGCCATTATCCCCCCTAAATCTTTGAGGTACTCCAAAAGTCAGAACCCAAGCTACATTTCTCAGACTGCCTCTTCTATCTGGAAGCAAGGCAAAAATCCTCTGATTTCTAGCTAAAAACGATAGTCACTGAACACACGAGTAGCGTATGCCGTAAGGTGACTGACCATTCATAATTCTGCAACAAGCAATTAATGAGGGCAAGAGGCTTTCAGCAAGGTTTTCTGAACCGTGACTTGGCAAATGTTTTCGATGGCCCTTGCACTGTTTTTCTTTTCATTTATCAATTAACCATGTATCTGTCGAATGAACAACGGTGAATAAAACATAGTCCTGACCTCTCAGAAGCTTACGTGACAGTCTAGCGAAGAAAACAGACCAAAACAAAAGAAAACAGGCAACGATGTCCCTGGGGAAATGGCCAGAGCACCACCCATGCATTCAAGGAGTTTAGACTTGACTCTGATGGCACTGCCAGCTGCTGTGGGGTCGTCCTAAGCAGCGGTGTGAAGGGAGAAGAGTCGCACTTTAGAAGAGCTGATCTCGAGATGGTATCAAGAGATGGAGGGGGGCAGGGTCGGAGGGAGGCAGGTGGACAGGGAGGACGTTCTCTTGTCCTCCCAGGGATGACTGCCATATAAAGCCCCATTGAGCGGGATTTCTGCTCATGAGAGCGCAAGGCCGAGGTGGAGCCAACAAGCCAGGAAATAGCCCCTTGGCGGGAGGCAGGGGCACCTGTCACTCTGGTTATTTCTACAGAGTGCAGTACCTCCGTGCTCTGTGCACTTTCTCTACACCTCGGCATGTAGCTGAGGAGACGGAGGCAGCAGCATAGGGATGAGCAGTTAAAGATAACTCGAAAATTAACCTGTCTATGTGCACTGACACAAATTTGGAAGGCTCAAAATCAGCTGAGCTAAAGGGAAGGAACCCTGCTTTGATAATCCCCAAAGGCAAATAATCCCTGGTATTGTGCATTGCAAGAGGACATTCTTTTTTCTGCAGTGCATCTACCATCAATGCAATGTTCTTTATTATGCCAACAAGGAAATATTTGCTACATTAACTCCAAACTGGCCGGAGAGCAGAAAAATGGGAAAGGAGAAGCAAATAGGACCCGCGAGCCCGTCAGTTCATGAGCACAGGGATGCGGGGACTCTGGAATAATGCCCAAAAAGTTAATTGTCCATAATAGCTTTGCCTCAATGTCCTCTTCATCTCCCTAAGTTGGGGAGTGTCACCATCAGAAAATTCCAGAGAAACTCCTGCTGCCTGTGCAGTAATTCTGCGTGAGTGGTTCTGTGGGATCCCCTCTTCTGTCTTTGACAACTTGTCCCTAAGCTGCCCGCCTTCTCCTCCTCAATGCCAGCGTGTACAGAAAGAAGTCATGGCAGAACGAGAAGGTATGATGCTGAGCGAAATAAGTCTGTGGGAGAAAAACAGTTATCATATGATCTCACTCGTATGTGGAATTTAAGAAACAAAACAGAGGCTTATAGTGGAAGAGAGGAAAAAGTAAAACAAGATGAAATCAGAGAGGGAGATAAACCATAAGACAGTCTTAATCTTAGGAAATGAACCGAGGGTTGCTGGGGCGGGGGGTGGAGGGATCGGTCACTGGGGGATGGACATTGGGGAGGGCATGTGATGTGATGAGCTCTGGGTGTTATAGAAGACTAATGAATCACAGGCCTGCCTCTCTGAAACCAATAATACACTATATGTTAATTAATTGAATTTAAATTAAAAAAAATAGTAGTGGCAGAAAGCTGCATGTAAAAGCAGCGACAGCAACAGTCCTGAAGTTGGAGCTCTGCCGCTCTCCATGCCTCTCCTGGAGGAGGGAGGCTCTGAGGCCTCCATAACCCGCCGCCGACAGTGTTTCTGGTTCTCCACTATCCTTTCCAGGACTTCATCTCACTGTGTTCTTGGCACAGTCTTTTCTCCTGAAATTCCTGTCATGCCCTCACCTCTGGCAGGGGAGCTCCATGTGGGACGTTCTCCTATTCTCCTTAACCACCTCTGCAATTCCCTCGCAGTTTTCCTTTGCCACGTCCCTACCAGGCCTACTTGCAACCTCAAAACCCACCCCGACTCTGATGCGCTGACCTCAGCAGCCTCAAATCCTGGAAGCCCTCACCCCCACCACACTTCGTCACCAGGCCTACATGTTAGACCGTGTTCCCATGCAGAACCGGTCTACCGGCAAGATCTCGAAGGCTTCTCCCTCTCTGGTTATCTCTGGAGCTCTTCCTTCTCCTGCCCCTTCACCGCCGTCACGCGAGTTCTCCCCTCTCCTCCCAGTTCATCAGCCTGTCCCTACTTCACCGACCTCCTCTCTCAGCCACACCCTACGATCGGCCAGGCCCTGACCTTCTGCCCTTCCGAAAACCATCTTCGACGCCCAATGTGATGGCTGGGTTTTTTTTTTCAGCTTTACTGAGGTATAGTGGACATATAAAACCATAGAATATTTAAAGTGTACCATGTGAAAAATAAATAAAAAATAAAGCGTATATTGTGGTGATTTAATACACGTATATATCGTGAAAGGATCCCCCCATCTAGTTCATTAATACGTTGTGATGGATAATTTAATATGTCACCTTGACTGAGCTTAGGGAGGCCCAAGGGGCTGGTAAACATTTCTGCCAGTGTCCGTGAGGGCATTTACATAAGAGATTAGCATTTGAATGGGTAGACTGAGTAAAGAACTACCCTCACCAACGTGGGTGGGCGTCATCCAATCTGTTGAGGCCCAAATAGAACAAACAGGTGGATGGAACTTGATCCAAGACACCCATCTTCTCCCGCCCTTGGACATCTGCGCTCGGGGCTCTACACCTGCTTCCCTGGGCCTCCAGTTTGTAGACAGAAGAGGGAGGCACTTCTCAGCCTCCATAATCGTGTGAACCAATTCCTCGTAATGAATTCTTTCTGTATACCTATAGGCATCTTATTGATTCTGTTTCTCTGGAGAACCCTGGCTAACATACCCAATTTCCCCCAACATCATCCATCAACCTCTCTCTTGCTCTGAGTTTGTTCCGTGCCAATGGAGAGCCATGTTCTCCAGCCCCAAAGGATCATTGCTTTTGTAACTCCGTATTGTATCTCTCATATGCTATCAATTTCTCCCACACTTTGTAAGGCCTGCTCGGTCCCCCACCTTTCCATCTCAGCAGATGGCCCTCTCTGCCTCTTCACTGACACTAAGTACGACATCTCCCCTTGAATTTTCACAGCTCTCAAACGTAATGGGCCCCAAACTTAGCCAATGTTTCTTACATCTACCTAGTTGTTTGTGCCTGAAACGTGAGGGTCATCTTGACATCTCCCTCTCCCATGCACCCCACACTCGTCAATCTCCAGAGTTGGTGGATTCTGCCTATTGAACAAATCTCAAGTCTGTTCTTGCCCGACTCCATCACTTCCGGCCACCATCATCTCACTTGGATGCCCAAATGATGTTTTTAAAATGCAAACCTGGGCGCCTGGGCGGTGCAGTCAGTTAAGTGTCTGCCTTCGGCTCAGGTCATGATCTCAGGGTCCTGGGATCGAGCCCCGTGTCGCACTCCCTGCTTGGCAGGGAGCCTGCTTCTTCCTCTCCCTCTTTCAATCTCAATCTCTCTCTGGCAAGTAAATAAATAAAATCTTAAAAAACAAAACGACTCTCTCCCTCTCTGTCTGTCCCTACTCCTCTCAAAAATGAATAAATAAATCTTTAAAAAAATGACTTCTCAATACTAAGAGGAAAACATTCAAAACCCTTAACACGCCCTAGCAGACCACATTTGCTCTCTGGAACCTGCTGTTCTTTCATTCTCTACAATCCTTACTTCTTTTCTTCCCAATGGCAAACTCTTCACCACCTCATGGTAACACGCTGTCTCTCCACATTTCCCACACTCCTACGCCCATCTCCACCTGGAAAATTCCTATTTGTCTTTCAGTTCTCAGCTTAAATGTCACTTCCTCAGATGCTGCCTGCCTTCCTCACCCACTGTCAGTTAGATGTTGTTTTGTCTTAGCTACCCTGCGCTTTTCTCTCACATTATTTATCACAAATGCAACGACACCATTATTTTGCGATTACCTGCTTAATGACTGCCTTTCCGTGCCCCTAGAAGCAACTCAAGAGCTGGGACCATGTCTCGTTTGCTCATTGCTGTGTCCCCAGACCTGGCACAGGGCCTGGCACAGGGCAGACTTGGGTTTTCATCTCCAAGGAACGATGAATCAGGTCCATCAGGGGAGAGGCGGAGAGGAGCGAGTCTATGAAAAGTGCACCCCTTTGCTCCCCTTCTCCACAGGACTCCCGCTGTACTGCTCCTTCTCATCTTTTCATCACTGTGGACCATCTTCATGTAAACACATTACTTTAAAATTGTTGAAAATACACCACTTTCATAGGGGCGCCTGGGTGGCACAGCGGTTAAGCGTCTGCCTTCGGCTCAGGGCGTGATCCGGCGTTATGGGATCGAGCCCCACATCAGGGCTCCTCTGCTGGGAGCCTGCTTCTTCCTCTCCCACTCCCCCTGCTTGTGTTCCCTCTCTCACTGGCTGTCTCTATCTCTGTCGAATAAATAAAAATAAAATCTTAAAAAAAAAAAAAAGAAAATACGCCACTTTCACGGAATGTGCTCAGAGGATGCCACGGGTCTCCCTGCCTGCCGCTCACTCCCATTTGTTGTATGATGCGACAGAAACCTGCATTTCTCCCCTACTCCTCACCCTTCCCTCAGAGCCCATGTGTCCCCAGAGCCTCCCTACTGTCCTTCCCCATCTTTCTGTCATCTCTGCCCCTTTCCCTGCAGCCTTCAAAGGTCTTTCGAGCCTCCACCTCCCTTGATCTAGCCTCCTTACTTTCCTTTTCCCCTCAGTGCCAAAGTTCTTGAGAGAACAGTCTCCATGAGCTGCATGCACTCCTCCCCACCTCACTGTTATTTATTATTTAATTCGCTCATTCTTTGATGTTAATAAGTGTTCGCAATACAGAATTCAAAACATTCCAGAAGGCACACGGTGAAGTATCTTCCTTCCGTGGTGTCCCCATGCCACACGGCTCTCCTCAGAGGCAACCCCGCTGTCAGTATCTCGTGTATCTTGCCAGAGAGCATATGCGTACATATATTCTTGTTTGCATTTTTTTATACAAATGAAGGCATTTATGCACATTTCCCATCCTTTGCTTTTTTCACGTAAAATATGTTAGGGAGAGTTCTACATCAGGAAATCCGAAGCTGCTCCCTTCTTTTAAATAGCTGCCAAGAGCCCTCTGGGAGGGGGTGCCATACATTCTCTGCTGTGGACACCGGAGATGGTTCCAGTCCTTTGTTCTAATGACCACGCTGCAAGAATCCCCTTGCATCTAGAGGATTTTTCCACCCTTATGTGGGCATCTGTGGAATAAATCCACAGAAATGAAATCGTATTTTGCATTTTGGAGTTAATTACTTTCCATAAGGGTCGTACCAGGTCACCCACCCACAGCAATAGATGGGAGGCCCTCCGTCTCCCCAGCCCAGCAGCTGCCAAGTCCTACAGATTCTTCTGTGGGCGCCCATTCCATTCTTGCCTCGTTTCCTGGCCCCACGGCGCCATGCCTGTCACACGTCCTCCCTCTCCAACATCCCAGAATGGAACACTTCCTCCCGCTGCAGCCATGCCCGTCCCATCTGCCTTCGCTCAGGAAATGGGGGCTCCTCCCGTGGACCCACACACGCGGTTACTCCCCAGCAGAGGTCTCCGCACGAAGAAGGGCGCAGTATGAATTAGTGAAGCCTGGCTCCAAACAAGGTACTCTGTCATCCTAGTACTGGCAGATGGCATTTGTAAAAGTGAAAAAGTACTTTCTCCAGTCTGCTTTTTTAAAAATATATCTGTTAGGTGTTCCTTCGGACATAATGCTTTCGAGGTGCATGAGTGGTGCCATTGTTGATTTGTTTGTTTAACTCAGTCAACCAAACAGAATGCTCTCTTATTCTGGTCTCCCCAACTCCTTCCCTCCAGCCCCTCTGCCTGGCTTTCACTTTTGCTGGCGCTCTACCCTCCTCCTAGACCTAGAGACACGGGTGGCAAGGGCCATCTCCAGGCCCTGCTCCATGCTCTAGTCCCAGGGGCCCTCCAGCAATGCCAGACTCTGCTTTCCACTCTGTCCTGTTCCACCAGCTTCCAACACAAAGTCAGCAAATGGCCCCCAGTCAGGTGTCACGGCACAGTCCTCTGACATTTGAAAGGATCCCTGGATGGTAGAAAGAGTCCTGGCACTTTCACATTTTTGGGATCGCAGGACGCAGCATCCTCGGTCCACCCATCCCTCCCCATCTCCATCCCCACCGTGACACACGGGGCGGGGCGGGGGGGCGGCAGTAGACTGGAGAGGGCGGGAAGAGGGAGCGTCCGGAATGCAGGACGATCTCACAGGGCTGATGGGGCGGGAGAGGGAAGGGAGGAGAGAGGTGAGGCGCTGGAAGGGGTGGGGACCGCTGGGCTGGCCCGTGACGGACGGGGCCCTGTGTGTGCACGCGCGTGCGAGGCGTTGAAATGCCCGGCACGTCGGGGCAGCAGGACAGAGCCCAGGGCGCGCACGGAGCCTCCCAGTGTCTCGCTCCCCCGGCCACAGCCATGACAGAAAACTCCGACAAAGTTCCCATCGCCTTGGTGGGGCCTGACGACGTCGAGTTTTGCAGTCCCCCGGTGAGTAGGGCTCGGGGATCCCCCGTCCCGCGGCCGGATCATTCCACACGCAGGGCCCGGCCTTTGCGCGGGCGTCCGAATCCACTGCCGGGAGTCAGGGATCTGCGCCACCGAATGTGGCAGGCGGGTGCCCAAACCTGCGCGTGTGCAGGGGTCTCGGGACCCCAGACGGGCGTGCAGGGGAGGGAAGGACGGGACTCAGGAGGGGGCGTCCTGTGGTGGCGGACACAGCCGCGGGGCCGAGGTCCTGCTCTGCCAAAAGTTTGCTTATCACACATCCACGCCTGAGTAAAGGGACCTCCGGGAGGGAGCGCAGCGAAAGGGGACGCGCCGTTTCCCACCCCCACCGGGGGTGCCGGGCTGCGTGCGGCGCGGACGTGACCGGTCCCCCCTCCCCGGCCCTCCCCACCCCCGGCCCGCAGGCCTACGCCACGGTGACCGTGAAGCCCTCCAGCCCCGCGCGGCTGCTCAAGGTCGGAGCTGTGGTCCTCATTTCGGGGGCGGTGCTGCTGCTTTTCGGGGCCATCGGGGCCTTCTACTTCTGGAAGGGGAACGACAATCACGTAAGTCCGGAGGGCGGCGCGCGGGGTGCAGACCCGAGTCTGGGTGCGCAGGGCGGGGAGGTGCGCGGGGCTGAGAGGCGCGCGGGGCGGCGGGGTCCTCACTGTCACCCGCATGTCCCCCCCTAGGTGGAGCCAGAGCGCTGGGCCGCAGGGTCCGCTCGCAGTGGCCCGCCGGCCCTCTCGCCCCTGCCGACGCTTTCCACTAGGTCCCCTGGGGCACCTTCTCCCTTCTTCCATCCAACACCACCACGCTGCTTTCTGCTCTTGGCAACTTTGTAGAAAAGCAAGTCAGAGTTTTAAGGGAGGATATTAAAACGTAGGGTAGCGGGAGAGCGCAGTGGACAGTTACAGTAATGCCCTTTTCTGCGGATCCCAGCCTGGCGCTTGCAGCGAGCAGTCGTGAGACTGGGTGAGGCACCTCACCTGTCTGTCCTCAGCCTTGGGGAAGAAATGGAGCTAAATCATCTCCAGGGCCTTTCCCAGCCGAGAAAGGCTGCGAATTTAAGAACCTAGGACAAAGATAGCCCTGGGGAATATTCAGACCCAGTATTGGGGATGAATTTGAACTTTCGGGAGGTTTTTATTACTTTTTTTGCGTGTGACCTGTCCATGAAAGCTCCCTTCTGTCTTGGCCTGAGGAAAAGAAATGGGCTAACTTCGTTAAAGGTGGGAAATCTCTTTAAAAATCAATTCTGGCCTAGTCACGTGTGATTTAATTGTAAATGTTTCACTAACTGCTGTCCTACTTTCTTTGTATGTAACTATTTATTCTAAGGCTCCATCAGCTCTCAAAGAGTATAAAAAGCTCTTCTGACTTGACTGGGCAGGATTCCAGGATGTTCTCTAAGTACTCTGAATTTGTTCACCTATGTAAAGGGGGGCATTTTATCTTGATGACCATTGCCAGGCCTGGTATAAGCTTATTTAGACTAATGGAAAAGAATTCCATCTCCAGCTTGCGCACAAAGGGCTTTTTCTTAATCACTACCCTCAGAGGATCTGTGGCTGCTGTGTGTCACCACCCCCCCACCATGAAATTCAAAGCATGAACGAATTCCAGTACTTAGAGAAAATGGTGCTGAAAGCAATTCAACCATTTTACACATCACATCTTCTGCAGTCACTGCATAATTTGTATTTTTAACTCAAATGCCTACTGTAGATAATCATGCCATTTAGCACTGAGTCTGTTTGAGAGACTATATCAAATTTACAAGCATCGATTTGTAAGATCAGAATTGCACAGTATTTTGTGTATATTTGAAAAGTGCCTTAATGTGTTTGTGTGTTAAATATAGAAGTTAGGCCAGATGCTCATGTTTGAAAGCAGCAAATCTGAACAGGAGAACAATTTCAAGATCTACATCTCCATTAATAGCACGGTTGAGATGGTCATCCCTTGGGAAATTGTATGGTATTCAAATGTAAATGCTATCTTTTAGATGACAAAACCTCAGTGGTATAGGTCATTTGGAGATAAAAATAGCTTTGCTCTTTTGGGGGGAGGGTAGAGATTTTAGACATGATATGTATTAAAATGAATATCATGTGGCATTTAATTATTCAAGGCAAACACAACTACTGACAAGCTTCTAAAAGGAGAGACTGAATGCTCGTCCTAAGTGGGGCTCCCTCTTTTCATCTTGTCCTTCACCACAAGAGTCTGGTTCAAAAGAGCAGTATTAAATTCTAAGACTACAGAGGAATAGTGAATCACGTTTTATTGCCAACAAAGTTATTTCTATTTCCTGTACAAGCAGAAGAATGATGAAAATCACAGTATTTTTTTTTAACTCCCAAAATATTTGGTGCTGCTCTAGATTACTTAAGTCTGAAAAACAAATCACAAAATACTAAATGGGGTCCATGTGGCACCAACTCTGCAGAGCACACGCACGGGTGTGCTTTCCCTGAAGTATAAATAGCCCAAACAAAACGTAAATCCAAAAAGGTAAGTCTCTGTCAAACAAAAAGACATTCCCCACCCTTCGGGAAGGATCCACGCTCTCCTCCTCTACGTTAGTTTATAGAGGAGAACCAGCTGTCATTCCCCTCCTGTCCCTTTCATATGGGGACATCCCCTCAGGACAGGTTTACTCAAGTCAGCTGGGGGACTAGGAAGCATCAGCGTGCTCATAACTGGGCGACGAGGGAGGGCCTGGGCTCAAATATTGAGGCCACGTCTCATCCACATGACTGGATATGGAACAGGCATTGAACTATGGGGAAAGTCCCACCAATAAGAGAGAGCGGGCAACCCTGCCCGCTGGGAGGAGGGGATGAGATCGGTGCTGGAGGCCTTTATTCTCAGACTGATTTTTCTAGAGAGTGTCCCAAACATTATGTCATTAATCTTATAGAACCCAGGCTTCATTAGAAACTCATTAGCAAATATTCCTGGCTGTAAAAGGCACCGTACTGAGAGGAATTTTGGCAAATAATAAACTTCATTGTATTTAGAGAATCGCCCGAGGTGCCAACAGCCCCACTGGCTCCGCAGACCTGAGATTACAGCTCCCCCAGCCCAGCCTCCCGCCCAGGGCCCAGTCCTGGGGAAGAGCTCTGCCCTGGGAGCCTCCCACCGTTGGCTTCAGGAGGGCACAGACCTCTCACCGCCGCCCCGAGCACCGTGCGCTCCTTCGACGGGATGGGCTACAGCCACGTTACAAATGATGCCATTCCTGTGCCTGGTCGGGGAGCTTCTGTGGGTGCAAAGGTGGCAGGGGCGGTGATGGAGGAAAGCAGAACGAGCACCACGAACCACTCTTCTAGTGTTGTAATTTTGTCTCAAGACCTGCTAAGAATTTAGAAACTGTTTCTGAAATTTTGCCTTGCTTACTAGTAAAAGCCTATGTGCCACGCTTTCTCTCTCTCACACACACACACAGACACACACACACACAGCCTCTTACAGCATGAGCGAAGGACGCTGGTGCCAGCAGGGACTCACACAAATGCTATCTGCCGTGCTCCTTTCCACGGTCCTACTGAGCCCATGGGAACAGTGGCTGCTCAGAGAGCCCAGGGACGGAACAGAGCCCGCTTTCTAAGACTTTCCTGCAGAAAGCACAGGCTCGGCCAAAGAAAACAGGTTTCCCAAACTGGGCTGATCATGAGGACCACCTGAGCTGCAAAGTGAAAACAGGCCGGCGGGCTCGGCTCGGCTCGGCTCCAGCTCCGCTAAATCAGGGCCGCTAGAAGTGGGGGCCAGCGTGGGGGACAGCGTACCACAGGGATCCAAGCGCAGGAGGGAAGGAAGGGCACGGAGAGACGGTGCCAGCATTTTCTGTGCCACTGAATGAAGGCTGTTGCCCAGAAGGGGACTGGCTTACAAAGCCATTTCTACATCTCTGCTGATAAAATAAAACTGTGCTCTGTGGGTCTCGTGATAATGAGTTTTCTACAAGTAATGATCTGGTAATAACAGATACTTCTTCCAGTGTCTGTCCCTGTAGCAGTCTTTCTTCATAATGAGGGAGAAAATCGGACTTGAATTGAACCTGAGCTATTTGCAGTTCTGACCTACTGACCTGACACTAAGTAGCAAGTGTCTCTCAGCAGTTCTCAGTCCTTCCTCTTTAAAGATTTTATATAAGATATATAGAGATACACACACATACATATGCTTCTAAGTCCGAAAAAGAAAGAGGGAAGGCAAGGGAAGGGAAGACCCACCTACTACCCCACAACACAGAGAAAGTTCTAGTAGGGCAGCCACACGCTGAGCTGGAGCAGTGTGCACATTATTTTGTAAGTCAGTGTACTAACAAGATGTCTAATAAGAGAGCCCTTTGGATCATCTAATTTAGTGGTAAACTGAAAAACAAGTATTTCAAGGAGTTATTTTTCTAAAGATTTTACTTGGAAATCCAAGATGTAACAGATAAGAGGCAGAGCCGCTCTGGCTGAACTGTAGGTGGACAGGAGAGAAAGGACGACTGTCACAGTCCCACCTGTTCTGCCACCCTCACCTCTGGGCCACCTCTGTGAAACCTCAGAGCTCGAAGGCCATAAATGAAAACGTCTATGAGGCCAAGCTTCTTCATTTTACACCCAAGGCAACTCCCAAGACCCAGGGGTAAGGAGTGTGGCCACTCGTCTTTCTGATTCATGATGCGGTGCTCTTCTCTGATGCCAAGTCTCCCTCCCTCTTCCCCCGCATGTCTCATAACAAGATGCCCTACAACACCATGTGCCTGTCCCATAGTCATTAAAATGACTAACTCCCACTTTGCGCTGAAACAGATGTGCACATCGACCTTGCTCTCTACGTGCTGCTCGATATCAGGCATATCCCAGCCCTGTCTGTAGTCCTCACTGGATACCATACCCCGAGCCGAATCTTAACCAGAGGATTTTTTAAAAACCTTTCAAATGGAGGTGCCACCGCAGACTTGTTTAGTTAACAACCCAGTTAACCATTTATCCATTGATGGCTCTCAACTCCGACTGCAAAGTAGAATTGACCTAGGAAAAGAAAGATCCACGTCCAAGCCCCATCCCCACAGGGTCTGATTTGAGTCAGCCCTGCGGGACACGCATGCGCAGTAGCTGGAGCTTCTACTCCCGTACTTGAATGCGCAGTCAGGATTGCAAACCACTGAGCAATTTGAATAAGTATCGCAGACTACCAAAGCTTATACTCTTAAGGTATTTTTAAAGAAATCATTGTATTAAGTGATTGGTGTATGGATGAAGTCCTCATATATAAATACATTACTATCAACAATGATGCCGTGTGTCTCTAACAAACGTGAAAGCTACCTCATGTACTGCAGGTCTAAAGATAAGCCCTGATTTGCTCTAAAAGGAAAGCATCACTGACTCCTGTGTTCACTTCCAGATTTACAATGTCCATTATACTATGAGTATCAATGGGAAATTACAAGATGGGTCAATGGAAATAGATACCGGGAACAACCTGGAGACCTTTAAAATGGGAAGTGGAGCTGAAGAAGCAATTGAAGTTAATGATTTCCAGAATGTAAGTATATTTCATGCATTTAGAGAGTTTAACCAGGCAAGCCTGGAAGGCTTTCCTAATCCAGGGAGAAGCAACATCTCTCACACACAACAAAATGGTAACTGTTCTTTATGGCGGTCATGGTGCCATACCAATTCACATACATTATGCAGCACATTCTGTCTGAGAAAGGACCACTCTTTGTCCTTTATATTTTCAAAATGAAAAAACAACACCTTGGCACTGAAAAGAACAGGTACTTGGAACTATATAAAGTCTTGGCAGAAGGACTCGAAAGAGCTATTTCTTTCCAAGCAGCTTTCTGTAACACAGTGAATAAAATGCTTAAAGCAACTCAGAATGTTCCAAGGTCTGAAATGTGAACCTGCAGAGAGGAGGGAAATTGTAATGACCTAACAATCTCATCAACAACAGGTGGGATCTACTTACATACTTTTCTCCATTCTTCAGATTTCCCATTTAATCCAGAAAATTGGCATGGAGAAATTCCCCTATCATAGTCTTATGTTTTCTGACCATGGCCAATTACAGATAAAACATCCGAGTCTCCTTTGAAAGGAGCAAACATGTCTGTTTTCAAAAGTTCAATTTATAGGCAATTGACATCACGCTCTGCGACAGTGCTTGGGCGCACGTCCGCAACACAGTGGCACTTGGGGCCCTCTCCTGCTGGCCCATGTAAATATCTTATTCTCTTCATGTTCAAAGTTGAGGAAAAGGCATCACTGTGTTCTCCTGTTAAATCTGTAGATGGAGTAGGTGAGACTTGATCATGAAAAAAGGCACATGAAAATAATGTCTCTTTTGATAGTTTATTGGCCTACAAACATCTCATCAATCCGCCTTGCTCCAATTGATGAGAAAAACTAGAGATACTTTTCATTTGAATGAAAGAACTCCCCTTGCTGATGCCAAAACGAATTTCACAAGTCCTGTTGAATAACAAACAGATGCTAACCCTTGAGACACCCCCCCCCCCATGGGTGATGTTCGGTATTCCTTGCTGATGACAAGGACTGGCTGTGTTCAGAGTGGGCTCTGCCTGGGGGTGGAAGGGATGGGGAGGGGCAGGCTGTGCAGCCCTGGACATGACTGTTTAGTCAGAGCTTTGCAAATGGTTCTGGTCAGCGCACAAAGATAATTTCTCTGGACCTATTAAAGGCTTTTACTGCTAGACCCAGGACAAGGTAAAAGCATTTTTTCTTTGTACTGCTCAATGAAAGATGACAAAATGTGGCTCCCCCACACACATCATTCAATCCAGAACAGAACTGAATACCTATGATGTGTCACAAGATCAAGATATGCAAAGGGAGCTACACAGATGAATAAGAAAAGATCCATCTCTCTCAAATGTGCATGAATCAGGAATACGGTTTTAAAATATTTTAATCCCAAACCTATATTTCTGTTTTATAATCCTTCGGTTCTAATAATGTTATTGATTGTGTTTTGTTCTCATAGGCCAACAGGACCACAAATATTTTATAAACTGATCAATTCTCTTTGATAGCTTCCACATTTCTCTAAGTCAGAACTGGTGAGTAGGACATTTTTTTTGATGAATAGAACCTGTTAGGGGTTTAAACAAGCCTGGACTTTTGAAAACACATGAATCAGTCACTACAGTACCTGCACTATTAACTTTCTCCTATATTTTAAACCATCTGTCGAATTCAAGAGGTGTTTATCAAGGCCTACTGTGTGCAAGGGACAGTGCTGAGCGCAGGGGATGCAGAGATGACTGACACTTGGGCCCTCCCTCAAGGACCTTACAGTCTAGGCCGGGAGGCAGACATGCCATGCAGAAGTGACTTCAGGTCCGCTTGGGAAACATGCTGTGACAGAGCTATGAACAGAGTTCTGTAGAACACGCCGGGGGGGCAGCTGCTGGCAATTAGGGGGCTGGAGCGGGTTTTACAGAGGGGATGACAGTTGAATCAGGTCTTGAAGAATGATTAGGATTTCAACCAGCAGAGAAGTAGGGGCAGGGCTTTCCAGACCCAGGGAGGAATCCTGAACACAAACACACAGGCCCACTCTTGAGTTCTAAGTAGCGCCAGGTGGTGGAAGGTGGGCAAAGGGGGAAGAGGGGCGAGGCCAGATTAGGGAAGGCTCCTAACTGTGAACAGTGAACAGTTTCCCCTACTAACCTAGGACCCCACCAAGATTTTAGTAGAGCCAGTGGGAAAGAAAAAAAACAAAAAAACCCTCCTGAGAGGGAATAGCACTGAACACAGGGCTCTGGGCTCTATGCTGTGAAAGAAAAAAATTATTCAGGCCGCTTGTTATGAAAGGGAAAGCAGACCATAGTCAAAGGAATCTAGTACAGTGGGGTTTTACAGAGAGATTGGGTTCAACTCTGAATACCATAAGGAAAGGTGAGGCTTTATAGCCAAGGAGTAGGGTGGGGGTATTGGTGGAGAGAAAATTACTAAGACATAGAGTAGTTTCTTACTGAACGAGAACCAACAGGGTTTTTGCTACAGGCAAGCCAGGGTGGTCAGATATCAAGGGTGATCAGACCAAGGCCAACTCAGCAGGATTCCTGCTAAAACTGGAATAAACTGGCCAAGGCAGAGCCTGTGGCTGGGGCCTAGTCAAAAGGAGGACTCAGAGCAGCCTGACTAGAGGTGGGTCAGGGAGTGTCTTTGTCGGTGCCCCAAGGAATACAAAAAGGGGTTTGTTCAGAGTGTATGAGCTACATTCTAGAAAGTTGTACCCTCAGAAGCATCAATGCTGTTGGTTTAAGCCAACCCTTTCTGGGCTAATGACTCATTTCTGTAACTTAAACCCTGGTTAGAAATTATACGGTGGGTATATGCAAGTGTTCACTACCCAGTTCTTTTAACTTTGTGTACATTTGAAAATTTTAATTTAAAAAGCTGGAGGAAAAATAAAAGAACAGCCCTGGTAGATAGGTTAGTGATTTCAAAAATCAATATAACCCTTCCTCGAAAAATTAAAAATAGAAATACCATATGGTGCAATAATTCCAGTACTAGGTTACCCAAAGAATATGGAAACATTAATTCGAAAAGATATATACACCCCTATGTTTATTGCAGCATTATTTACAATAGTCAAGATATGGAAGCAACCCAAGTGTCCATCGACTGATGAATAAAGAAGACGTGGTATATATAAATATATATATGTGTAAATATAGATATATAGTGGAATATTACTCAGCCATTAAAAAGATGAGATCGTGCTATTTGCAGCAACATAGATGGACCTAGACGGAATTATGCTAAGTGAAATACGAGAAAGACAAATACCGTATGATTTCACTTACATGTAGAATCTAAAAAACAAATGAATAAACAAACCCAAAAAAACCAAAAAGCAGCATCAGACCTACAAATACAAAGAACAAACTGATGGTTGCCAAAGGGGAGAGGAATGAGGGGATGGGCAAAATGGATGAAGGAGAGGGAGATACAGGCCTCCAGGTATGGAATGAATAAGTCACGAAGGTGAAAGGCACAGCACAAGGAATATATTGTATATGTAACAGGTTGTATGGGGCCGGATGGTAGCTATCCTCGTGGTGAGCACAGCATAATGTACAAACTTGTTGAATCACTGTCTTGTACACCCGAAACTAAGGGAACACTGTGTGTCAGCTATACTCAAAACAAAGTTTACAAAAATCAATATGGCCCCAACTATGACATCAAAGAAAAATAACACAGAAGTAATTTATACTATAACTTGGACTTCAGTGTGCGCACGCTCAGCCTGATGTACTCAGAAACGTCATGACGTCGTGCGCTTGCTCCGATAGGCGCGTCACTGCAGGTTCCACAGCCGAAAATGCAGCCTGATTTAAGTGTGTGCTGGCAAATTAAATACCAGGCTCTTCTTCTCAAACGGTGAACAAACTACCGTTTTCTCTCCATTTTCTCAGGAATTGCATTCCTTACAATGCCATCGTGCGTGGAGACTGCAGCGGAAGTCACGCTGTGCTGATAAGTCCAAGAGTGTTAGATTCTAGGCACAGATACTCGCAACCAGGTTTCCCCAGGGCACTCAGCTCTTCCTACTTCCCTCGGCTCTGTGGGATCCAGCCCCCCGGACCCTGCCCACGGAAGGTCAGGAGAGCCCCAGTCTTTGTGACAACCAAAAACTCCCTGGAAGATTTCTAAAGTGCCCTCTTGGGGGAAGGACCCCTTTTTGGAATTCTGGTCTAAGCCACAGAAATCCATGAGATCCTCTAGACAGAAAAAACACGCAGCTAAAATGAGATCGCCTGACNATAAAATATATATATATATATATATATATATATATATATATATATATTAGAGCATTGGACTCGACACTCATTATCTTTGGTAGCAAATTTCTTCATTATCACCAGCTTCTAAGGCCTTGTTTGTTTGCAGAAACAGGAGGTTTGGTTGGCTTTCCCGTGCTTTCCCATTCCTCTGTTTAATCTCTTAATATATCTGGCTGCTTGATATGGATTTGTAGCCAGACAAGGTGGTTAATATGTGTGAATTTCTTCCCACAGGACCCATCCCTGTGGGGTTTCAGTTCTCTTTGCAGCATGTAGACCGTCAGAACTAACTCAATACTAGATTCACATTCGGGGCTGTGAATCCTTCAATAAAATCGGCTCTGTCCTTTGAGGATATAGTAATGGTGATATGGTGTTTCCTCCCTTGCAACTCACATTCAGAGGATATGAGTGTTGCAAGGGAAGAGAATATATCGCATGGAGGCGGGAGTGATCTCCCCCCACTGCCTTCTGTTTTTTAAGCCGTAAGCCCTGGATTTACATGCAGAATAAGAGCAGCAGGCCTTCAGGAGAGAGCAGGGACCAGCGGTTCTCAAATGTGTTCCCTGGGCCACCAGCGGCAGCAGCACCTAAGAGCTTGTTAGAAATGCAAAGGGTCGCCCGCATTCAGACCTCCCGCATCAGAAACTCTGGGGGTCGGGCCCAACACTTTTATTTATCAAGTCCTCCAGGGGATTCTGATGCAAGGGAAAATTTGTGAGCAGCTGGTACAGAAGAAACTTGGATTCAAAGGCTGTGTCTTAGCCCATTCAAGCTGCTGTAACGAATTCCCAGAGCCTGAGTGATTTCTGAACCCCAGATATCTCTCACTGTTCTGAAGGCCTGGCAGTCCAAGATTAAGGCATCAGCGGATGAGTGTCTCTTGAAGGCCTGCTTTCTGGTTCATAGTTGGCCCACCTGTGTCCTCATGTGGCGGAAGGCGTGAGGGAGCTCTCTGGGGTCCCTTTTAGGAGGGTACTAATCCCACTCGCCAGGGCTCTGCCTTTATGACCCAATCACCTCCCAAAGCCCCTACCTCAAATACCATCACATTGGGGGTTAGGTTTCAACACAGGAATTTGGGTGAGGGGACAAAAACATTCAGTCTGTAGCAAGCTATTTCAGTCATTTAAAAACTTTGTTGCCCTGAATAAGTTCTTTTCTCCCTCAACCGGTGGTCCTTCATCCTGGCTATACCTTGTAACCGCGTGGGGAGCTTTGAAGCACGCCGCTGTCTGGGCACTGCCCCAGGCCAATGAAATGGGAATCTCTGTGGAGAGTCCCAGGCATTGATGGTTTTAAATTCAGTGGTTTTTTTTTTTTTTTTTAAGATTTTATTTATTTATTTGACAGAGATAGAGACAGCCAGAGAGAGAGGGAACACAAGCAGGGGGAGTAGGAGAGGAAGAAGCAGGCTCACAGCAGAGGAGCCTGATGTGGGGCTCGATCCCATAACGCCGGGATCACGCCCTGAGCCGAAGGCAGACGCTTAACCGCTGTGCCACCCAGGCGCCCCTAAATTCAGTGGTTTTAAAATCTGGTTCGGGGAGTCCCTCCTCCTGGAGAGGGCACGGATATTGCTACCCCTCTCTGGGTGAGACGTGATGCTAGGACACACGTGTCACATATGTGAACATGGCCCATTAGGCTTCAAGGCAGAGCACGGAGGAGCTTTAGGAAGAACACGCCTTTCCTTCTCTGCGCTCCGGCACGTCGCCCCTCAGCCATTGTAGGGCTGCTGGCTCTCAGATTACATATGGTAGAACTTGCCATGAATGTCCTCTGTTCTTCACGGAAGAGGGCTGAGTCCTGAGCCAGGACCCCGAGATTTCTGAATGCTCTTCCTCCCCCCACTCTGCAGCATTGATGCTGGAGCAAGTCCAGATCTTCCTGACATTTGTCTCAACTGAACAGAAGATAAGCAAGTTGAGATGCTTGGATTTCTGTGGGTGCCTGTTGCTATGGCATAAGATTTGAAGGCCTTTGCCATTGCTTTTGGCCACTCAGTCATCATGAAATCCACCAGCTTTCCACCAGAGTGGAAGTAAACAGTCTTGGGACAGAACGTACTGTCAATCCTCGTGCACCTGCTATAGCATTGGGACTGCGCCGTCAGCCGAGCCTGGAGCCCTGCGGCTGACGTTTCCCCCGAGGCTGGTCCCTAGGCTGACAAGGAGGAGACACTGTTTGTGTCTCACAAGGGAAAAAACAAAGCATCCAGGCCCTCTGGTAACGTCTAGGAACAAAGGTCAGCTCCTGGTGTTGTAGGAAGCTTTACTATTTCCCTGGCTCAGTGACTTAGGAAAAATCTGCATTCATGGAATTAATGAATGGAGCCCCCATCTTTCGAGAACCTTTGTGGGATCACAAAAAAGAAAAAGGTTCAGATACTTATGTCAAAAGTCTTATAACTGAGTGGGGACAGAACCTTGACAAGGAGCGGTCACTCGGCACGGAGAACTAAGTGCTAGTTGAGGGAATGAAGGCTGGAGGGCTTGCAGAAGTTAGAGGAGGGGGACCTGCTTCGCCTGGGAAGGGTGGAGAAAGCTGCGTGGATAAGGCAGCATTTCATCTGAGCATAGCAGGGCTGATGGAGCAACTAACAGACTCTGTCTCAGCTCACATGCCCCTGGCAGGGGTCTTCCCAACCACACCATCAAAGATACTATCCTTTGTTGTTCCTGCCTCACACTCTGCTTTTTTTTTTCTCCATGGCATGCACCAACACCTGACTTGACTTGACTTTTTTTTTTTTTTTTTTTTTTTTTTTTTGGTAAATAACGCTACGAGGTCAGCTCCATGAGTGCAGTCATTCCGTCTATTCTGTTCATCCCTATACTTGGTGCCTGGAACAGTGCCCGGTTTGCAGTAGACACTCAATACATTGAATAATTGAACGAACGGATAGATGGATAAACTTATCTTTCCTAGGGCATCACTGGAATCCGTTTTGCTGGAGGAGAAAAGTGCTACATCAAAGCACAGGTGAAGGCTCGCATTCCTGAGGTGGGCACTGTGACCAAACAGAGCATCTCCTCCGAACTGGTGGGTACCTCGGCATGCTTGACAGCTAGAGGGTCTGGCAGACATCGTTTGACCACATGGCCCTTTCTGTCTCTCGTTCCTGGATAGCTTCGTGACCAGAAGTTCTATTCCTTCTCTGCCGAAGAAATTGAAACTATTTTGGTCCTCCTTGTTGATCCCCAGAGTTCATACTTATATGACGTAGTGTACTTAAAGGTTTTGGTAAAGTGCATAAAAGGGCTTGGTCTTCACATGGCCCTTGTTTGCCTAATATTAGGGAGAGAACTGTCTGATTAGTGATGAAAACAATAGAAAGCGCTTCTCATGACAAAATCTTCATTAAAGGGGCTTCAGGAGCTTTCTAGCCTCAGTTCCACTCAGTGTGGGAATTCCTCCTGAAAATCTCAATTGGCTGATCAAGCAGAGACAGGGCTCCCTTCCCTGGGCACCAGACAACTTTCGGGTGGGGGGCGGAGGGTGGAGTTCGAACCATTGTGCCCTACTCTGAGTTGAGCTGGCTCCCCCTGCAGTTTCTTCCCCTTGGCTCGAGTTCAGCCCAATGAAGCTTCTTAACATGTATTAATTCCTTCCCTATATGTCAGATTCGTGGGATTTTTTAAGCATAATTCTTTCATTTATTATTAACAATTTGCCTTTGAGCTTGATTTTATAAAAATTTACTTTAAGAATTGCACAGAATTCTAAAGACACATCTAATACCTCACATTTATTTGATGCTTTAGGTCTTATGAAGCGGTCACATGCATTATTGTCCTCCATTTGAGTTGTGGCAGGGTATAGTGGGAAGAAAATAGACTTTGAAGTTAGAAAAATGTGGGTCCAAATCCCAGCTCTGACACTTGCTATGGATGTGGCTTCAATTCTTTGAGCCTCGGTTTTGTCATCTACAAACTAAGGGTGTGCATCCCGTCCCCATGGCCCTAGAACCCACTGGATAATGACTACATGCCGCTGCTATAAATTACTAATTCCATTATGATCAGCTCTGGTCCTTCCTGTATCCCTGAGAGGAAGGTAAAGCAAGCATCAGCTCCCTTAAGGCAAAGGAAGAAAAATAAGGGTAAGCAAAGGTGCCTGGAAACTGCCTGTTTGCTGTCATAGGAGCAGCAGCAGCTGTCTCAAAACAAAACAAAAGCTACAACAAACCTGAGTTTTTAAAGCTGGCCGTTATAGTGCAGACTATAAAAATGACACCCAGCCTTCCTTTGTTCTGAGCCTTGTGCTTTTCTTATTGCATTACCATTTTGTTACAGTCCTATCACTCCATTTCTGTAATGCACAATACTTTACATGTTCTCCGTAAATGGACATAGAAGTAGGTTTCCTCTCCTGCCTTCCAAAAGAGCCAGCTCTCCAGCCACAGCTGACCGAGATCTAATCATAAGTTTGCGGTACATTCCTGAGGCTTTTGAAGAACAAGTGGGGTTTTTTTTCCCCCTGATTTTTAAAAACATACTTGGTCATTATAGAAAATTTGGGACATACATAGAAGAATAGAGAAGAAAATCACCGACAATTGCTTAATCCACAGATGTTTAGGTTAATACTGACGTTACTGTTTTGGTGAATTATTTTCATGTACGGGTATGATATTCTTTTCAGACTTGAAGTTATATAGCTCTACATTCTTATTATCTTCACTTAACTTTAGTTCTCCTACAATGTAGATTATAATGGATATATTATGTCATCAGATGGTTATAATTTGAAAGTCTTTTGTTCTTGAATACTTCAGCCATCTTCAGTTTTTCCACTATTTCAAATAACAATTCAAAATGATTATTTGAATACAGAAATAATTCACGGTGATGAACAGTTTAGCATTTTCAAGCTTTGACTGCATCTGATTCTTTGCTTAGACCGTAGAGGCGAATAATTTTTCCTGTGCTTTAGTTCTTTCTATTGTGCTTGGTGGATTCTCTGGTGGGCAAAGCCAAATTCAGGCAACATGTTTGTGTGAATTAGGAATGTGTCCAGCTGTCGGTAGCAGAAAACTACACTCAGAGTGACTTAAACACAAAAGGATTTGTTTTTCTCCAAAGTAGGCAATGTTCGGAGGGGGCTGCCGGGTTGGCTGCCAGCGTTGGCTGGGTGGCCAGCATTGCTGATGGTTTTGGCCTTGCCTTCCCAGCTCCAACCATCAACCATGCATTCAAGGAAGGAAGTCAGGAAGAGGTTAAGCAGTGCCAACCATGTCTTCCCTTTCATCAGGAAGAGTAGAAGGCTTCTCAGCCCTCCAGTATACTCCAGTGTGAACCGCAGAGTCTAGAACCGGTCACACGGGCACCCCTAGCTGCTGGACAGTCTGAGAAAACGAGCAGCCAGCGTCTCTCCTGGGGGCGGGGGCACTGCTGCCTCACATAAAAGCAGGAGTGCATGGCAGGGTCAGGGAGAGGCGAGGCAGGGTGAGTAGCTGAGACTACGCTGCAAGTAGATTGCACACTGCTAGCGTGTAAGATGCATAGGTATGCATTACCGCTACCACCCCGCTCTTTCCCTGCACGCTTTAGGTTATGACGGGCTGGATTTATGCACCACTTGCTCTGATCAATTTTTCATCGGTTTTGTATAACTTTAAAAAGCTGCTATACCCAAAGAGCATTCATTTCCTGGATGGAACCATTTAATTTAAGGTAAATAACTGGATTACCTGAGTGTTAGCTTCCTCCAATAACTTTAAGTTGTTTTAATGCAACCATAAGCCTGGGGGACAAAGTATAAATGAAGTGCTGCTTTTAGCTAAAAATATGGAGAAAACATTTTAATTTCTCCAACCTATTGCAAACTAATAAATATATGAAAGGAACAACCTGGCAAAATAAATTTGTCTCCTGGGTTGTCAGATGGTTCTCGGCATCTCGCTGTAGAAGAAAATCCAGGGTTTAGCTCTGAAATCTCAATGGCGTGCTTGATGCGAGGAACATCTGAAATGTGTTTTGTTATAGCTGGGAAATGTAGAAACGGTTTATGTTAAATCATACTTTGAACTGAAGACATTAAAGAACCAATCACTTGCTTTTCCCATTGTTGTTCAGAAGCTGCAGAACAAAACCCCAAAGGATTTTCACTTCAAATGAAGGGCTCCTCTGTCCTTTATAGGATTTCAGAGTCCGTTCAATTGCTTTTCCTCAAAAAATCTTTGATCAAAAACATCAGATTAACCTAAGCCTCAAAGTTGGTATCAAGTAATTTTCACTTCCACTCAGGACACTCAATATTCACACATTTCATTTATCCAAAGGCAGGGGGACAAGAGGGGCAAAGACAACATTGTGAAGAGAGTTACAAAGACAAGACACACACCACACCTCCGCCCCCCCCACTATACACCACACACACCACATACACATCCCACAACCCCACACATACTCCCCTACACATACACAACCCCACATCCCCTACATACCCCTCCACATACACCACACACCCCCACACCACACCCCAAATCTCCACATCCCCCACAACCCCATACATACCCCCTACACATACACAGCCCACACCCACCCCACACACCACATACACATCCCACAACCCCACACATACTCCCCTACACATAACACCCCCCCACACCCTACATATCCCCCCACGTACACCACACCCTCCACCACACACCCCAAATCCCCACACACTCACACCACACACGCTGCATCCCCACACCATACACACACACACCACATACACACCCACAACCGCACACATACACCCCTACACATACACAGCCCACACCCACCCCACACACACACCCCCACACCACATACACACCCCATAACCCCACACATACCCCCTACACATAACACCCCCCACACCCTACATATCCCCCCACGTACACACCCTCCACCACACACCCCAAATCCCCACACACTCACACCACACACACGCTGCATCCCCACACCATACACACACACACACACCACATACACACCCACAACCGCACACATACACCCCTACACATACACACCCCCACACCCACCCCACATCCCCCCATACACACCACAAATCCCCACACCACACAACATCACACAAACCCACAACCCCACACATACCCTATACCCCACACAGTTCTCATTAAGGTTTTATTAGGTGAAATAATCCACCAGCACGTGACTCTTAATACACAGCATGTTTCATTGTCCTCTTTGCTCAATGCATTTCATTTCTACTTACTTGCAGGAAGGCAAGATCATGCCAGTTAAATATGAAGAAAATTCTCTCATCTGGGTGGCTGTAGACCAGCCTGTGAAGGACAACAGCTTCTTGAGTTCTAAGGTCTTAGAACTCTGCGGCGACCTTCCTATTTTCTGGCTTAAGCCAACATATCCAAAAGGTAACATTTTAAATTCTCTTAATGCTGCTGGGAATTCTCCCTGTTTGTGAGTTTCCTGTGAGCCCTTCCACAGGCCTGAGCCTGTAACAAGAAGATGCATCAGGATGCATGCCACAGTGTCTTAGTAATTGGCAAGAGAGATCAAAGAGAAGGAAGGTGACAGCCATGAATGTTTTAGGGAAGGGACTGAGCAGCAGGGTTAACAGGAAGCGGATCAGGGAGACAGAATACCACTGCATTATCTGCCATTTTTATTTATGACACTCCCCCTTCTTTCTGCTCTGCCCCTTAATCTAAGTTGTTTGCACTTTCCCATTTTACATTTTTTTATTCCTACGGCAGAGAATCAAGGGACTAAGAAGCTGTCATACTGCTGAATCTTTATTATGTTCAAACCTAGAATTACGGGATGGCCAAAAGCTGCTACGGGTATAGGCTGAGATTCTTCAAGTTCAAGGCTTGAGCATCGGCTTCCAAGTCCGTTCAAAAGAAATGAAGGGCCCCTGGGGTTCAGAGCTAGCTTGGAACATACCTTTGAGCTATCTATCCGTGGGTGGTGAAGGGCAGGTGGGCCCTGAGGGCCAACTCTTTCCCGAGTTTCTCTGTCCCCAGGGGTCCTTTCACTCCTCACCACCAGTCTTCCCACTGGCCCCCCCAAAGGCCTACTTTGTAGCTGTGGCTCAAGTGTTAAAGAAAGGCCTTTCTCCCAGCTCAGCTGAGATATACTCCGTCTTCCGAAAGATTTTATTGGACACAGAGAGAGCAGCATGGAAATAAAATACAGGCATTAAAACCACCGAGCTTAGGAGGGGCAACCGGCAGTGACTATGAAAAGGGTGCAGTTACAGTTTCACAAGATGAAAGTAGTTATGCAGATAGATGGTTGCACGGCAATGTGAACGCACGTAACACCCTCAACTGTACAATTAAAACTGGTTACAATGGTAAATGTTATATTTTACCACAGATTAAAAAAAATCTCACCAGGCTTAGAAAGTCCAGGTTTCTGATTGTGTCCCTGCTAATTTATTCCTACAGGTCACAAGTCTCATTATGTCCCAAAGCTTGGATAAGATGGTTACTTTCTGGCCCAGGCAAAGCAAATAGGATCCAATTTATAAGCCACTAGCTGTGGCTTCCTGGAAGAGTGACTCGAGAAGGATCCTGAGGCCACATGCAGGCTTAGTAAGGAGTAGCATGAGCAGTGTCTGTCACCACCGGAGGGGCTGGAGAGGGCTGCCAGGTGGGCCTTTCACTTTTGCCGTCCCTGCTCTTGCTCCAGTGGGTGCTTGCAACTCACAATTCTGTGGCCTTTTGCCAAGTGCTGGCTTTTGACTCCTCACCTGCCTCCACATGGAGCGGGCCTTCTTGCTTTCCACCTCCCAGGAACTACTTCTCCAGTACTTGTCACCTTGTCCACTCAAGGACAAAAAAGCCTCTGACTCTGCTACTACGTAGAGCTCTCTCTAATCACTTTGTTTCAGGAGAAGCCTCTACCCAGTTCATTCATGCATTTATTCAGCACATACTTTTTTGAAGGCTTATTACATGCCATTTACTTGCTCTGGGTAGTTGGGATGTACCGGTGCAGAACAGACAAGAATCCCTGCCCGCAGGGAGTCTACACTGTAGCAAGGGGAACGAGTAAACACTAAATTAAAATAAGAAAATCATATGGTAGGGGCGCCCGAGTGGCACAGCGGTTAAGTGTCTGCCTTCGGCTCAGGGCGTGATCCCGGCGTTATGGGATCGAGCCCCACATCAGGCTCCTCCGCTATGAGCCTGCTTCTTCCTCTCCCACTCCCCCTGCTTGTGTTCCCTCTCTCGCTGGGTCTCTATCTCTGTCGAATAAATAAATAAAATCTTTAAAAAAAAAAAAAAGAAAATCATATGGTAGGGATACAAGGTGCTATGGAAAAATAACAGAGCAGGGCAAAGAAGGTGGGGGTGGGGACGTGAAGGTGTTGCTGGTCTGATAGGATGAGTACCTTCACCTTCTGGCAAAGAGTGCGCTCCCTACTTCGGAGATGTAGCTTGGCCCCGCTCCGCCCGCAGCATGACCACATCTTAAGTGTTCAATCATCACGTATTCCCACCCCAGAATTACATGTTACATATGACACCAGAAAAGTGGAAACCACCTAAATGCCCCCAGAGTTGGAAAGGGTTAAATAACTGCTGGGGTAGCCATAGGGTGGAATATTACACATATTAAAGATGGAAGGTTTTTTTTTTCCAGTTTCTCTTAACGCAGTCACATTTAACGATAAATCAAGAAAATAAAAACCCCCTCTGAGGATGCCTGGTCCCGAACACCTAATTCTAATAAGAGATCCCCAACTCCAGGGTCCAGCAGCCTCTGCCCTTGGATCCTTAAGCTGGCAGGTCCCCAGCATCACGCAGCTGTATTATCAGACAGTGGAGACTGCACAAGGTCAGAGGACAGGGTGAGAGCTGGCAGCCGCTGGGCTCTGGCTGTGTGCCAGCTGCCAGCCGCTGGGCTCGAGCTTTAGGTGTTGTCCTCGGTCACTCTTTACCAGCAACTGTCCAGGGAACTACAAATGTTCCCATTTTACAGATGAAGAAACCAGGGTCCACAGAGATTTAATAACTCGCCTGAGGACATTCCGTTAGTTAAAAGAAGTGGTGTTGAGATTTGAATCGGGCTCCCTGATGCCTCTCCAACCATGAACTCCCTGATGCCTCTCCAACCATGAACTACCTGTGGAAGCCCCCCGTGGCTGTAAAGCCCATCTAAGTTCTCAGAAATAACACAGCATGATAGAATCATCACCAACTAACATTTGAGTGCTTATTATATGCCAAATGCTGTGCTAAAACCCTTAGACACAGCTCTATCCTCTATCACTACTCTGTGAATTGGACACGTTATCCCCATTTTACAGAGGAAGAAAGTGAGACTCAGACACCAAAGCCAAAGCTGTGTGGTACTTTCCATGTGTGTTATTTGGCAGCCTTGGGTCATGCTGCAGGCCCCCTGTGGTAGTGTGGTGAACTAGAACCCTGGGCTAGGAGCCAGAGAAATTCATGTTTGGCTCCTGTCTCTGCCACCCATTCTGCGATCTTGGCCAAGTCTCTTGGTCTTTCTGAGCCTTGATGCCCTCATAAACGTTGCTTCTTCTGTGCTGCCCATAGGATTTTTAAAAGAATCAACCAAGATAACTAATCTCCTGAAAATTATAAAGCTTCATACTGTCAATCCATTAAGAATGCACAGGGCTGGGGTGCCTCATTGGCTCAGCTGGTAAAGCATGTGACTCTTGATCTCAGGGTTGTGAGTTCAAGCCCCACGCTGGGTGTGGAGCTTACTATAAGACAAACAAACAAAGAATGCTCAGGCCTGCAAGTAACAGAATACCTGATCAACAGTGGTTTCAAGAAATAGTTTGGTTTTTTTCAAATAGAAGTCTGGAGGTCGGTTTCTGGCATTAGCAGCTACTCAGCAACATCATCAGGGCACTTTTCCTGGCTTACTGTTTTGCTGCCTACGGCATATTGGCTTATCATCTTTGTGCCTATCCCTTCTGGTCACAGATTGGCTTTCATAACCCAGATACATCTATGTTCAAGAAAAGAAGACAAGACAGAGAAAGCTGTTTCAGTCCTCTTTTACCAAGAAAGCAAAAGCTTTCCCAGAAACTGCACCAATATATTCTGCTTACATCTCACTGGCCAGAAATGTTCCATCTGGTCTCTCTTGATTGGAAGGGAGGCTAGGGAAACAAGTGGTATTTTACTTCCTCAGCTCCTATTGTAGAGGCAGGTAAGGAAACCAAGAACCGAGAATGGATTTTTGTCGGCTATCTCACGATATCTGCCTCAGGACTACAAAACCAAGTCTTGGTTATCTGTATGTTAAACTACTAACCTAAGACTCTGAAACATGCTTTATTATTTAAAAAGTCCTCAACACAAATTTCAATAATTAGACAAGAATATGTTTTGATGCCCTTTTATGCTTTTACCCTGATAAACATAGCACTTCCTTGGTTATCCAAATAAATGAACTTACAGCAATTTTCTTTTCTTTTTTTTAAAGAAATCCAGAGAGAAAGAAGAGAATTGGTAAGAAAAATTGCTACAACTACCACAAGAAGACCACGCAGTGGACCACGGGGCAACCCAGGCCCTGGAGGACCAAATAATGAAACCAGACCCAGTGTTCAAGAGGATTCAGAACCCTTCAATCCAGACAACCCTTACCATGTACGTACTGATGTTTTCATGACTGCTCAGATGAATCCCTTGAACATAACATTGAAGTGGTGGTTATTTCTACTTGAGGTTTCAAATGAGCACTTAATATTCAACTTAGATTTTTACTCAATTATTTAAAAAAATACACCTGAATTTGTGTCACGAAGTTTATAAAATGAGGGTAAGACACTTAAGCATGGTCTCTGGTGTGAAATCCAGTTTGGTCGTAACCCTTATTCAAAGTTGTTTCCTGTGCTCTCCCTTTATTGAGTCACAGGCAAATCCGTAAAGACACATTCATATCAGGAATTTGATTATTCAAAAAATGTTTCCAAGAATGTGCCCTGGGGCCAACACTCAGAATGAAAGTATTCTCTTTCCCCCTTTATATCCACTTTATTCATCCATTCAACAGACATTTGCTGAGAACCTGCTCTTTTCCAGGCCCCGTGCACACAGACAGGAGTTAACTTCTGCCCTCAGGGACTCTCCGTCCAGGCGGGAGACAGACTCCTATACACAGATAAAACACTTCAGACTGAAACACTGGGAACTGGTATTTATAAGGATGGCACTAGTGTGCTAAAAACTTTTCAAATCTTCAAAAAATATTATTTACCATTACTGTAAGTGAAGGGAGCAAAAGAATAGTAAGTAAATTTTTGTGACTAGTGTTTTAAATGAAAAAATAGTACATGCATATGTTTTTTTAAAGTAGAAAAGGGTATATCTACAATGAAATGTGTTTCCCGTCCACCTCTGACACATTCCCCAGGGCAACATATTAATAATAGCTATTTGCCCACTTTTCAAGAAAGTGTACCACACACACACATTTTTAACACAAAAGAGCATGTAACACTTCTATCCCTTACTTTCTTTCCAGTTACAGTATTTTGAAGATTGTTCTGTATCTCTACAAACATCTACCTCATTCATTTTAATGGCCACATCATATTCCATTGTGCACACAGATGCAGAGAAACTTAACTAGTTCTACTCTGACATGTAGATTATTGCCCTTTTGCTCTTATAAAATACTGTTACTAGTATACAACATTGTACATGCCCTACACAGTCACGGGAAGGAGTAAATAAGATAATGCAGGCAAAGCTCTTAGCACAACGATCGGCACATAGTAGGCATTACCTTGCTCATTGTTAACTATTAGTCTTATTATACGTCTTGTACACGTGTGGGAATGTTTTTCAGCATAAATACAGATGTATGGGTCTACTGGGTCAAAGGAGATGAATTTTACATTATTTAATGGAGGATGCCAAATTGTCTCCCAAGGAATTAATTACACCAGCTACATGTCTTCAGTGGTAATGAAAGGGACTCATTTATTATCAAACTTTAAAAAAAAAAATCTTTACCAGTCTCTTGGATGTGTTTTTTCTCATTGTTTCATCTTGCCCATCTCTAATTATGTGTAAGGTTGAGCATCTTTTCATAGACAGGCCAATTCATTTGCGTATTTTTTCCTGTGTAGCCTTTTCAGTCCTATACTGTTTCATGTGTTGCAAATTTATTTTCTAGTTTATCATTTAGACTAACATATTTTAGAAAGATTAGAGCAACAAGTATTTTTTAAATGACCCGAGGCTTATTGGACAATTCAGAACGCCACAGTACTTCATTCCCTAAAGCTCAAATAGTAAAAAAAAAAAAAAAAGAAAAGAAAAAGAAAAAAGAAAAAAAATCTGAATAGGCAAACAGAAAATTTAATATAGTTTACTCCCCCAGGTAGCTGGGCTAGCTAAATCTGGTTCAAGGGAGAGGGCATCAGTCCCTTCACAGAAGGGCAGGATGTAACTTTGTCTGCCTTGCTTCCAGACTTGAATGATCCATTTTCCTTGAAAAACTCCAATTCAGTTTTTCCTTTATTTCATGCTCAGCTTTAAGAAGAAACATCTCCCCATGATCTCAGCCCTTCACATGTTTCTTTAAGGAAATATCCTGAGACAACAACCTGAGATTTCCTCCCAACTTTCAAATCCTAACAAACCTTTGTTGAATCCTCAGATGAGGAAATGCCTCAATGGACAGGCTTCTGACTCCCCCTGCCCTGGAAGAGTCAGCCAGCTACAATCAATCAATGAAGTGGTTTTCTTTTTGCTGTCCCAGATTTAGTTCAAGAGATAAGGGGGAAAAAATGGAAAGAGTCTGAAGAATAAGAAAAAAACGGTTTGAGAGTAAGGCAAATATTTTGACGATAAAATTTGAACGTAAGCTCTATCAGATGGTGTTAAGGAATGGTCGGTTTCGTTAGTTATGATGATGGCACCGTAGCTGTGTAGGCAAAATACTGCTTTAGAGGTGCACTCTAATGTCTTTATGGATGAAATGTTGCAATACTCTCAATTGTCTTTAAAGTCACTTCAAAATTTAAAATACTTCAGAAAAGAAAATGTCAAATTTGACAAAAGGTAAGCAACTGTCGAAACTAGATGATGTTCAGTACACAATTTTCTCCACTTCCAGTATGTTGATATTCCTAATAATAAAAAGGCCTTCCCCCCCAAAAAACTTAATACTTGTTTGTATACCAGAAAAGGTGATAGGGTTTGCGAGGTTCACTTTGCTCAAGCCTAACCTACCTTGGTGCTGCATCTCCCCAGGTTCAAGTCCCTCAAGGAAAGAGACTTCACGTGAATAAAGAATACACATTAAAGGCTTCTTGGCAATGTAACTCAGTAACATATTAACGAGAATGCAGAATCTAAACCCCTAGGGACCTATGAAAAGGAAAAACAGACTCATAGATTTGGCAGAGGGCAACTTCCTTCCAGTTCTGTGGTATCTACAGCAGTGAAAATGGGGATTGTGTAGGTGATTTTTACTCCATCCATGATTTTGCTTATATAATAATAATGGCACATAGAAACTAGAAAATCAAGTTTAAGGCCTGGAATTTTTAGACATTACATGGTGCCTTTTCCTGAGTATTATAGACCCCTTAATGTTGAAATGAAGGCAGAATCTAAATGATGTCAGTGTCCTCGGCCAGTGCAATTGTAAGAGCAATCTGTTAGCCTAGATCAGTGAGTTTCAAAAGGTGCTCCAAGAGCCCTGGAGGCCATTCATACAAAATGGCACCAGTGTTCCACTGACTTTAAAGTTAGCAGTGGCAGAAATGCTACTTCTGAATATTTCCTTTTTGTTTGCCTAACTTAAAACAAGCTGAGTCACTACTGAGTGGGAGTCATGGCTCATTAAAGGCACGGAGAAACTTCGTAATATTAAAAACAAAAAAAACAACGGTCCTGCCAGTGACAGATGGAGGTTCCTTGATGTTTTAGAATGAATTCTGAATTATAGGGTTATAATAAGATTGAAAACTTCTTAACAGAAAATTATGCTGATTTCTTGTACCAGTGCAACATTCGGGATCTTATTTTAAAATAATGTGCATGCTATAGAATTCCCATTATGAAGAAAACACAAATAATTACCTTTTATTTCACAGCAGCAGGAAGGGGAAGGCATGACATTTGACCCTAGACTGGATCACGAAGGAATCTGCTGTATAGAATGCAGACGGAGCTACACTCATTGCCAGAAGATCTGTGAACCCCTGGGGGGCTACTACCCATGGCCTTACAATTATCAAGGTTGCCGTTCGGCTTGCAGAGTTGTCATGCCATGTAGCTGGTGGGTGGCCCGCATCTTGGGCATGGTGTGAAATCACTTCATATACCAGGTGCTTGTATCATAAAAACTAACTCAAGAGACAACCAGAGCATGAGGCATCTTGATGCTGAAGGGACTACAAAGTATTTTATACTCAATTTGAGCAATGTTATTCGATACTTTTAACAGAAGCTCTCAATTGCTTTACAGAACTTTATCCAGAATGTGCAAATGTATTGAAAGGGTAGTTTAATTCTAAGATGCCATAACAATCCTTTTATTACTTGCTATTTTTTATTTGCTTTGCTCTGCCAATAAGGCCTACTCATAAGACTAACTTCCTAAGCTACTTTGAAATAAACATGAAAAATCACTTACAATGTCAAAGATCTCAGTTGTACACTTGAGTTCTTTTTAATCGAGTCATTGAAGTAATTGTTTTGGGTTGTTATTTATACAGAATTCCTCCACTGTTAACCTTTTTCTTCCCAGTGCTGCAAATGTACTCCAAAGTTCCCACATAAAAACACGAACAAAAAAGTAAAACAGGACATATAATGGAATTTACCTGAGAGCATTATAAACTTCAAGATGGTAGCTCACAGGAAATCTTTAATTTATAGTTTGTGCTGGCATGTGATTAACAGGTGGCTGCCCTGTGTCAGGAGTCACCCCATGGAAAAGAGCATTAGGATTAAGAGGGAAAATGAAGTCGAAGATAAATCTGACTTGTGGGAAAGGACTGTGACATTCTGAGAAGCAGGTCTTCACACCCTTTTCAATCTGTTCAGTACGTGGTCACTGGGCATGCAGCAGCAGAGTGACATCTCCCTTTGTAGTACAGATCAGGCTGGTGATGTAGTCCACTTACCAGTAAGTTACTCTCATCGTAACAGGACTAACAGTGCTGCTTGGCAGATCTGGCTGAGAGGAATGGCTTATTTATTTATAATGACACAAAGTCTCTTAGGAACAAGGACTGTCTTTAGAAACTGAAATATTAGATCAGGAAATTGAGCAAGTATTTTGTATTTTTGACATTTTAGTTTTGAATCCCACAGTCTGAGAGACAAAGAACTTTAAGGAAAAAAAAAAGTTTTCCAAAACAGTACAATGATTCAGAGATGACAGAAAGGTCTTGATACCATGATCTCACTACAGTCCCATATTCTAAATAAACCTTATTACTGTACCTCAAGTGTTTGCCGATTTAAGTTGGTAAAATCTTACAGTTTCTTAAACCTGGTTATCAGATGAACATTCGTATGTCTGCATTTAATGGAATATACAGGAAGTTAGGTCTCTGCATGAAAAAGATATGAAGGAAAGACACATGCAGAATTATACGCTGAATGGTCACACTGTTCTCAGACAGCAGCTACTTCTGGCACAGATAGGAATTTTACAGGTTTAGTCTTTAAAACAGTTGTTACTCTATTAACTAAGCAAATACGTGTCAATGGTTCTGCCTACCATCTCCAACCTCACTATGCAGCAACCTGTACTTAATTCTACAACTAAATAAAAAGGAAAAAAAAAAACAACACCAAAAAGACTCAGTGATCCCAGCCCAGAAGAGCTTCTGGTCTCATGAGAAAGATAATCAGGACTCAGTACACAAAATGCCTTGACAAAGATGGGCGCATTGGGCTTCTTGGAGGCAGAGAATGCCTTTGCTAGGTCTTCAAGGACAAACAGGAGTTAGCCAGGTAAAGGTGACAGAGGAAGGGCATTCCAAGCAGATGGAGGAGTTCAGTAAAGTCAGGGGTGTGAAGATGCATGATAAAATCAGGCAAACAGAGCATTCTGGTTGAGGTAGAACATATTAAGATGGAAATGTAAATAGAAGGTATCTTATATTGCATGTTAACTTTGAATGTATTTATTTGGCGGATAAGGAATAGGAAACCAATGAAAGGTTGCTGGCATGGAGGGAGCTGGCTAAGTCTCCATTTTTAGATGGACCAACCCTGGTAGCTTTCCTCGAGAGAACGGAGCAGGTGCCAGGCTTTGTAAGGAGCAAAGTGTGTCTTGGGAAGGAAGGCTCTCTCTTGAAAAGGTGCTCCCTTTTCAAAGTACCATAATTAAACAGAAATGTGGGAAGTGAATAATCCCCTTCATAATTAATAATAGAGTTATGTTGTGTTATAAGTCGCAAAATACCCAAGGAAGTCAATTTAATAGAAAAAAAAATATTGATGTTTTAAGGGCAGAGGGGAGATTCAAGGTTGGGTTAAGGGTAGAAATGACAGACTCAAATTATGTTCAAGGAAGAAAACTAAAGGCCTACTTTGAAAGAAGAATCAAGTGTACAAAGGAAGGACATTTAGTAAAAGACGACACTGGAGAATATAAACTTCTCACAAATTGGTACTAATACCCGGATTACCTTTAACCAAGCCAATCTAAAATGTAGCCCAGTTTGCTGTGCTGAATCTTAACTCTGTGTGTGTACTGTGTATGTACATATTATATATATGAGATATTTTTTTATTTTATGGGTACTCATTTAATTTTCAGCAATTCTGTAAACCAATCCTATGGACATCACAGGTTAATTTTCAAAGTCCTCATCTGACTCAGACTGGAAGGGTTCCTATATAGCCTTAGATGTGATAGTTGCTGCTGCAAAAGCACAAAGAAAATGAAGAATGGTCATGCCGGGTTCCAGCAGTTTCTATGTTACATTAACATATCTCACTAAAATATGCCAACATACGTCCACTGCAATTTTAATAACTTGTCAAAACCTCATCCTCCTTCCACCACCACCTCAAATAAATGACACTAGAAAAGTAAATACATTCAGAATAATCACTTAACCCACTCAACAGTTTATTTCTTACACCAGATTTTATTGCACTCTGAAATACAAGCTACATTCTTACAAAATAGAAATTCCTTGTGTGGAGGTGATAAATTAATTTCTGTATAAGCTGAATATGCTGGATGTTTTACGAACATTTTATAGAAAGGGTCACAATATTTTTTAGATTTAACTGCCTTATTGAGGGGGGAAGAGGGAGCTGACAAAAGTCTACATGCATAGATAGTCCTAGTAGCATATCTGAAACATGAAGGTGTAAATTTGAGTCAATGATGCAAACGTTAGCAAAAACATTTTACAGGCACAGTTGAGTTTTTGTGTTTATAAAAGGAAGGTGAACTCCTTCTGAAGGGCTTTTGTACATATATGCATGCTCACACCTATATGCATATATAGGTTACACGTTGAAAAAGCCCAAAATAATATTCAGAATCAAATTTACGAACAGATTAAGTTAGTGTTGCCTGATTTTTAACAATAAAAGGAATCACTACAGATTTTATTTAAACTGTTACATTTAAAAAGTAATCAATTTCCATACAGTTTTTAGGTACTTATCTCATAAAGGTAAGTACATCTGTATATACATTTATTGCATGGATAACCTAAACCTAGCAAATAGCTGGTTTTAGGCTTACTGATCTTTTTCATGTCTTAATAGTTCTTAAAATCAAATATATAGGAGTCAGTCATTATTAGGGTACACATTATCACCAGAGTGATAAAAAATCAGTAATGGGACTGGAAATAGTATACCCACGAAGCTATAACTAAATCCTTAGATTAAAACACCAAATTTACTATAAACTGTTTAAGAGGTATTCCCCACTAAGTTCCCTGTGTAAGCTTTAGTAAGAACTTTACAGATGTTCTTGTCATAGTCCTGTTCTCTGTGCCTGCTCCTTTACAAAAATTCTCTTCACATCAAATTCCTACAATTGAATTAGAAACCCAGAAAATTCAACCTTTTTTCTCAGATGGCTACAAAAATTTGAATAACAATGAGACAGCTTGAAATAACCTCTATCTACTTTTTTAAAACTAGAACTGTATTTGTAAATTTACTTCCAAATACTTAAAAAAACAAAAACAAACCCACAAAAAACCCCAAACATGATTTTGGTGGCTTTCTGTCTTTCAGAATTCCAAGGTGTGGGTTATTTCATTGCAAGAAGTTCTCTTTTCAACTGTTATATTAACCTAGACTATTATCCATTTTTATATAAAGAATCCACTTTATACTGACATAGCCAAAGATCTGGAATAAACTAGTCAAGCATGAACTTTCCTTTAGCGGAACATAATGTTTTTTAAGGCAAGTGCTTTCTTTTCAATTAAAACCGTATTCCTGCCTGTTACTGAGTTAGCACAGTAAAGAAGATCTCCACAGGATATATGATACTCAGCCTAACACACGATACTTGACCTACTCAACCAGCCCCGTAATTTTTAATATTCACTTAGCACCTATGCATAATCAGACAGGAAGTATCTGAGAACATTCCAGTTGCTAAAGAAGAAATAATGCCTCATTATACACCAGTATTATGCCATGGCTCTCCATGAATACTGAGTTTTCTAATATTCTCTGCTCGATTTTAATATCTCAGCAGTAATAAGCTAGCATCTTGTCCAAATATTCTCAATTTGTTTCACTTCGAAACAGATTTCTTTTCATCAAGTGCAATACCACGGTTATACAGATTCAATGAGTTTATCATAATGACCTTAAGGTTCTAATAATGACAGAGGAACAAAAATAGTCATTGAGCGCCTCTCCTCTGCCTTTACATCCATGTAAGAGGGAAACAAATTCGACAAAGGAACAAGCCCCCAAGCAGCTGAAATTTATAGGAAATAAGGCATTAGAGAACATTAAGTGCTAATATCACTTCTTTGGTCTCTCCCCTACCCCCTTGAAATGAGTGTTTCTTAAGGGCAGTGCCCATCACACTTCAAAATCACCAGGTCATTAAAAACATGGATTTTTCCCAGCCCTATTCCAAACCTACAGATTGAAAATCTCAGGAGAGAACCTGAGAAAGCCTACATATTAAAAAACAAGCTTCCCAGGTGAGGGTATTCCCCACTGAGAACCACCATGCTATATATTATACAGAATATCTAATGCTATAATTTTGCATTGCCTGATATTTGGGGCAACTGTCAGAAAGTCAGTACATGTTAGGGGAAATAAAATTTTAGGTGAGTTAGATTCTGATTCAATCACCAGCTATGTGTCTGAGCTATGTTAACGAATTGTTATGAAAAAAAAAACCCCAACAATATTATGAGTATACTCTAGAAAAAAGGCTTCTGTAAAACCAAAGGTTTGGACTAGACAGTATTTAACATCCATTCTAGCTCTAAACTTCTGATGTCATTTTTCTTTGTTTTGTCTCCTCGTATTGACAGGGGATGAAATGCAAATACATGTTTAAGGGAGTAATAGGTACCAAAGCTATTTCTAGTCTTGGCAGATGCGCCATAAAAACTTGCTCTGCTGATCTGATTTTTACAATTCTATTAAACATAAAACCCCATACCACACTTCTTAAGTCCCTGTTCACAACCAGTCATTTTATTTAATTCAATTTTGACTCCGTATCTATTCCGCTATAAACTATACTTATATTCCAGACAAGAAATAGTTTGCTAAACAAAGATTACACTAAAATGTGATATTACTGTAATTTAACATGGAAAGGGCAGGTGAGTACAGAGACTGAGGACTTCCCATATACCTATTAAGTCATGTAACAAAACTGAAATTCATTCACATCAAAACTTCCAGATATTCAGAGTAAAACTCCACAATCCCTATTAGATTTATAAAGTGAATTTAACTTGACTGTATGCACATTTGGTAAAAATAAGAAAATTTTCAAAAAGAATGACAACTGAGAGAATTTTGAGTGAGGACAACAGGATTTTATATTCAGCTAGAACAAGCTCTGGCTTGGCAACCATCGTCTCATCTGTACTCCCTGTAAGGCCCGACCGCGTCAGACCTCCCCACTCTCCCTTCTCCCCCCCATCAGGAATCTCAACCCTCTGTTCACTCCTGCATCAGGGCCTTCCCTTCGGCCATTCCTTCTGCAGGGAGTGCACTTTCTCAAGTATCTGCACAGTTCCCTCCTTTGCTTCCTTCAAGTCTGTGTTCATATGTCACCTCCTGAGTTCTTACTTGATCTTCTCTCTCAAATTTGTCCTCTTCAAACACTTAGTTTTCTTCCTTAGCACTAACATCATTTATCATATGTTTGAATATTTTCTCTCAAGAGCAAAGATCCACGAAAGGCAGGGAATTCTGGGTTCCTCGCCAATGCATCCCTAGTGCTTAGAACAGTGTCTGGCACACTCTTGGCATCAATGAATTAATGAACTGGTACATCTTCAATTATGTATTTTTCACTTACCTATATTTTTCTAATATTTATATTAAAGTGAAAACCCACTTAAAAAATACATAGCTTTTGACAGAAAGACTTCAAAGGTGTTCACACTGTTAAAATATAAAATATGCAACCCCCACCAAGGAGGGTCATATGGTATTCAATATCTCAAAGTTTCTTTGGAGGTTTTTGAGAAAAAAAATGTACAAGTTCAAATTTTTGCAGCCAGAAAATGGTTATGTTTATAAATGAAATTGCTTGACTCATTCTTGGTTTCCAGACTTTTCCATATGCCCAAACCAACTCCATACCTGGATTTATAAATCTCTGGCCTCTCTGCCTCTTTAACTCTACCCAAGTTCCCTGGGCTCTGGAGTCATTCTGGAAGAATAACTAACCCAGTTAGAAAGTAAACTTCAGTCCCATCTTTAAGAAAACATATACATTTTGGTTTTAAAACAATCAGGACAAAAGAAAAAGAAATCTGAAAATTAAATAAGACAAAAAAACACATGGATATCACCTTGGTTTTGATTACTTACATAATAACTGCTATTCCCTTTAGTAATGCAGGTAAATTAAAAACATATTAGATTTAACTCTCATGGCCATGGGTTAAAAAACCTACTGAAAAATTACTATTCTATCTATATTGATGAATAAGTGATCAATTTCAAGGGTAGGATATAAAAAAACAAATTAATTTTAAAAAACTAATTAGTTTGGGAAAAGTAGCAGTTCCAATACTTGATTATCTACTATGTGAAAGGCACAGAGCTCTGCATCAATGATCAAAAGCTAAGAAACAACACTCTGAGGACAACACACAAGGTAAAAACGATAACTGCAGCTGACCCTAAAACCAGGGACTGAGAGGTGCCATAAGAGGCATCAACAAGGCACTTCCACATCACGGCTGGAGTGACAAAGAATTCCTGTAGAGGGCATGGAATGGGGCATTTCCTAAGACCACTGACATTCTCACTGGGGACACTTAAAGAATAAATGGAAAAAATAGGGACATTCTATATACAGCATTAAGACCATAAGCAAATGCATCCATCATCAAACAAATTCTGAGGGCCTATTCCTTATGTACCAGGTACTCCAGATACAAAGTTGGAAGCCACCACCCCCAACCCCTCGCCCAAGCAACTGTCACACGGGGGAAGAAAAGGGTCATTTATAGTGACTTAATAACAAAGAATAGATCTGACTCAAACATACTTGTGAGACAGTCAAATAGAGTAAGACTGGGGCCTATACACAGAAGCCCAATAAACCCATGCATGATTATGACAGCCAGCTCCAAACTGTTTTTGAAGAAAATGCCAGTCTTCCTGAATTCACTTGGGTAGCCTTTAATTCTGCCAGGATCTTTTTCTTCTAGTTAAAAGGACCAGGATGGAATAGGAAACTACGTCCACTCCAGATTTAGTTAATTTAGCAAGCCAGCTCACTTGAACCTAGATGATTTAACTAAAAGGAAGACCACTAAAATCCTTAACTTTCACCTCCAACAAATGGAGGCCCCTAAACAAAAACACCACCTTTCTGGTCTCTGCCATTACTGTAAAAGGCCAGGCAACTGGAAGAAGACCGTTGCAAGCTTAAGTGCTCCAGGCACCTTCAGCCCTCTAACCAGCCTTGCCAGGGCCCTGCCAATCCCCAATGTCAGAACTCCAAGCAACTACAGGGGTTGTTCCCAATCCTTCCCTTAATCAGCTCAAAGAAACCACTCTCCAGATTAAGAACGAATGTCTCTCTGTCCTTATTGACAATGAAGCTATACTTGGTGCTCAACTGCACTGTTATTAAATAGCCCCCCTCCTGAAATATTAAAATAGTCCAAATAGTATGGGTCTCCAATAAAACTCAGCAAGTTTCTACCTCTAAACCTATTCCCTTTTGTTTAGGCCAAGAGATATCCACCCTTTTCTTCTTAGCTCTTCTGCCCCTATTGATCAGGCTGATATTTCTTAGAAAATATGCTGGAACTTCTCCTGAAAGGGGGAAATAATTCTAGAATTTGAAAGCAGCAACCAAAATAGCCAAATAGGTGAACCACATGATCCTGCAACATGTTTTATTTGTTCCATCTCTGATGGCACTAGAGCTAATTACAAGGACACTGATCATCTGTCCCTATTGAACCAGCTACCATTCTCCTTATGGGCAAAACCCTCAACTGTTATTGGTATAGTGTCACAGTGCACCTCCTATTAAGGTCCAAACAGATCTCTCAAAGCCTCTCCTTAGAATTAATCAATATCCTATAAATAAGGAGGTTCTCCAGGGTATTAAGCTCACAATGGAAGACTATAAGGCCTGAGGCCTCATTATCACTTGTACTAGTCCCTGCAACAGCCCTATTTTAACCTGTTTAAAAAAAAAAAAAAAAAAAAAAGGTTGCCGAATGGAGATTTGTACAGGACCTCCAAGCCATAAAGAGTACAGTCATCCTTCATCCAGTTCCCAATTTCCACATTCTCCATTCTTTCCTTTATTGGCCTCCATCCCTGCTGAAAGCAAAATTTTCACCATGGTTGTCTTCTCTAGCAGCTCAGTGGATAACACGAGCCACTACCTCTTTGCTTTTACTTGGGAAGGACAACACACCTAGATGGTACTGCCCCAAAGTTCTACTGAAAGTCCTTTGTACTTCTCACAAGCCTTAAAAACTGATCTAGAAAATAATATAAAATTTCCTGGGAGCTCTGCCCTAGTACAACACGTAGATGACTTGCTTCTCTGCTTTTCCACCTGTTAAAACTTTTAGCCTTATAGGGACACGCAGTCTCCAAGGAAAAACTGCAATTCGTTCAAACTCGGGTTTGGTATTTAGAGCACCTAAGTTTGGAACAGGGGCTACGATTAGATCCAAACAGGTGTCATGGCATCCTAAACGTCTCAAAAACCAAAACTAAGCACCAATTACAAGGTTCTCTCTTGGCCACTCTCAAAAATCAATTCCAAACATCCTTCTTATGGACCAATTCCTATACGTTTACTAAAAAACAACAAACCTGACCCTATTATTTGGTTAAGACCAAGATAATTTAGTCTTTAAAGTCTTAATGAAAGACTAACCAATCCCCCTGCCCTTGGACATCTCGATGATCAACTTCCCATTTTCCTTTTTGCATAATGAAACAGAGAGGAATGCCCTTGGGGTACTCACCCCAAAACATGGGCAACACCACTGGCCCACAGGTTATTACAACCAACATCTAGACCCTGTGGCATAAGAGCACACCCACCCTCTGCCTCAGAGCCATTCCTGCCACCATTCTTTTAGTCAAGGTCCCTGAAGAAATAATCGTGGGATCCCTCCTAACTAGTCTTGTTACTATTCAGAAGCCATTCTAAATTCTCATCATATTCAACTCCTGTCAGTTGCCTCACCTCCTATGAAATCCTCACGCTAACCACTCCTCATATAGCAGTACCCTTTACCCGTGGTTTCACTTCCTAGCAGAGCTGAAGAAGTTGGTTAAGGAGAAAAGATAGCATCCAAATCAAGTCTGCAAATGCAATGAAACTGGGCTCTTCTGAAAGATGGCCAACAGAACCTACATTAATAGAAGTGCAAAAGAGGCATTACAGCATAAAACATGGAAGGACAGAATAACTCTGATACTATGTGACAATGCTGCAGGGCATATGATAAGGCCAGGTGTAGTGTACAAAGGAAAGAACTCGTGTGCTTGCAAAAACAAAAACAAAAACAAATTATCTGCCTGCCTTCTGGTAACATAATCAGAAAAGTGTGGGTGACAGGGATTTAATTTATGGGATGGTTCCACCAATGCTTCATCTCACAGGTGAAAAAAATAGAAGAGGAAGAGTTGGAATTTAAAGTCCTATTAATAATAGACAATGCACTTGGCTATCCTGAGTCTGTTTGCTATTGAAATGAAAATGTTGAGGTTGTACTCGTACCTCCAAATATCACCTCACCGCTTTAGCCCCTTGACCAGGACACATCATTAGGTTTGTCAGGCCACATACACCTGCCTTGTATTTGATCACATTCCATCGGCAATTGATGCAGACCCTGATCTGGACATAATGCAATGCTGGAAGTCATTCATTAGTGCTGATATAACGACATTCATAAAAGCTGCAATGGATGAATGAAAACCAGAAACTGTACATGACTGCTGGAAGAGCTTACGGAGTGAAGTCATGAGTGATTTTTAAAGGCTTCTGAGGGACTGATGGAAAAGTTAAAAAATCCTTCACAAAGCAAGAAAAATTAGTGGATTAGAACTAGCCAACCTATTTGATGGATAAGCTGAAGCACATACTGAGGAACACCTAGAAGTGTTAACAAGTGAGGAAGTGAAAAAACTGAGTCATTTACAAAGGAAGAAGATGAAGAAACTGAAGCAGAAAATAAAGCACAACCAGCAATGTAGACATTAGCAAAATTTGCTTAAGTGTTTTGAATTGCACAGTGACAAAATTATGGAATATGATCCTCAAATGGAACGCAGGATTAAAGTCACCTGTATGACCCCTGAAGGATAGCAATCTCTGCAGCAACACTCTGATAGTTAAAAAGAAAAACAACAAATTCCAATGACAACATTCTTCCAAAAGTTTTAGGCAAAGAACTCTTCAACTTTTAAGTACCCCCAATCACTGACATTGTCATGGCTTGATGATCCAGGATCATCTGAAGCAGATGATTATCCTTCTGGATTTATTATTAGAAAGTCTGCCACAGATCAACAGTGCCTAACACTGTGTCACAATGCCTACACCACTCATCCCATCACGCATTTTATCACCTCACATCATCACAAGGAGGAGGAGTACAGTACAATAAGGTATTTTGAGAGAGAAAAAAACACTCGAATAACATTTATTACAGTATATTGTTATAACTATTTTAATCTTATTACCATTAACCACCTATATTTTGTTATTTTTTAAGACAGATTTACTTAAAATTTGAGAGCAAGTGAGTGCATGGGGCGGGGGGCAGGAGAGGGAGAGAGAATCTGAAGCAGATTCCATGCTGAGCGTGGAGCACAACGCGGGGCTTGATCTCACGACTCTGAGATCATAACCTGAGCCAAAAACCAAGTGTAAGACGCTTAACTGTGTCACCCAGGCATCCCAAACTCATATATTTTAAACTTCATGACAGGTATGTAGATATAGAAAAAACACAGTATATACATAGGATTCAGTACTATCTGCTGTTTCAGGCTACCACGGGTGGTCCTGGGAAAGCTTCCCATGCAGATAAGGGATGAAGTGGAAACTACTGTATAAATCTTTCTCACTGTAACAACCTTCACCCTGCTACTCTTCTCTCCTCCACTGATAAAACTTCTCATGACTGCTTACTATGAACGGACTCCCTCCATGAACTTACAGGAAACTCCTTTGGATAGCACTGACTCCATGGTTTACTGATGGTACTTATTTAAAAGGTGAAAATGGGGGGCGCCTTGGTGGCTCAGTCGTTAAGCGTCTGCCTTCGGCCCAGGGTGTGATCCTAAGTTCCTAGGATCAAGCCCCGCATCAGGCTCCCTGCTCCGCTGGGAGCCTGCTTCTTCCTCTCCCACGCCCCCTGCTTGTGTCCCCTCTCTTGCTGGCTGTGTCTCTGACAAATAAATAAAATATTAAAAAAAAAAAAAGGTGAGGGGCGGGGGTGGCACAGCGGTAAAGCGTCTGCCTTCGGCTCAGGGCGTGATCCCGGCGTTATGGGATCGAGCCCCACAATCAGGCTCCTCCGCTAGGAGCCTGCTTCTTCCTCTCCCACTCCCCCTGCTTGTGTTCCCTCTCTCGCTGGCTGTCTCTGTCAAATAAATAAATAAAATCTTTAAAAAAAAAAAAAAGGTGAAAATGGTAAATATTGTGCTGGCTATGCATTTCCAACTTCCAGTTGAAGTTAGTGACCTGGCACCTTTGCCTTTGGCCACCTTAGCCCCACAGGCTGAACTGTATAGTCTTACTCACGTCTGCATTTTACCTGAGGGCAACACTGCAAATATAGGCATACCTTGTTTTATTGTACTTCACAGATCCTGTGTTTTTAAAAATTGAAGGTCTGTGGCAATCCCGCCTTCAAGCAAGTCTACTAGTTCCATTTTTGAACAGCATTTGCTCACTTTGTGTCATATTTTGGAAATTCTCACAGTATTTCAAAGTTCTGCACTATTGCATTTGTTAGGATAATCTGTGATGGGTTATCTTTTTTTTTTTTTGAGAGAGTGGGCGCATGGCACAAGGGGAGGGGGAGCAGGGGAGAGGGAAAGAGAGAGAATCTTTTTTTTTTTTTTTAAAGATTTTATTTATTTGACAGAGATAGAGACAGCCAGCGAGAGAGGGAACAAGCAGGGGGAGTGGGAGAGGAAGAAGCAGGCTCATAGTGGAGGAGCCTGATGTGGGGCTTGATCCCCTAACGCCGGGATCACGCCCTGAGCTGAAGGCAGATGCTTAACGGCTGCATCACCCAGGTGCCCCGAGAGAGAATCTTAAGCAGGGTCCACACCCAGCGCAGAGCCCGACGCAGGGCTTGATCTCACAACAGAGATCGTGATTTGAGCTGCAATCAAGGGTTGGATGCTTAACCAACTGGGCCACCCAGGAACCCATGACCAGTTATTTTGATACTAACTATTCTAGTTTGGGGGTGCCACAAACCACACCCATATAAGACAGTGAACTTAACTGATAACTACATGTGTTCTGACTGCTCCACCAACCAGCCATTCACCCATCTCTCTCATTTTTATAATTTGACAGAGAGAAAGAGCACAAGCTGGGGGAGCGGCAGGCAGAGGAAGAGGGAGAAGCAGGCTCCCTGCTGAGCAGGGAGCCTGATATGGGAGTTGATCCCAGGACCCTGGGATCATGACCTGAGCCGAAGGCAGACGCTTAACCAACTGAGCTACCCAGGTGTCCCCACCCATATGTTCTTCTTTAGTCCTCCCTATTCTCTGAGACACAACAACACTGAAATTAGACAAATATCCCTACAATGGCCTCTCAGTGTTCAAGTGAAAGAGTCACAGGTCTTACTTTAAATGAAAAGCTAGAAATGACTAAACTTAGTGAGGAAGGCATGTTGAAAGCTGAGACAGGTTTAAAGTTAGGACTCTTGTGCCAGTCAGCAAAGCTGTGAATAAAATGGAAAAGTTCTTGAAGGAAATTAGAAGTGCTACTCCAGTGAACACACAAATGATGAAAAAGCAAAATAGCCTTATTGATGAGGTGAAGAAAGTTTTAGTGGTCTGGATAGAAGATCAAACCAGCCACACAATCCCATAAGCCAAAACCTAACCCAGAGCAAGGCCCCAACTCTCTTCAATTCTCTGAATGCTGAGGGTAAGGAAGCTGCAGAAAAGTTTAGTTAGCAGGTTGGTTCAGGAGATTTAAGGAAACAAGTAACGTAACATAAAAGTGCAAAGTGAAGCACCGAGTGCTCAGATGTAGAAGCTGGATCAAGTTACCTGGAAGATCTAGCTAAGATAATTAATGAAGGTGGCTACACTAAGCAAAACGTTTTCACTATACGGTTGGCCCTTGATCAACACAGGCTTGACCTGTGTGGGTCCATTCACACACACATTTTTTTTTTCAATAAATATACTGGAAAATTTGGGGGGGATTTGCAGTAATTTGAAAAACGAACAAACCGTACAGCCCAGAGATACTGAAAAAATTAAGAACAAGGTCTATGTCATGAATGCATAAAATATATATGATTACTAGCCTATTTTATCATTTACTATCATAAAATATACACAAATCTATACTAAAAAGTTGAAACTTACCAAAATGTACACAGAACACACTAAACAGCATGCTACTAAACAATGAAGGGGTCAACTAAGAAATCAAAGATGAAATAAAAAAATAAATGAAGTTAAATGAAAATGGGGCACCTGGATGGTGCAGTTGGTTAAACCGTCTGACTCTTGGTTTTGGCTCAGGTCGATCTCAGGGTCACGAGATCAAGCCCCCTGTTGAGCTCTGCACTCAGTGCGGAGTCTGCTTGGGCTTCTCTCTCTCTCCACCTCTGCCCTCCCCTCCTCCTCCTCTCTCTCTAAAAATAAATAAATCTTAAAGAAAAAAAAAGATAAATGAAAATAAAAACACAAGTCCGAAATCTCTAGGACAAAGGGAAAGCAGTTCTAAAGGAAAAGTTATGGCAACGCAGGCCTCCCTCAAGAAACAAGAAAAATCTCGAACAATCTAACCTTACCCCTAAAGGAACTAGAAGAAGAATAAAACAAAGCTCAAAGTTAGGAAGAATATAAATAATAAAGATCTGAACAGAAACAAATGAAATAGAGAATATAAATAATAAAGATCTGAACAGAAACAAATGAAATAGAGATTAAAAAAAAAACAACAGAAAAGATCAATAAAACCAAGAGCCAGTTCTTTGGAAGATAAAACTGATAAGCCTATTATTGTTTGTTTTTTTAATAATAATTTTTATTATGTTATGTTAGTCACCATACAGTATACCCTTAGTTTTTCATGTAGTGTTCCATGATTCATTATTTGCGTATAATACCCAGTGCACCATGCAATATGTGCCCTCCTTCATACCCATCACCGGCCTATCAAACTGATAAACCTTTAGCTAGATTCATCAACAAAAAGAGAGGACCCAAATAAAAAGAATAAAAAATGAAACAGGAAAGGTAACAACACCACAGGAATAAAAAGAACTATAAAATACTATGAAAAATTATATGCCAACAAATTGGACAACCTAGAAGAAATGGATAAACTCCTAGAAACATAAAATCTCCCAAAACTGCTGAATTAAGAAGAAACAGAAAAACTGAATAGACTACTTACTAGTAATGAAACTGAACTGATAACCAAAAACTCCCAACAAATAAAAGTCCAGGACCAGACAGACTCACAGGTGAATTCTACCAAGTATTTAAGGAAAAGTTAATACCTATTCTCCTCAAGCTATTTCAAAAAACAGAAAAGGAAAACTTCCGAATTCATCCTATGAGGCTAACATTACCCCAATACCACAATCAAAGACACTACAAAAAAACTATAGGCCAATAACTGTGTTGAACACAGATGCAAAAATCCTCAACCGTTATTAGCAAACTGCATTCAACAATACACTAAAAAGATCACGCACCAGGATCAAGGAAGATTTATTCGAGGGATGCAAGGATGATTCAATAGTCGCAAATCAATCAATGGGATACACCACATTAACAAAACAAAACAAAAAAATCACATGGATTTCAACAGATGCAGAAAAAACATCTGTCAAAATTCAACATCTGTTCATAAAAATTCTCAACAAAATGGGTTTAAAGAGAACATACCTCAACGTAATAAAGGCCAAATATGGAAAACCCACACCTAATATCATATTCACAATGGTGAAAAACTGAGAGCTTTTCCTCCAAAATCAGGAACAAGGTAGTGGTGCCCACTCTCGACACTTTTATTCAACACGGTATTGGAAGTTCCAGCCACAGTAATCAAACAAGTAAATGAAATGAAAGGCATCCAAATTGGTAAGGAAGAAGTTAAATTGGCACTATATGTAGATGACATACATAGAAAACTCTAAAGACTCCACCAAGAAACTATTAGAATAATAAATTCAGTAAGGTTGCAGAATACAAAATCAATACCCTGAAACTGACTGCATTTCTATACACTAATAACCAAGTAGCAGAAAGCGAAATTAAGGAAGCAAGTACATTTACAACTGCACCAAAAGAGTAAAATACCTAGGAATAAACTTAAGCCATGGAGATGAAAAACCTGAACTCTGAACTACGAAATACTGATGAAAAAATTGAAGACAACACAAATGAAAAGACATACCACGCTCATGGATTGGTAGAATATTGCTAAAATGTCCATACTAGCCACAGCAATCTACAGATTTAATGTGATCCCTGTCAAAATACCAACAGCATTTTCCACAGAACTATAACAAACAACACTATCATTTGTATGGAACCACAAAAGACACTGAGTAGCCAAAGCATTATTGAAAAAAAAGAACAAAGCTGAAGACACCACAATCTCAGATTTCAAGATACACTACAAAACTGCAGTAGTACAAACAGTACGGTACTGACACAAAAATGGACACATTATCAATGGAACAGAATAGAGAGATCAGAAATTAACCGATGCTTCTATGATCAATTAATCCATGATAAAAGAAACAAGAATAAACACCAGGGAAAAGACAGTCTCTTCAATAAATGGTACTAGGAAAACTGAACAGCTAAATGCAAAAGAATTAAACCGGACCACTACTTTCTTATAGCATATACAAAAATAAACTCAAAATGGATTAAAGACCTAAATATGATACCTGAAATCATAAACTCCTAAAAGAAACAGGCAGTGCTCTCTTTGACATCAGCCTTAGCAACATTTTTCTAGATGTCTCCTCAGGCAAGGGAAACAAAAGCAAAAATAAATTACTGGGATTACATCAAAATAAAAAGCTTTTGCACAGTGAAGGAAACCGTCAAGAAAATGAAAAGGCAACCTACTGAATGGGAGAAGATATCTGCAAATGATATATCTGATAAGGAGTTAATATCCAAATATATAAAGAACTTATACAATGCAACATGCATTCTGCATCTTATAGATCAAGGCATAATTTTAACTTCGAGTCTTATTATTTAAGAAATATTATTTCATAATGCTATAACTGCCATAAATAGTGGTTCCTTTGATGGAACTGGGTAAAGTAAGCTGAAAACCTTCCAGAAAAGATTCACCATTTTAGATGCCACTATGAACATTTGTGATTCATGGAGAGAGGTCAAAATATTACCATTAACAGGAGTTTGGGAGAAGTTGACTCCAACTCTCACTGATGACTTTGAGTGGTTCAAAACTTCAGTGCAGAAAATAACTGAAGATTTGGTGGAAATAAAAAGACAGCTAGAATTAGAAGTGGGCCCAGAAAATGTGACAACTGCTGCAATCTCATGATGAAACTTTGATAGATGAAGAGACACTGAAGGATGAGTAAAAAGCAGCTTCTTGAGATGAAATCTGCTCCTGGTGAAGATGCCGGGCAGATTGTTGAAATGACAACAAAGGACTCACAATATCACATGAATTTAGTTGATAAAACAGCACCAGGATTTGAAAGGACTGACTCCAAGTCTGAAAGAAGTTCCATGTGTAATATGCTATCTAACAGCATCACATTACAGAGAAATCATTTATGAAAGAGTCAATTTACAGGCAAATTTCGTTGTTGTCTCAAGAAACTGCCACAGACATAACCTTCTGCAACAACCACCCCAATCAGTCAGCAGCCATCAACACCAAGGCAAAACCCTTCACCAGCAAAAGGACTGACTTGTTGAAAGCTCAGAAGCAATGTCCACAATAGCCAAGCTGTGGAAGGAGCTGAGATGCCCTTCAACAGGTGAATGGATAAAGAAGATAAATATACATGGTATATCTTCTATATACAATGGTATATTATTCAGCCATCAGAAAGGATGAATACCCACCATTTGCATCCACATAGATGGAACTGGAGGGGATTATGCTAAGTGAAGTAAGTCAAGCAGAGAAAGACAATTATCATATGGTTTCACTCATATATGGAACATAAGCAATAGCATGAAGGACCATAGGGAAAGGGAGGGAAATCTGAAGGGGGAGAAATCGAGCGGGAGACGAACCATGAGAGGCTATGGACCCCGGGAAACAGACCAGGGGTTTCAAAGTGGAGGGGGTAACAGGGGGATGGGTATTAAGGCAGGCACGTGTTGTGATGAGCACGGGGTGTTATACAGTAACTAATGAATCACTGAACACTACATCAAAAACTATACAGTGGCTAACTGAATATAATAAAAACTATACAGTGGCTAACTGAATATAATAAAAACTATACAGTGGCTAACTGAATATAATTAAAAAAATAAATTGAAAAAAAAAAAAAGCAAGCACAGAAGATGGTTAGCATTTTTAGCAATAAAGGAGTTTTGTTTTGTTTTCCAGAGAGAGCACAAGCAGGGGGAGCAGCAGAGGGAGAGGGAGAAGCAGGCTCCCCGTGGAGCAGGGAGCCCAATGCAGGGCTTGATCCCAGGACCCTGGAATCATGACCCGAGCCAAAGGCAGACGCCTGACTGAGCCACCAAGGCGCTCCAGCAATAAAGTACTTTTTAATTAAGATATATGTTATTTCAGACATACTGCAATTACACACTTAACAGTCTACAGTATAGCATAAACAAATTTTGTATGTACTGGGAAACCTCTGTAATGCTTCTCTCAAATGATAATGTAGAAAAATTGACAGCAATGCTCAAGAACTGGCCTCAGAGAGGAAAAATAAAATCAGAAATCTAATAACTGTTGGGTCAGTAAGTGAGATAACTCTGGTTTGGCCAAGTAGTAGAAACCTAGTCATACTAGAGTCTTAAAATTCTCATACTGGGGGCGCCTGGGTGGCTCAGTTGGTTAACCATCCGACTCAGGATTTTGGCTCAAGTCATGATCTCAGGGTTGTGGGATTGAGCCCTGCGTTGGGTTCTGCACTCTGCTTGAGATTGTCTCTCTCCCTCTGCCCCTCACCACGCTCGTGCGCTCTTTCTAAATAAATAAAAATAAAATCATAAAGAAATTTTGAATTATTGGTCTTCTGATGAAATGGTAAGCCTTTGTGAACCAATACTGGTGGGGAATTATCAATAAAGACACAAAAAGTGCCTCCTTTGCTTGCTCCACCTGCTTCAAATACAACCCAAGGAATATTATCTGTACTGCTCCTGGACACTTTTATTTATTTAGCTGTAATGCAAGTGGGGGAGGGGGAGAAAGACTCTTAAGCAAGCTCCACACAGTCCACAGCGTGATGCACAGCTCAATCTCAGGACCCTGAGATCACAACCTGAGCCAAAATCAAGAGTTGGACACTTAACCGACTGAGCCAGCCAGGTGCCCTGCTCCTGGACACTTTAAATTGCCCAATGGACTATTCAAAGTTTGGCAACTGAATTTCAGTCAATCTCACCCCAGCTCCAGTCTCATAAATGTTTTAGCCATGGTTTGTATATTTTCTCACTGTACTGAAGCTTTTTCTTGTTAGGCAGGCTACTGCCTTTTCCATGGCTAAAATACTATTAGAAAAGATAGTCTTGGGGGTGCTTGGGTGGCTCAGTAGGTTGAGCATTGACTCTTGATTTTGGCTCAGGTCTTGATCTCAGGGTCTTGAGACTGTGCCCTGGGTTGGGCTCCACACTCAGTGGGGAGTCTGCTTGAGATTCTCTCTCTCCCTCTGCCCTTACTCCCACTTGTGCACATGCTCTTTCTCAAATAAATCTTTTTTCAAAAAAATTGTTCTTACCTGGGGAACCCCCTTGGAACTTCATAGTGGCCAGGGAACTCAGTTTACTGGTCAAGGGCTTTAAAGGCCTGTGCTCATTAAGCCCTTCTACTAGACTTTCATTGTGCTTATCATCCTCAATCCTCAGCTAATCAAACGCACTAATGGCATCAAGGCTCCATTGGCAAGATTTATAGAGACCCCTTTAAATACTCAGGCCAAAAGCACTGCCATTAGTCCTTCTAAATTTTAGGAACACACCTCTCTTGGAATCTAGAAACTCTCACCCTTTGAGATAACTTCAGGGCACCCAATGCACATGGCTCCAGCTTCTTTGATTACCGCTAAGAAAAGGAAATATAATTTAATACTATAAAGGATTAATTACTTCTGATGAAAATAACCAGCTCTAGTAGAACAATCTTTCCACAGCATGCTCCGGGACGACAAAGACCTCAAGCATCACTTCTTATAACTCAGAGATTTAATCTACTGGAAATGACATCTCTAGAAAGACTCGCTTCAACCCTGTTGGAAAGGCCCAATTCTTAAGCCACAAAACTCCAAGGAACAGATTCCTGGATCTATATATGACATCTAAAGAAAGCACCAAACCCCAAATGGACCTGTGTACCAACTGGTGACCTGAAAGTAAAGACTTCCAGGAGTTGAAGCAGATGACAGCTTTCCTGAGATGACTGGACCAGGCCTGTATACCTTCTTTCCCTTGCTTATTCTCACGTTTTCTACTCCCTCTTTTTCATGGAAGGGTAATGCCTTTGTCAACATTTCCCAATACCTTGAAAAAGAGGTAAGCTGCTCCAATTACTGGATTTGTCATCAGAAACCACTATCTCTCCATGACAGCAGTGACCCCCTTAGTTTACCCTATAAGTAAGTTTACAGGAATCCCAGATGCAACCATTAAGCCTGAACTGTCTCACACATCCCTTTTACACGAAGTTGGAATACTAAATCCACATACCACCATTCCTTGCCTCAGTTTAACCCAACCCTGGGATGGGAGAATGTGATCCATCAAATACATATATGAAAGATATTAGAGAGCAGTCGACGTAAATCAGACCATTTGCATGTTTGCTGTCAAATCCATGTTATCTCAGTGGTCTTTCGATATATAACATAGCATTTGTGTCTTGGCTGAATGATGCAAACACCTCTATATTGACCAATGCGTCCATAAATGCTAAATACCTGTGAGAGAATCATATATACACATCCCAGCTATTCCTTTACATGTGGAGGTTTCGGCAAATTGCCCCTATGCTTGGGCAACTTATTATCTTGACAGCTGGACAACGAAAGGGCAATTTGCTCTTACTGTACTTATTTTCCATTTTTTCCTCATAATAAATGAGAAGCCTAATACTAGTCCACCCCATTAAGCCTCCATGGTCACCTTAAATGGGAACTTCCAGGAAGCAAATAGGTCTCCCAGTTTGCCTACATAAAGAGAGCCTACCTTAGGTCAGAGTTAAGTGCCAATGATGGCATTATCAGAAATCTCTCCACCATAAGAGCTACCCGATTGTGCTGCCAAGGTAATAGCAGCCCACCAACAATCACTTGACTCGCTGACTAGAGTAGTTTTGCTTAATCGTATAGCCCCTGACACTGTACTTGCTCAATGAGGTGGTGTTTATGTGACTGCCAATACCACATGTTGCACATGGATAAATTCCTCAGGGGACACAGAAATCCAACTGCATAAATTAGGGAATAAGAACATTGGCTACAACAAATTTCACTTAACAATCCTTTGATCTCTTCAGCTGATTTGGTTACCTTCGTGTTTGGGCTCCTGGTTTACAACCTTATTGAACAAACTGGACTTGTCATTATTACTTTCAATTCTGCTTTGTATAATTCTTATAGCTTTGTACCCATTGCCACCAATCCTTTGTAAAAAAGACATGTCCAATAGGGTAAATCTAGCTCAATGTTTTAGAGTGATCTCCCATGCTTACACTTACAAGACCTTAGATCAGAAATGCCTGAGTTCTCCCTCCTACCTTTCCTTTTTACTCAAATGTGGCCTAAACAGTTTCCCACCTGTGCACTTTCTCTCCACTGTGGGACATGACAACCAAAGAAGATCCTTCCTGGCACTGAGGGACAAGTAACACTAAATGCAGAAAAGCTGATTCCTGGTCAGCCAACAAGAAACCACCACATCTCAGCCAATGAGAAGTTGCCACAGCCCTGAAATCTTCTCCTCCAAGAAACTTTTGTTCAAAAACTCCCCCTCCAACTTCCTCCTTTCCTCTGTAAAAGCAAGCCCTTCTTCTTCATTCCTGGACTTGCCTACAGTTTACCATAGTTGGAATGTTCTAAATTGCATTTCTTCCGCTATTCCTGAATAAACTCATCTTGCTGGTAAAATAACTGGCTATTTTATTTTTAAGATTGACACTCCCCATTCTTTGGTGTGAAAACAGGATTGATGATTTCACTCATAAAAACATCAGCTTCTCTACACTGATGGAATAGGACAGAATTCATGGTTTACAAGTGGTGTGGTTATGTACCTTGTTTTTATAAATCCTAACAGTTTTACTCTGTTTTGACATTGAAATTAAAATGGAATTAAAACCAAAGAATTTCTGAAAAGAAGTCCCTTAATATTCCACATAGTTTTTATCTTCCGCCATGAGTAAGCTTCATGAATCTTTTTAAAATACTGCTAATACTTACATATTTAAGCTCTGCTTAATTAAAATAAGTACTCATTCAAATTAAAGACTTTTTCTATAAACTCTTATGCTTCCAAAGTATAAAATTTAAAAATTATACTAACAATTTTTAACTAGCTGATACTTTCCTCAAACAGAATCTTGAATCTTACAGAATTGAACTTACAACAAAACGGCTTTCTACAGGATTTAAGCCTCTCAGCCTAAATGCATATAAAATAATCTGACAGGGGTGCACCTGGGTGGCTTAGTTGGTTAAGCATCCAACTCTTGATCTCGGCTTAGGTTATGATCTCAAGGTTGTGAGATCAAGCCCTGGCATCAGGTTCCATGCTCAACAGAGAGTCTGCTTGAGATTCTCTCTCTCTAAATAAATAAGCAAAATCTTAAAAGAAAAAAAAAATCTGACATTTTCTGTAACACTAAGCACTGCTCTTTGCACTTCAAATATACAGGTACATAATTCTTTCAAAACCCTTAGAGAGTCAGATGTGCTTCTACAATTCAGGATTTTGGGTTTTAGGGTACAATACAGATATATCATTTATTTCTTTAACAGCAGCAGGATCTGTGCTAGCATTCTGTAATTAAACATATTAGTATTTCTAGTATTTCAAATATGATTTCATACTATAAGTTCACACACAAATTTCGTTTTTAGAGCCTTCTGGATTAAAAGAAACAACTCATTTAACTCCTAACAGCTCATGAGGTAGATACTATTATTATCCTAAGAATTTGATCAGCATGATGTGCCAGTCTTCTTATCCCTGCATCAGTTGTTAAGGGTATCTTGTTTCTCTGTAATTACCCGGATTTAAAAAAAAAAACACAGCATCTTCAACACAAACCAAGATAACTTGCTTATATTACCATCTATAAGAAGCAAGAGGTTTGGATTCCTAATAAGTTTTCCTACTTAAGAAACTGATAATATTCTGACATTTACGAATATAGCTTTCCAGGGGTACCTGGGTGGCTCAGTCGGCTAAGCGTTCAACACTTGATTTCGGCTTAGGTCATGATGTTGGGGTTGTGGAAATGAGCCCCACATTGGGCTCTGTACTGGGCATGGAGCTGGCTTGGGATTCTCTCTCCCTTGGGATTCTGCCACTCCCCATTCCACACTTGCTCTCTCAGAAAGAAAGGAAGAAAAGAAAGGCAGAAACACAAAGACAGAAAGAAAATACCTTCCCAGCCCACATACAAGCAGAATTAGATAATTTAACTTATATATTTTTGGCTTCATTGTCAGATAGGTAGTTAATAAAAATCATTGTACACCCAACTCATAAACCTCAAGGGGGAGTTACGGCATGGCACTGGAATCTGACAGGCCTGGGTTCAAATCCCAGCTGTGTATCACTTATCAGTGGAGTAAATTTGGGCAAAGAACTTAACTTTGGCCTCATTTCTCTCTAATCTGTAATACGATGCTATCACTACTTCACAAGGCTGTTATATATGAGGTAGTGTATATAGGGCACTTAGTGACACCTGGCCCATAAAATGTACTAGTACAGAATAGCTACCACTGTTATTGCCCTAATGGATTAGCAATGTATAGGATTTTAGCTTGATTTGGGGGGCAAGTTTACTGAGGTAGGAAAAAAGGCTAAGAGTTCATTTCAAAAGCAAATCACAAGGACGGTCCCAAACAGTAACATTTGTGAGTAAATCAGTATTTCCAATTTACCCACAAGTTCCCAGACATTTCCAAAATCAAATCTCTTGGTTTAAAATGAACCTACAATAGAATATGCATAGCTGGAAACAAGGGAAACCAGATCAATGCTGACGCTCTCTCATTTAGAACTACTTAACTCTTTCTGGCACAGACACCACTATTTTGTCCTTTTAAGCTTTTATCATCTCCTCTCCTTGGTTCCTCCGAGCTGCAGATAACCTCATATTCTTATGAGACTATACAGTAACAGGTATGAATGTCTAAAGGTAAATTCTTTAGAGCTGGTTAAAAAGAAAAGTAGCTCTCACAACCACTCACCCAGAAATTTTCTGAATATTTTTGGAAATGTCAGTAATAGCTACAAGTCAGAAAAATGCACACTAATTTGGACAAGGAAGATCCCAATAAAATTAAAGTGCATTAGGCAGATCAGATGGTAAATTAATAGGCAATACTGCTCTGAATCAGTGCAAGATCTCAGAGATCAATTACCTATTCATCAGAATAGGTAACTGGGGAAGGAAAATCAGATGGTAAATTAATAGGCAATACTGCTCTGAATCAGTGCAAGATCTCAGAGATCAATTACCTATTCTGATATGTAGGTAACTGGGGAAGGAAAAAAGGAAGTAAAATGGGTAAGGGTAGCCAAACAATATTTAAGTATTGAACTAAATTAAAATCTCTACCTATTTATATTAATGTATCGACACACCCCCACTTTAAATATTTGAAATTTATAAAATTTATAGATATAAATTTATATTTACAAGACAACCAATTTGCTCCCTTGTTCTATTATAGTTAGCCTCAGGGAGACAACAATCATTCAATGTTCTGAAGTTAGTGACTATCACAAATCTAAGAGATGAAATATTTTTAAAAATGTAGTTATCAATGCAAACCATCCTTTCTCTCCATTCCATATAAAGACAGAGAAAACCAATTATTTTTTAAACTGGCCCGTAACTGCCAATGCTGACGACTGAACTTTGTTATAGCTGGCAACCAACTCTGAATGGGTTAGGACACATGACAGAAAATTATCAAAATTGACCCTGTATAGCCATCTGAAGCGGTTACTTGATGGATGAGTTCAAAGAAGTAGATTATCCTGTTCAAAATTCTTTGAAGATAGTGTGAGAATTCTGGGAAGTCATCAAGGTGCAGATGATTACAAAAATCAGAATAGATGAAAAAGTTAAGATGAAGAAAAAAATGTACTCCAGGACTAAGCCTTAAAAACGAAAATAATAAATAGTAAGAGAAAAAAATGTACCTTCTGAAGAAACATAAGGCTAACCAGAACACTAAGAAAACCAAAATTTAAGAACTGAAAATGGAAGTCAAGAAAGAAAGAGCAATTAATAGCTGAGGACATAGAGAATAAGGATAAAGAGGCTCTTAATTGAAATGATGGTTGTTTTTTTGTTTTGTTTGTTTTTTCAACTTTCTGAAGGCTTAAAAATTCTCGTTATCTAGAAGGCTGAAAGAGAAGCAGTACTTCAGAGTGGTACTTTAAGGCAGCAGTCTAACCTACTTCTCATAAGTCCCTTCTTTACCCATAAATTTGCTGTACTTGGACCAGGTCCATTTATAGTCATGTATATTAGGAACTCCATTTGGCTCAGCAAAATCCTGAATCCCAAACATTAAGCATATCTAGCCAACAGATAAACATACTTTAGATATAATGTATCCTTGTAAAGTAGAAGAAACTAGTACTAGAATTTTTAAATCAACTTCTATTACAATAGTGCCATTCCTAAGAAAGAAAAAAGCTGCTCTTAAGCAATAAAAATGTTTCTTATGTAGAATCATGGACTTTTAACTCTAAGGCCCTAAAGATTATTTACAAATAAAGGAACCAAGACATAGAAAGCCTAAACCTGATGAAGATTATAAAGCTAATTAGTGGCAGAGATTCGCTGAAGCTAGGATTCTTGTCTCTGTTGTAATGCTATATGCCCAACTTATCATATCTGTAGCATTGGCCTCCCTACCACCCCTTAGGGCGAATGGTACTGAGAAGCTGTGACATACAGAATATTAAAACTACCACCTAATTTCCTTAAGGAGAAAATTTTAGAAATTCACATAAGCAAGAAATTGATTTTGCCTCTTCGTTCAATGCTGAAGGACCAAAAAAAAAGTAGTCTGTGGCCTTAAGTGGGCAGAAGGACAAGTGACAACTCCTAGGTGCATTAATAGGCTTAAGAGATTTGGGTAAAGTCAGATATCACCCCACCATCACTTTCCTCATGAACCCTGCTACATTTCAAGTCAAACGACTAAATGGAAGGGACTGAATTCTCACTCTTTTGGAGGCTGAACCAATGGCTGATTCGCCTCTGATTCACCCTAACCTCAGCCATGAGGATATAGGGAGGATATAGGAAAGCCTTGCCACGCTGTGAAGCCTAACAGACACCAACCTCAACAATTCAACAATTATGGTCAAAAAGCAAAGTCAGACTACAGGTCATCAATGGCCTATACTTTATAACAGCTTAGAACGCAAAGAATTTTAATCATAAAACACTATTCTTCTGTCTCAAGACTGTATTTATAATGAGTTCAGCAATCAGTCATTCCATAATTCTTTCATGAACGTTAATTTTCCCTCTGCTAGATTATAAGCTCTTTGAAGTTAATGATCATGTCTTTACTTTTTGTATTTACTCTAGAAACAGAATACATACTAAATATATACCTATTAATTTACTTACTCTCTTAGCAGCTATCCTAAACCACTGAAACCAGAGCAATCGTGGGGATGTAGGAAGAGAAATATTCTAATAAAGAAAAAAATACAGAAAAACAAAAACAAAACAAAAACGAAACAAATTACCAGTAATTTCAAGCCTCCTGATGTGGCCAAAAAAAAACCCCAAACAAGCAAAACAAACAAAGAAACAAAAATCANTTTACTTACTCTCTTAGCAGCTATCCTAAACCACTGAAACCAGAGCAATCGTGGGGATGTAGGAAGAGAAATATTCTAATAAAGAAAAAAATACAGAAAAACAAAAACAAAACAAAACAAAACAAATTACCAGTAATTTCAAGCCTCCTGATGTGGCCAAAAAAAACCCCAAACAAGCAAAACAAACAAAGAAACAAAAATCAGTAACAAAAAAGGGGCACCTGGGTGGCACAGCGGTTAAGCGTCTGCCTTTGGCTCAGGGCGTGATCCCGGCGTTATGGGATCGATCCCCACATCAGGCTCTTCCGCTATGAGCCTGCTTCTTCCTCTCCCACTCCCCCTGCTTGTGTTCCCTCTCTCGCTGGCTGTCTCTATCTCTGTCGAATAAATAAATAAAACCTTAAAAAAAAAAATCAGTAGCAAAAAAAACCCAGCAAGAAGTAGCGCTGGGCTTTCCTAAATCTCTTTGGCCAATTTCAGATTATCCTTCAATATGGACAAATTTGAGGCATGTTAAACTCTGGAGTCTATGTTTTATATAGCAATTTGGAAGGTAAGGACCAAAATCTCAGTGTAATTACAAATATGTCCCATAAAAATAACCAAATAGGAATTCCCTGTGATAATTTCTCAAAGTTCTCATTACAAAACTTAAGAAAAAGGTAAATAAACCAAACTTCATAGAAAAATTGTATTTACAACTCCATCCAAAAGCAGTTTTTAAAAGCAAACAATGTAACACGGAAGTTGAAAAAATCTACGCTCACTCAAAGTTGCCAAATCTAATAAATTATTTAACAGAATACTCCATCAAAAATAAGGCAATAACCCAAGATGTCCCATTAATGATTCTTCCACTTCCATAACTAGGTAGAACTAATCTATCTAGTAGCAAATGATACTTCATTCCATTTCAGCATGTCTGAAATCCTTAAGGACAAAAGTGTTAAAATATGATCTTCATTCTTCATTAGACTTTTAGAACACTTGGAAGGAAAATAATTTCTAAAGCACAAAGAGGTAAAGAGGTATAACCTTTCAAAAAGATACTCAGAGTTCAAAATTCAAGAATGCGATATTAATACACAATGGGCATAGGTGAATATATGCAATACAGTGATAGCAAATTAATTTATTTAGTACTTTTTCCATTCCATATCATCAGGAGGATTGATTTCAACTTTCCTTTTACCTACATCAGACCAGTTGGTACTCAAAACTGTACCACCAGACTCCATCTGCAATAAGAAATAAAAATAGATTAATTCCTGGACCATATAATCAAAACAGAATATTTTTCTAAAAATGTTCCAAGCATAATGTTCTAAATACAAGCTATGTTTGGCTCAATATAAACACAAGACAATACTTTGATTTAACCTTAAGCTTCGGAGGTAAGTTAGGTAGAGGACATCATGTTCACAACAGTCACTTAAGCACATCTCCTTCAGCTAATCAGCACTGAGGTAAATGTGGGAAATCTACCTTCTGATAAAAATAAAATTGGCTCCCCAAGAAAATGATGATTAATCTCTTTTGTTAAGGACAGTAAAGACCAGGCAAAGTAAACTCTTTCCATATTAGTTGGACAGAACTTTTAAGATCCCCTTCACTGTGACAAATATATACAAGGGAATGCCGGAATTTTTTTCAAATCAATGTGTGTACACACGAGTACATAAAATCAGTATCTAAGTAAAGAACTGATTATCTATTTACCATCAATAGAATATACCACCCACCAACAACCCTAGCATATTCATAAGTACATTCTAAAAAACCTCCGGACATTTGTTATCTTAATGCAATAAAAACTAACTGACTTGGATCACAGCCAAAAACAGTGTGAATTATTCAAATCCAAACATTTTTTACATAATCAGCTGTGCTGCTGGCATATGTATATAGTAATAAACCCGACTATTACACTGGAACCTCAATATAATCCCATGCCCCACACACTCCCTGCAAGCTCCCTTACATGGGTTGCTTTGGATGGGATGTTCTTCGCCACCTGTTTATTACCCCCTTATTCTTTAGTTATCCCCTAAACATGACATACCACCATTTCTCTGTGGCCTCCTTTGACCCTAATCAGGACTCTACCTTTGTAGAATCTGTATTCTATGTGAGCATAATCACCATTAATATAATATGTATCACACTACACTGTTAGAATTTTAAGAGTCTGCTTTCTTTTATCTGCTTCGTACCCTTGGTTCCAACTACAGCTGAGCTCCTACGAGGCAAGGAATATATTTTACTAACACTTAAATCCTAGATCTAAGCCACAACAGTTGGGCACGTGGTAGACCTCAAATAAAATACTGATAAATATGTCTGTAAATGTAATGTGTAGAAGCATGTGGGAATAGACCTATTCTTACCTGAATGAAACTATGCAGCATATACTACGTGTTTTAAGTAATACCTTCTTTCATTAAGACAGAAGTATATATAAACATATGTTAGCAGCATATAGCATGAGACTTGTGCTTACCTCACTGAACTATACTGTGTATAAAATGTCATTCAAGTAACATCTTCTCTCATTAATATAAACCCACTAATAGCCTAAACCCCTAACCTTAACCCTAAGCTCTAATCCCAATCCTAACGTCATCAAGCCCTCTGGAGAGTTCTCTTAAGTGGTAGGATACCAGGCATATATCCTCACCCTAGCCCTAGCCCTAACCCTAACCCTAACTCTGGCCATAAGCCCTAACCTAATCCTAACCCACATCTGAGAAGAAAAAAAGAAAAAAGAAGTGGTATACATATACAATGGAATATTACCCAGCCACAAAAAAAAGAAAAAAAAAAAGAACCAAATCTTGCCATTAGCAATGACATGGATGGAGCTAGAGAGCATTATGCTAACTGAAGTCAGTCAGTCAGAGACAGCTACCATGTGATTTCACTCATATGTGGAATCGAAGAAACAAAACAAAGGAGCAAAGGCAAAAAGAGTGAGACAGAGGCAAACCAAGAAACGGATCCTTACCTATAGAGAACAAACTGATGATTATCAGAGGGGAGGTGGATGGGGCATGGGTTAAACAGGGGATAAGGTTAAGGAGTACAATTGTGATGAGCACCAGATGATGTATGAAGTGCTGAATCACTATTTTGAACACCTGAAACTAATATTACATGTACAGTAACTAAACGGAATTTAAATAAAAACTTTAAAAAATCTAAATAAAGGGGCGCCTGGGTGGCACAGCGGTTAAGCGTCTGCCTTCGGCTCAGGGCGTGATCCCGGCGTTGTGGGATCGAGCCCCACATCAGGCTCCTCTGCTGTGAGCCTGTTTCTTCCTCTCCCACTCCCCCTGCTTGTGTTCCCCCTCTCGCTGGCTGTCTCTATCTCTGTCGAATAAATAAATAAAATCTTTAAAAAAAAATCTAAATAAAAAGGGATAAATTCTATATAATAAACTACTCCTATGAAGATGAAGGAAGCAAATTTAGTTTATAATCTGGTATTTACTGAGGACATTTATTTTCCTGTTTCCTTATGGACTACAGCGCAATTTAAGCGTTTCCCTCTGTGTACATATTGGTCCTTTAGTCCCTATTAGACTGGAAGAGCATAGATGACAGTCTATTTTGCTTGTTTTCCCAGAAGCACTTGGTATGTACCAGGTGGCTTGTTTTATGGGCGGTACATGGTTCAATTACTATTAGCAAAGCCTTGTATGAAAATGGATGCAGATTCTATAATCTATCTTTGAAATTTCACACACTGCTATTCTGTCTAGCATACTCTTAGAAAAGTCAATACTGAAACTGACTTCTCTTCCTGGGGACACAGAGTAGATGTGCTTTATCCTATTCTTCCCACTAAGTAGTACTAAAAACCTTGATCATTATATATATGCAAACAATCGTTAAGAAGACTCTAAAAGATGAAAGGACAAAGATCAGTAGGGACCTTGGGAGCCAAGGAACAACATAACACGGTGGTGAGTCCCCTGGGTTTTCTTTTTTGCCTCATGTCCTAGAGTTGCTGCTGAAGAAGCTGGAAACACTTTGAGGCACACACAAAAAAACCTCAAGCAGAAACCTGGTTTCTCTAGCTAAAGGATGAAGAAAGACAAAAAGACAGCTTAGGAAGACAGAAAAGTTTTAGACTATAATTGACCCATTGCACTAGACACCACAGGAAAAAACCTGGTCCCATCCCACCCAAGACCAGTAAAATATGGGTGAGGAGCCTAGACTTCCATCCGTGCTAGGCTATCATGAACCCACCTCCTCTGCCCCCTGTGGTGTCAGTGGAAACTACATAGATATACCTATCCCACTCCCAGTAGTAACAAAGAGATGCCCTGGGATGTCTAAGGAGGCTGATTAGAGTGCCTGGATGTCTACCTCCACCTAGCAATAATGAGGTAGTGTCTTCCATTCCTCTGACAGAGCGGTTGGCAGAGAAAGCCAAATAAGATGGAGAATTTTTTTTTTTAAAGATTTTGTTTCTTTATTTGCCAGAGAGAGAGCGTGCGCATACAAGCAGGGAGAGCAGCAGGCAGAGGGAGAAGGAGGCTCCCCGAGGAGCAGAGAGTCTGACGCAGGACTCGATCCCAGGACCCTGGGATCATGACCTAAGCCAAAGGCAGATGCTTAACCGACTGAGCCACCCAGGCACCGCTAAGACAGAGGATTTAAATAAGATCCAGTCTCACAGCAGAACATGAAAACATCCAAGTTTTAACTGAAAATCACTTGTTGCTGGCAAAAAAAAAAACACAAAACACCAAGCACAAGGAAAATTTCAGATTCTATTTTTTTAAAAAAGAAGACAATCAAAAGATGCTAATGTTGAGATGAGAGAAATGTTAAAATTATCTGACAAAGATTTTAAAGTAGTCATAGTAAAAAACACTTTAACTAGAAATCATGAACTCACTTGAAACAAATGAAAAATAGAAAAATTCAGCAAAGAAAAGAAGATATAAAGAAGCATCAAATGTTTTAGAATTAAAAACCACAACTGAAATAAAAAGGTAAGTGGATAGGCTAAAGAACAGAATAGAAGGGATAGAGAAAAGAATCAGTGAACCTGAAAACAGGACAATACAAATCACCTAATCTGAGCAGCAGAGAGAAAAGAGATATAAAAGGAAGAAACTCCCAGGGATGTGTGAAACTGTAACAAAATATTTATCTTTTATCATCAGGTTCCAGGAAGAAGGCAAAGAAGGTAGATCTGAAAAAGTACTCAATGAAATAATGGCTGAATATTTCCCAAATCTGTCAAGACACATAAACCTATAGATTCAACAAACCCCAATCAGGCTAAACCCAAAGAAATCTTTGCTGACAGACAATTTACCACAGGCAGACCTAAAAGAATGCCAGGGGACACCTGAGTGGCTCAGGTGGTTAAGCGTACGACTCAATCTCAGCTCAGGTCTTAAGTTCAAGCCCAGCACTGGGCTCCACTCTGGGCACAGAGCCTACTTAAAAAAATAATAAAAAAATATTAAAAACAAAACAAACAAAAAAAAGAATGCCTAAAGAAAGTTCTCTAAAATAAGAAAGAATGACAGAAACTTAGAACATCAGAAATGAAAAAAAAGACACCAAATAAAATATTATTTTTTTTCTTGAGCTTTCTAAACTGTGTTTGACAGTTGAATGAAAATATAACACCGTATGATGTGGTTCTAAATGTATGCAAAGGAAAAACTTGTGAAAATTATAAATGAGAAAGGGTAAAGGGACATAAAGGGAGGAGGTAAGGTTTCTACGCTTCACTCAAACTGACAAGAAAAATGACACCAGTAAATTATGATAACCTACATATAATATAGCTAGCATACAGAGCAATCACTAAAAATGCTATACAATGAGAAACACTAAAAAATTATAAATAAGTAAAAATGAAAATGAAACTAAAAAATATTTAAAAGTACTCAGAGGAAGGCAGGAAAAACAAAAACAAAACACAGAACAAAAAAATAAGATGGTAGAATTAAAGTCCTAACATATCAATAATTACATTAAATGTAAATGATCTGAACACATCATTTAAAAGACAGAGACCGGCAGAAGAGATAAGAAAACATAACCCAACCATATACTGTCTCCATGAAACTCACTTTAAAACAGTAGGAATCAATCAATTTAAATATGATATAGACAGGTTGGAAATAAAAGAGTGGAACAAGACATCATGCAAAGAAAGATTAATCAAAAGATAGAAGAATTGGCTATATGAATATCAGAGCAAAGAAATTACCAGACACGTATATATGATAAAAAGGTCAATCCACAATGAAGACACAGCAATCCTAAATGCATATGCACCAAACAGAGCTGCAAAATATGTGAAGTAAAAACTGATAGAACAATAAGTCAACATCAGCAAGGATACAGAAGAATTCAACAACAATATCAAGGAACAAGATCTAACCGACATCCAGAGAACACTCCCTCCAACAACAGAATACACCTTCTTTTCAAGTGAAACATAAACTTAAGAAAGACCAAATACTGGGCAATAAAACAAAGAATGTATATCACATGGTACACAGTCTCAAATCACAATGGAACAACATTAGAAACAATAACAAGGTAACAGGAAAATCTCTAAACACTTGGAAACAGAACAACACACTTCTAAACAATCCATGTGATGAAGTCGCAACTGAAATCAAAATACATATTAAACTGCATGAAAATATAACATCAGAATTTGTGAGAGGCAGCCAAAACCCTGTTAAGAGGGAAATTTATGGCATAAACACACACAACAGAAAACAAAGTCAAATCAATAATCTAATTCACATCTGAACAACCTAAACAGATAGCAAAATAAACCCAAAGCAAGCAGATGGAAGAAAATAATAAAGAACAGAAATGAATGAAATTTATAATAAAAAAATTGAAGAAAATATATTCTTAAGTCAACAAAGGGCTGATTCTGTGAAAAAAAAAATTCAGTTAACATTGGCAAACCTCTGTATCAAGACTGAAAAAAGACACAAATTACCACCATAGGAATGAAATGGAATATCACTACAGGCCCTGTAGATAGCAAAACAAAAAATAGCAGGAAAATACTACCAACACTGACAGGTTAGACAAACTAAACAGAATAAAATGCTCAAAAAAACAGACTGCCACAAGTCATTCAATATGAGATAGATAATCTGAACAGTCCTATAAGCTATTAGAATAAGTTTGTAATTTAAAATCTTGCCAAAAATGATGTCCAGGCCCAGATGGTTTCACTAGTTTAAAGAAAAATTAACACCAATTCTACACAATCTCTTCCAAAAAACAGATGAAGATAGAGCACTTCTCAATTCATTTTATGAAGTCAGTATTACAGATACCAAAACCAGACAAAGACATACAAAAAAAGAATACTACAGACCAATGTCCCTTATGAATATAGACACAAAAATCCTTAACAAAGTATCTGAAAGTAGAACTGAGCAATATATAAAAGGAATTATACACTATGACCAGGTGAGGCTTATCCCAAGGATACAAGGTTGGTTCTAGTAGAAATAGCATATTAATCATATAAAATCACTGTTGTAACAGGTTCAAGAAGAATCATATAATCACTTTGATCAATGCAGAAAAAGCATTCAAATTAAAAAAAGTGAACAGCTCGCTGTGCAGTGCTGGTGGTACAGTGGTGAGACCAACAGCTACCTTCCAAAAAGTCAACAACCATTCATGATAAAAATCTCACACAAGGAATAGAGAACTTTAACCTGATAGAGCATCTGCAAAAAACCTACCACTAACATTATAATTAATGGTGAAAGACTGAATGGTTTTCCCTTAAACTGGGGAACAAGGCATAAATGTCCACTCTCACCACTCTTACTCAATGTAGTGCCAGAAGTTCCAGCCACTGAAATACAGCAAACAAAGAAGATAAAAGTCACAAATAGCAGATTTAAGAAGTCCCTATTTGAAGCTATGACTGTCTACATAGAAAATTTACCAAAAAATTTCCTACAGTAAGTGAGTTTAGCAAGGTCACAGGATGTAAGCTAAACAAAAAAACCAACTGTGTTTCTAAATACTAGCACATGAACATGAAAGTCAAATATACAATACAATTAACAGTCACTCAAAAAAAGAATACTTAGGTATATCCTGCAACACATGCTTAAGATTTACATGTGGAAAACTGAACAACGCTGATGAAAGAATCAGAGATCTAAATAAATGGATTGCAAGATTCAACAGAGTAAAAATGTCAATCTCTCCAATTTGATATACAGTTCAAAGCAATTCCTAACAGGATATTTTGATGCATAGAAACAAAATACTCTAAAGTTTATGTGGAAAAGCAAAGGAACTAGAGTATCTAAAACACTTCTGAAAATGATTAACAAAGTAGAAGGAATGACTCTTCCTGGATTCAAAACTTACATAGCTAAGATAATCAAGACTGTAGTATTAACAGAGGGATAGACATGTAGATCAATGAAAACAGAGAACCCAGAAACAGACTGAGACAAATATGCTCCAGTAATTTTTGAGAAACACAAAAACAATTCAATGGAAGAAAGACAGTTTTTCAACAAATGGTTCCGGAGCAAATGAACACGCATAGGCCAAAACCAAAACATACAAAAAACCTCAACCTACATCTCAACTTTATATAAAAACTAACTCAAAATGGATCACGGACTTTAATGTAATATGTGAAACTATAAACCTTTTATTGAAAGAAAAGCACAGGAGAAAATCTTTCAGATCTAGGACTAGGCAGAAAGTTCTAGACTTGATACTAAAAGCATAATCCATAAAAAGAAAAACAAATTGAACTTCATCAAAATTAAATACTTTAGCTCTGCAAAAGACCATTAAGAAAATAAAAAGGCGGGGCGCCTGGGTGGCACAGCGGTTAAGTGTCTGCCTTCGGCTCAGGGTGAGATCCCCACATTGTGGGATCAAGCCCCACATGAGGCTCTTCCGCTATGAGCCTGCTTCTTCCTCTCCCACTCTCCCTGCTTGTGTTCCCTCTCTCACTGGCTGTCTCTATCTCTGTCGAATAAATAAATAAATCTTTAAAAAAAACAAAGAAAAGAAAAAGGCAAACTACAGACTAAGAGAAAATATTTGCAAACTATGTATCTCACAAAGACTTGTCAGATTAGCAGTTCCAGGAGTTAAGGAGGGGCAGGGGTGGGAGGAACTGTGTATGTCTATAAAATGACAACAGTGAAGGAATCCTGTAACAGTGGAAATGTTCTCTATCTGAACTCTCAATATCATGTTGTGATACTGTACTGTAGTTCTGCAAGATGACTCTACTAGGGGAAACTGTGTAAAGGATACAAGGGATCTCTGCATTATTTCTTACAACTGCATATAAATCTATAATTACTTCAACATAAAAAGTTTAAATAAAAATAACTTTTTAAAATCAAGAGTGAAAAGCTCAATCATGAGCAATTAAAACACAGTAATTTCTGTGGAATATCTGAATCTCACAGGCATACATTAACTAAATACTAATTTGATTATAAATGCCTTAAGAGAAGAGACTGACATTTCCAAAGCTACTGATAAAAGTCAAATGATTACAACTAAAGCAAAATAATCAACCTAGTTATAGAGAGATGACTTGTTATTAAAATCTCAGAACTTGAGGCCTAATTCAGGTGGTATTTATGTTGTCCTGGGCCTTATTTTCTTAATCAACAAATTATTAACAAACCAATGAGTAATTAATGTGTACCCTTCTATTTGCCAAACACTGTTCTGGCAGTTTCCTGCCTATATTCTTCATCTCTGACACTGGGGCCACTATATATGGCTCTAACGGAGTCTCCTTCAGCTATTGTGATAAATCCAACTACAGTAATTAAGAGTACTTCTTAAACCTTCCAAGTTCTAACTAAATGACTATTTGGAATAAACCACTTGCGTCTCAACTCCCCAACAAGTGTCCAACTTCCCTAATAATTACTCTAAGTTTAGAGCGGAAAGAAGTGTTCAGATGAAGCCTATTCAAAAAGGCCTCCCAACTACAGTGCATGCGCTTTGGTTTCAAATTGCCCATTTAATCTTTCTTTAAAAATTTCTACCATAATATACAATTTCTTTAAAAATTTACTACCATAATATACATTTTTCAAGCTTATGTTCTTACAAATGATTTGTTCATAGCACGTTTCACTTCATCAGAACCATCTGAATAGATCTGCTGAAATAATTTGTTTAAAGCGGCATCTCCCTCCAACTTCTCATTTTTTTCTTCTTCTTTGATCTCACCAACCAATTTATCCCAATTTCTTGTATAATGAGATGATGACGGATATAAGTTCTTTACATCTATGGAGTAAAAAAAAGACAGAAGTGATTAAATCAACATGTGATGATTATGTCAAGAATACGTAACCTTTGTGACCATGGTATACAGAACATCTCAGCAAATAGTTCAGGTAACTAAATTTCATGTTTATAATAAATGTCTTTCTGATACATACCTCAATAATCAAATTCACACTTCTAAAAACTGACTCGGAGTAATGTAAAATCTGGGAATTTCTTTTGAGCAAAATCTTAATAAAGTGTACATTTTGGGTACATTATGCAAAATTAGATTTAAAACATTCTTTGTGTTAAAAATGAGGGGACTGAGTGAGAAATATACTAGAACTTTATATTTATAGAAAAATTGCAGAGACTGTACAAAAATTCTAAAAAGTGCTTTTAAATAATGCTTCATAAAGACATTTCTCTTATAAACAAGATTTTAATAAATGTTAAAAAATGTGGCTTGAGGTGCTTAGAGAAAAACTGAAAATATAAGTAATTATCCATGCCATTAGATAGTGAGTTAAGACGCCATTAGATAGTGAGTTAAGACTCCATCCTCTCCTCACATTACATTATTAGAGTACTTCAACAGGAGATAATAAGCAATTCTTGAATGTTGAAAAATACACCACGTGATCACCTAGAGTTCAATGCCCGCTCACGTACACAAAGAGAAATAAGAGTGCCTGTAGGGCACACTGGGGTAAATGGAGGCTGCTTATAACCAGAGAGGCTACTGACTGGCCCAGGGGCTCAGGGCACTGCCAAGGCTATCCTAAAGACTAAGGGAATCAAGATGGTGGCACCCAAGTCATTAAAAAGTTATCTACCTAGTAGCTATAAGAGCAGTTCTGTTCACTCTACAATGGAAATATAACGCAGGCCACAGATGTGAGCCACATACATAATTTAAAAATTTCTAAAAGCTGTGTTACTAAAAAGAATCAGGTGAAATGCATTCTAATAAAATATTTTATTTAACCTAATATATGTAAAACAGTATCGCTTCAACATGGATCAATATATTAGGACATTTTATGTTCCTTCTTTCATACAGTCTTCAAAATCTGGTATTTTATACTTCCAGCACAACTCAATCCAGACTAGTCATTTTCAAAAGCTCAGCAGCTACATGTGGTGACTATACTGGACAGTGTAGTTACAGAGCTTTAAAAAGAACCTGATTCAAAGTTTCCCTATTAATAAATTAGGACACATTACATGGCCCTCTTCCACTACTGCCTCTCTGTCCCTTTCCTCAAAATAGTTCAGAAATGAGAAACCACTAACTGTTTGGTCTGTTGTTCCACCCCTTCTCTTCACCTGTAAGCCAACTTTCCCCCTATCTCCCCAGAAAAACCAAACCAAAGAGCACCCCACAGTTTTATTTACGGTAAGCACAGTTTTCCAATCTACCCTTCCTCTACCAGTAATCCCCTCTCTATTTGTGTACATTTTCACTAGTAGCCAAAGAAAACAAAAAAAAGTTATGTCATAGTAAATTAAGAGCCTAAAACACGTGGGTTTAATTAATCCTAATGTTGACTCCCCAGAAGAATGGGAGCACAGGTTAACCTCCATTTTACAGATAAGAAAACTGGCCCAGACAGGTTAAGCAACTTGCCCTTATCTGCAGTCTCCAGCTTGCAGGACACAGGAATCTGACAAGCATATTAACTCCTTACAAAAATATAACAGGACAGAAGGAATAGCATCTGAAATATCCAAGGCACTGAGTTTAAAAGAACTCTGCAACTTTAAAAAATCTTTATATTTAATCTCAGAAAAACTTTAACACCTGTAGATGGTAGATAAACTACTGAGGAATGGATGGGTACCTAACTTCCTTGTTCACTCATTATAATATCAAATAACTGCAAAGATACTCATGTCAGCAGAGACTTTTTTCCATTGTTAGAAGATGTAGCAACAACCAGTATCACATATAGGGTTTATGTAAGAATGACACCCAGACCCTGAAGACCAGGGTTTAGTCCTAGACAATGAAAACTGCCGTGTGATCTTAAGCAAGTTGCTTACTTTCAGAGCCTGTAAAATAGGGCTGCCCACTATAGAGGGCTGTTGTTAGAATTGAGTGAGACACTACATTTAAAGTGTGTGTGTGTGTGTGTTTTTTTAAATGCTTTTTGAGCTATATATAAACCTCAGCCCCCAAATTTCTGGGAATCAGACCCAAAAGAAGCACATAACATCTTTCTTCTGTCTTTCAGATAAAATGTGAAGCAGAAGCTTAACAGCTTAAATACCAACTTCAATATTTTCATCCTTAAAAATTATCTGTTGGTGTCAATTTCCTGGTTTTGCTAATTACACAATAGACTAGTTGTGATGTTATTACGCAGGGAAGCTGGGTGTAGGGTATGTGAAAACTCATCATTTCTGCAACTTCTAGGGGCATCTAAATTATTTCAAAATAAAATAAAATGAATGATTTGTTGGGTAATTCAGTGTTTTCTAAAAGGTGCCACAAGGAAATCTGTCTTCTGTTACAGAAAGAGCAGTGAAAAATCTAAAAGTAGCTGAAATACGATAACTTATTTTAGTCATCAAATCAGAACATTAATCAAAAAGAAATTTCTCTTTCATTAATGAGGGCATTGCTGTAAAATACACTCTTAGGTTGTAGTTCTAAGAGTATCTAGCAGATTAATCATCCCACTAGAAAAACACCTATCCACTGCATAGGCTTAAAACTGACCCAACATAGTCTATCCCTTAAAGGGTTAAAAACAATCAACTCTAGTTTTCCACTCTTCTTCTAGGTTTTTCTTAGGTTTTCATGACCTGCTTGTGAGCACTTCTTTTCGAGCAACAGAGTGAAACGGGTTAGACATTTTACTCTGTGAAGCCCTAAAAGTCCAGGAAATTAGAGTTGACAATATCAGAAGAAATAGAAAGGAATAAATAAAACAGAAAAGGAAGAGAAGGAAATTATTTCAGCAGAATAAACCTCTAGTCCGCTTAAAACCCAAAAAGAAGTAATAGGAAAGGGCAACACACAAAAACAACCCTCAACTACTGTCACACAGTGACTGGGTAAACAATATAAACCCAACCCCCTCAGGGTCTACTCGGGCATTCACTTATATTCTCAGTTGAAGAACTGAAGGAGGTAGAAACTGCACATGAAAGGCTACTTTGTATTCATTACAGAGCAATCTTATTGCACTCAACATATCTTTTCTTGGGAACATAAACAATGAAAGTAGAGGGAATGCTCATTACCATTTAACTTCAACTACATAACACAATATGAATTTAAAGCTCATCAAGGCCAAAAAACAAACCTGCTATGAACTGTTTTGGTTTAGGCATATCTCCTTGCCCCTCTAGCTTTTCCCATCTCACAGCCTCTGTCTTTTTCATTTTAATTTCAATCTGGAATTGGAAACACCAAAAAAAATTTATTATTCCATGTAAAATATACATATACAAAACAGTAAAAAAACAAATGCAATTTCCTTAAGTCATAATATCTTATAAAAATTAAAAGTGCCCTCGAGATAATTTCCTTAAATTATACGAGGTTAAATTTGAAGAACTCTGAAACATTTTGTTTCTACTTAAAAGCCACCCTTCAAAAACAATATGCATACACACTATAAGCTATAATTAAGAGTCTTGAAATCCATATGCTTTTTTCTTCCAAAGCACTGTTCTCAACCAGGGGTGACGGGCAACGTTTATGGTTATTGTTGGTCTTCGCAACTGGGGTGGGCGTTAGGGATGCTACTGAACATCCTACAACATAAAGGGCAACCCCTCCACAACAAAGAATTATCCAACCAAAAATGTCAACGGCACCCCCCCATTGAGAAATCCTGTTCTAAAGGAGTAACTACAGGGGTGCCTGGGTGGCTCAGTCAGGCGTCTGACTCTTGATTTCAGCTCTGGTTGTTAAGATCAAGCTCCCTCACAGGGCTCTGCGCTCAGTGGCAAGTCTACTTCCCTTTCCTTCTCTCTCTTTCTCTCCCCACCCCCGTTTATGCTCTCTAAAATACATAAATCTTTTTTTTTTAAAGAATTTGAGAGAGAGTGAGAGTGAGAAAGAGCACGATTGGGGTGGGGTGGGGAGAGGGAGAAGCAGGCTCCCTGCTGAACAGGAAGCACAACATGGGGCTCGATCCCAGAATCCTGGGATCATGACCAGAGCCGAGGGCAGACGCCCAACCAACTGAGCCACCCAGGTCCCCGAATAAATAAATCTTTTAAAAAAATGAAGGAATTACTACATTTGCTTGTACATTAACCCATTTGAGAGTTGAGACAAATTCATATCATTGTATAAAAATAATAAAACTACTGCTAAAATTTTTATAATAATTCATTCAATAATTATTAAATACCCAATATGAGCAAGTTATAATCTTCAGGGATGTGGTGGATTTTTGAAATATTAAGAATATGTTCTTGGCCATTGGAAAGTAGGTGAGATACTAAAAGAAAGCTGATCAAGAGGCAAATAAATGTTCTAAAAGTTCAGCAGAGATTACATCTGGGTGTGAAAAGAAAAAGTTTCAGTGCATCTTGAAGAGCTTTGAGGGGCAGGAGCATTTGCAATGGTAAAAGGGGGAGTCTCCAGAGGCAAAACGACAGCCTGAAACTGGAGCCTTGAGGTTTCAAAGGACACAGTGCATTGGGGAGAATGGACAAGACCAATTTGTCTCAACTTCAGAATTTATGTGAGAACAGTAAAAAAAATACAGATGAAAGAGGTGTAAGGCAAACTATGAAGAGCTTCTAAATGCTGAACAAATAACTTCACTTATTAAAATGAAATATTAAAAGCATCTTTAATTCTCTAATCAAGGCTGGTCCCCTGTAGTCTACCCTTAACCCTAACATACACTCACAGAGCACCTACATATACCTTTTGTTTTCCTTGTTCCAATAATACTCTCACTTTCACTTTTAGCCTAGTCAAATCAGCATTTATAGCACTAATAAACATAATTATGCAAACAGTTTAAGAATCAAAATAGAAATTTTTAAAAAAGATCTTATATATTTAATTTTAGAGAGAGGGGAAGCACCAGTGTGGGGAGAGGGAGAGGAGAGAGAAAATTCTAATTTTCTCTAATTTTCTCCCCAATGAAGGGCTCCATCTCATGACCCTGGGATCATGACCTGAGCCAAAATCAAGAGTCAGATGCTTAACCAACTAAGCCACCCAGGAGCCCCTCAAAATAGAATTTTATGTTCTAATTTCTTCTAAGAAAAGGATTTAATTTTGTAAATAGGAAAAAAAATCAAAAGACAAATTTAACAAAAAGAAAAGCCTATTGACATTGGTTCTTTAACTCTGTTAAATCAGATAAATCATTCAAACTAGCAATTACTGGTAATCTTTCTACCACCCGCATTTAGTGTCAGAATCCTTAAAATTTACATTGTAAAATACTTTAACAAAACAGTGAGAAATCTGCCAATAATTTTAATCAGACAGGAAGTGATGGTATAGAAGGGGAGTGGTCTTTGAGTATTTGTATTTTCTCTAGCACAGAAATTTAACAAAAAACTGTTTTCATAATGAAAAAACCATTAAACAAATGTCACTGGGAAAGAGACCAAAAGTCTAGTATTTTTAATGTAATTTATGTGTTTAAATTCTACATAAATAAAAACAATTTTAAGAATCGCTAGAATTCTCTAAAATGAATAATTTTTATAAAGTAAAACACTACCTATATTTTATCTCATACACAGTCCTAAGTGGTAGTAATATGGTTATTTTAAGTTGTCACTGCTGGAATGTTTATCAAAAAGGGGCAAAACTCTCATGGCTGGCAATGATACAGCAATAGTTATTGAAAAGGGATATTATCATCCTAAAATTTAAAACTTCATCTTGCTCCTTTAATTTTCAACTCATCTGGAAATGAAGACCTGGCAAGCACTGTGTACATCAACACTATCCTCAACTAACCTTTGCCTCAGGGCACCCTACGTTCACACCTCATGTTCCTGCACTTACGCACTGTCTATAAAAAGTTCCTGTTTCACCTAAAGAGACACATATACTAGCACTCACATCTACTGAAAGCCACTATAACCTGAGTAACTGTGCAATACGAACAAAGAGGTCTTTGTAAGGCCAAAGTCAAAGCTCTTAGTAAGAACATGTATCAAGTGAGACACGCTGACCTGAACCTGAAATTATATTTAATCCATTCATTAAAAAGGCTGCACATAATAAAACACACTTAAAGCAGCTTTTTAAAAAGATAAAAGTGGGGGGAGCTAATTTTCTGTGAATTCCTTTTTACACCTATTTCACTTTCAACGTTTATACATGCTTTTAAAAATGAAGTTTTAAGTCTTAATGATTCTGGCAGGTACCTCCAGAGTTACCAACAGCTCAATTTCAGATATTTTTATTGCAACTATTAATAAGCTATTCCATTTTCATTTAAGTCAAAAATAATCTACAAGTTAACTTAAAACCTTGGTTTGAATGTTCCTCTCATACGCACGAGGGAGGTTTTCAGTAATATCCCAAAGCAGTATTCGCAGATTACTAAATAAGAATCCCCGCTGTTCCAGATTGTTAAGTTTTCATTATTTTGCACACTTATCACCCACCTCTAAATTCTTCACACAAAGACAATTTAATATTTTCTAATGAAAGAACTTCAGATTTAAAGGGAAGCCATTACTCCAAAGGGTGATGGTATCCAGACACCACCTTCTGAGAAGGGAGGTAAAGTTCCCACTTACTGCCACAGATTGACAGTGGTTATTTTAAGTTTTTCTTTCTTAAAGAGTTTTCTTTCTCAGAGACTAGAGAGCTGTGGAAGTTTACTGCTAAACTTTTTTTTTCTGGCAAAGTTTTGACAACCATCTGTTTCAAGGCTATAGTCATTAAATAATTGTTCCTGACCTTTAGAATGTAATTTTCCCAATGTTCTCTTCAGCTCTTTGCACGTTTAATGGCTTATCTAACTGCTTCGTCCAAAAATAGAGTAAACTCAAGTATTCCTGAAGCCATACTGCACATCTACCATCTTTAATTTTACACTCAAATAATTTTGTAATATTTTTTTAAAATGCAGAAGACAGTAATTAATGACAAGAAACTAAAAAAAATCACAAAATCTAATAGCACAATTCAAATATTTACTGAGTGCCTACTGTGGGCCAGGCACTGTGATAATACATAAGATCACAGTCTCTGTTCTTCCTGAAGAGATTAATCAAAAGAGATATTACCATAAACAAAAAATTCCAGTATATGTCACCTGTAGTGAAAGATCTAAATATAGGAAAATATTCTAGTTTCCTAGAAGTTTGCCAAAATGTCATTAGTAGTGAGACTGATTACTTTCTCAGCTCCTTTAAATTTTTCTAAATTTTCTATGATATGCATTTACTGCTTTTACAACCTGAATAAAACTCTATATAAATAATCAGGATAAAATAATAATGGCAGTAACATTTACTGAGCACTATTATAAACCCTGTGCACTTCAGATATATCACCTCACTTAATAGAACAACCCTATAAAAAGAGATTACCATCCATATTTTAGAGGAGAGGCAGCCAAGATAGACAATTTGCTGGAAGTGTCTTTTATTGCTAGAAGTTTAACTTACTTCCTCAGAAATAAGCAGAGGTTGAAAACAGGACAAAAACTATCAATTATATAATTTCAGAGAAGATCCATAAGTAGGTGCTACTTGTTGGAAATATGACCATGAGCAAGTAACTAATCTCACTGAACCCGTTTCTCCTGTAAAAAGTGATTAACAGAGTCTACCTCATTCAGGGTTCTTATCAGGGTTAAATGAAACCATGTATGAAAAGAACAGAGCACTGTGTCTGGCAAATAACTGAACGCTATTATCATTATCTTCCTCAGCATTATAATTAGCTAAAAAATCTGGGCAAATTATTTAACATCTCTGGGTTCAGTTTATACCTGTAAATAGGTGATAAAAATACCTACACCATGCAGTATTTGTGAGGACTGCATGGAATAGATAAAGCAGTCAAAACAGTTACCTACTGTACTTCTGCACAGATCAAACAGTAGGGACTGGCTAACTAAGCTACAATAAATGCATATAGTGAAATACTTTGTTGTAGAATACTTAAGGGCATCAAAAAATTATCCAAAACCGTATGGTTAAATTTTAAAAGACAGGTATAGACAGTATTTACAGTAAAATCCTTTTCTTTTGAAAATATATGACTATGCATTAATAGAAAAGGGGGCAAGAATACACTTCAAAAACAATTTGTGGATTATCGGCAATTAATCACTTAATAGAAAAAAAAAATACTACCACCACTGTATCAAAGACATTAATAAAACATGGGGCCCCTGGGTGACTCAGTCAGTTAAGGATCATGACTCCTGATTTTGGCTCAGGTCATGATCTCAGGGTTATGGGATTGAGCCCTGCCTCAGGCTCTGCACTCAGCGTGGAGTCTGGTTGGGATTTTCTCTCCAGAGGATAGTGTCATGAAATTAACAAGATGGAACAAAAGAAACACTACAATTTCTTAATAAAATGAATTAACAGGCAGATATGAAAGCTGGTATTCAATAAAAGGTAGAAAGAACTATCAGAGGTACTGAAAAAAAATATCAATTCTGACTCGGAAAAACCTAGATATGACACTGTAAAATATTTAGCTAAGAAATGCTATTTCATTAATTTAAGGGTCCTACTTCTCTTATTTTCATTGCAAATTATATTTCACTTGAATTACCACTTAACCAATGGCTGTACATGAATATGCAACATTTATTCAACCTTGAAGGTGGAAAAGAAAGAAACTGGATTCTCAAAGCAGAGAAATAGCCCTTTTAAATAAAGCACAGATTTTATGGAATCTCTAATTTCAAGCAGATTCTTCTAAACAAAACCATTTTTCTCAAATCACATAAAGGATTCAAGACACCTGAATACATACGAAAAACAAAGGACTTACTCTTTTAGTGTCATCACTAAATAAGCCTCAGTAACCCACAGAAAAACTTTACTTTCAGTATTTTAACAGTCTCCCTCTGCTGTATGTAAAAAAGGTTCAAAACTTTCATTTCCCTTAGGATAAAATTAAGTCCAATTATTTTAATTTGTTTCTAATAAAATACAGCTTAAAAGTTAGTAGTCTAACAAAACTAATATATATTACTTTCGGTTAAGACAAGAAAAATAATCATCTTCCATCACACATCTTTAGAATTTTAATTCTTTAATACAGAACTTAGAAAAACCCAAGCAAAGAAGCACCAGCTTTCCAGAAATAAAAGTATTCCTCTTGGGCCAGGATGAACAATTTAGTAACTATGTAAACTCAGGGAAAGCATTTAAAGTCTGTGAACCTCGGTTTCTTTTCATCTATGAAACAAAGAATACAAATACTCTGCCAACATCGAAGGGTTAACATCAGAACCCAACTGAAATTCATTCACTGAACAATTACTGAGGAGCACTATGTACAACACACAGGGCTGGGTAAATTTAACAAACGGAATATACTTACACTAAAAAATTACTCATTGTTTGTGCAGTTAGCTGGGGCACCCTTCCCTGGAGCATATACAAGCACACAAATATGACTTGCTTCTTAGCCTCACAGACTAAACACAAGGGGAATGAAATGTATACATAAATTACTATACAAAAAAGAAAAGCAGTAACGTAGCATTTAAAGAAAGAAGGGACCAAAAAAGCAAACTGGAAATATAGCAGGGCAGTTGCAGAATGGTCAGAATCAACAATCAACTCAAGATTCAAAGGAGAATTAAAGAATGAGAGATAACAGTGCTTCATTAACATTCTCAATTTTAGCCACACAAACTTGTGTATTTATTACCACACATTCTAGTCTTCCAAAAATTATATGAGACCCAGTAACACAAGTTTTTAAGTCAATTACCATCTATTCACACAAATCAGTTTCTACTTAAACTTCAAAAGAACATGCATTAACAACCTGTTGATAAAAATATGTACAAAAATGCCAAACTCATAATTTTCTGATCTCCCAAATCTAGCTAGAGTTTTGTGGTTAATTATTTACCCAACTTCTTTTATTAAACAAATTCTACACTATGTGGATGGGGTCAGTAAGACTAAAATCTTGCTAAGATTTCATCTCTTTTTCTCACTTTTTATCATCCAAACAACTGTTTCTTCTCTCCACTCGTACTTTGTAATCTTCAAATAAATAAGTGGGCAAATCACTTCTAACTAGATGCAAAAAACTACCACTTCTTAACTTTGCACTTCTGCTCAAATGCTCTGCAAGTATCCTCTTCTTTCTGCAGGCCCAGTTACCGTATTCTCCCAGACACAGGCCAACCCTGATTCTGTTCTAGGATAGGAAAACTGGTATGTTCTTAGAACTTCAACTGAATAGTTACTAACATAGTATGTTGTAAGACATGTGTCTAAAGAAGGCATAGTAATGGAAAAAGTCTACTTACATCATCTGCAGTCATAACTCATTATATACCTTCATACAATTTGACAGATGAAAAAATTTCAGCTCATTTAGTCCATAATTACACTACCTATATCTTTTGATTGCTTTTTAAAACATTCTATGAATTTTAATTCTATTGAACATTTTACTTCTTTTTGAAAATATAAATTTAAAAATTATATAATTACTCAAACTGCAGTTTAAATCACTCAGTATTCCCTCATAACAAAATATTCTAAAATTCAGCTTAATTAAAAAACAAAAACAAAAACAAAGCAGATTCATCTTCACAGTAGTTTGTATTTTTAGCTACATTAAGGTAGGGTAAGAAAGTATCTGTACATCAAAACAGACAAGTTCAAGAGAAGAGACTTTCAGTATCAAATCTTAAAGGAGGGTGATAATTTCATCTTTTCTGAAAACCTCTTATAAGAAATATACCAATCTTAAGTATACTAACACTACTGAGGTTAAACTGACTTTTAAATTCCATTGTCCTAGAATCCGGGGAAGGGAAAATTGTTATTCAAAATTTATTGTCCTTATTTACTTGTCCCTTTCTTATTTTTTTTTTAAGATTTTATTTATTTATTTGAGAGAGGGAGTGAGACAGAGAAAGCACAAGAGAGGGGAGAGTCAGAGGGAGAAACAGAATCTCCGTGAGTGAGGAGCCCAACGCAGGACTTGATCCTGGAACTCCAGGATCATGACCTGAGCTGACGGCAGATGCCCAACCAACTGAGCCACCCAGGTGCCCGTTTACCTGTCCCTTTTAATTTGAAAATATGCGCTTAAAAGGATCTATAAGCTTATAATCGCATGGGCAATTAGTTGACCAGTATTTCTTTATCTTGAAAATATTACTAGTGACAACTTTTACTCATTTAAATAATCTCTACACCCAAGATGGGGTTCGAACTCATGACCCCGAGATCAAGAGTCAAACACTCTTCTGAGCCAGCCAGATGCCCCCACTACTGACAACTCTTTTAAAATTGTCCTACCTTTGTTGAAAGTACTTTAAATGTGCTCTGTTCTGGTATTACAGGATGAAGAAGTCTCAGTTTCAAATTGTAATCTTCTCCAGAAGGAAGTTTCACCAAAGCAGACAACTAATGAATACAAAATCAGCAGCACATTTTATAAATTTATATAATGAAAGGTAAAACACTTACACTGAATATAACTGCAGAACTTCAATACTGATGCAGATTTTTTTAAACACTTTATATGGAATATCAGATTTAAGAAATTCAAAATAATCCTTTTTTTTCTACCTGGTATCCTTTACATGGATTCTCACATACATAATCAAATAAGTAGAAAATAGTAGGTTTCAAACACATATTTAACATTTGTATCTCTAGAAAACTCAAGATACAAGAGCAAAACAATACAGTATGTAACAAAAGAAGTACTCATACGCAGAACATCTACTTCTACCACTAACTTAAATATCACTAAGTTTTCTACTAAATGCTAAGAAATCAAGTTATTACAAGTCACACTAATTTAATGTGGTTAGTAAATTCTAAGACATATAAAACATACAACAAATAAGCAGAGCTTTTTCATAAAGTATACTACACAAATGTAACCAAATCACATATCTTACTAATGTCTTTTCTATTTGTCAACCAAGTTCTGCTTTGAATTTCAAATCTAAAGAAAAAGAAAATAATGGACATCTAGCTATAACCTACAGTATAAATACTTTTGTCTCAAAATTTAAGATCATTCAAGCTGAAAAGCCATGTTTCAGATTTTCATCAGCATTTTCCACATCTCAGGAAGAAATGATATAGCTGATAAACTGCTACAGATTATTCTGTGGTATGGTATATTTGCAAATAAAAGTATTTAATCTTAAAATAAAAAAATGGTTCAAAGACTGTAATAACCTCTTTTTCTGAAAATTCCACATTTACATTATTCTTCTGAACATTCTTGATCATAAGTGTAATGATTACTTGAGATTCTGTTTGATACCAGTCATACCTATTAAAAAAGAAAAAAACCATTTCAGAACATCAAATTTTCTTAAAGTTATTGCTTCTTTATGTTTTGTTAAGATAAAAACTGCAATCTGATAAACAACAAGAGCTCCACCTTGAGGAACAAATAAGCAAAGCAGATGGTGATTCATGGAAACAATTTTATATAACTAATTTTCTTTGATCTGCACTAATGGAAAAAAACAGTAGGATATGATGCCTCCAACCTTTCCAGGAGAGTTAAATACTTACATGATTTTCTGGGTTCTGAGTTATATCTCTAATATTGTTGTGCTTAAGCTAATGTTAAAGACGAAATTTACTCTTAAACGGCTAACCATTATTATATACCATTAACAGCTTTACACTTTTATTTCAACCTAATACTAAGAAAAAGCACTTCTATCCCTCTTTTACAGATGAAAAATAAGCCCCGAAGGGCAAAGCAATCAGCCAGTCAGTGACAGGTGTTACAGTGGACCCATGTCAGTGGGACTCCACACTCCAAAGTCTCTTGACTGAAGCTGGGCAAACAGACCCAAACACAGGGAGCAGAAGCAAATGAGCTAAAATTAAAATAACTTAAAATTTAACTCATCCTGCCAGGCACAATATTAAATACAGTATCTTCCTTCAGTCTCAAGGTACATGGAAAAACTAATGTGCCTAGAGATTCTAATTATGTGTATCTTTCCCACAGAAGGCTCTAGAAATGTAGGGATCCTCACTTCCAAATTAGACTATATTAGATTATAAACTCCATGAGGCAGAGTGGTTTATCTATCCTGCCACTATTATATTCCTAGAACTAAGCACAGTGCCTGGTACACAATACCAGTATTAAATCAATGTTGGGTTATTTTATGCTCTAAACAGAATTATTATTTGATGTTTATATTCTACTCCGGCTGCTGTCACCAAGCTAGTCAAAGTTCCTTGTCTACTTGGTACTTGTAGGTAATTAAAATCCACCTTGATTAAAGAAATGAACTTTAAGAGTCTCACAGTTTCCCTCTGAAATTCAGTGAGGATGCAAAGCTCCAGATCAATGCCTTGTATTTCTTTCTGTTACAGTCCTAAGAATACAAGTTGTACACATGGCTAATGAATAATTAAAAATAAATTCGAATATTTGCTAGATGCTTAATTCATTATTATAACTGTTGCCCTCAGCAATAGACCCTTTCAACTCATGCAGAATTACTCTATGAAAAATTTACTCTAAAATAAAAAGGCAGGTAGTTACAATTCTCTCAAGCCTACTACTAATTTATTTACCTGTGTAGTAACAACTGGAAGAGGCTCTTGTCATACGTGGAAAGGTCATATAATACAGAACCAGATGAAGCAAGTTTAAAATGGAGAACTGTTTTGAATTTAACCTTAATATAAACACTAATATCAATCAGTAAACAGCCTTAGAATTAGTTTTCCCAGGCTAAACACAATTTCTAAAAAAACTAAAAAACACTGAACATCACAGGGTAAGGACTTGCTTACTATTAAACAACAGGATTTTTCCCTTTAGGCTTATTTATCATGCGTTTTTTTATGAAAAAGAAACACTTACTTGATTTTTGACTGATGAGTCCTCTGGGATGCAGACTGATTTTGGCAAGTTGCAAGACAAAGATTTTTACAAATTAGCGACTATATTAAAATGCATGTATTATTAATTTACCCAGTGCTATGGTTACTTTGATATGGAATAACTGCATGAAAATGTCCCTCAAAGACAAAACATGGTATTCATAATTGTTAAGTAATGTTAGTCATCACAAAATATTAGATTATTCCACATTTTTATAATTTTATGAATTAAAATCTCAAAAAAGATTTTTCTTCTAAAATAAAAGCATAAGAGGAAAGGAAGGAAAAATAAGACAAACACAGAGAAGGAGACAAACCATAGAGACTCTTAACCATAGGAAACAAACTGAGGGTTGTTGGAGGGGAGGTGGGTGGAGGGATGGGGTAACTAGGTGATGGACATTAAGGAGAGCACTTGATGGAATGAGCACTGGGTATTATATGCAAATGATGAATCACTAAATTCTACCTCTGAAACTAATAATACACTATATGTTAATTAAATTGAATTTCAGTAAAAAAAAAATAAGTAAAAATAAAATAAAAGCATAAAACCCAAAAAACTTTCTAAAATTATGACCAGAAAAGGTTATATTTAAATATCCAGTTCCACCTTTACTTGCTCATGGTTTACTTTCTAAATCAAAGTTTACGGTTTATTCTCTAAACCGAAAATAACAATGACATTTTAAAAAAACATTACAAAAAATCCCACATTTTTAGAAATGGTATAACCTTCAGGTTTAGCAATGGCATCAAACATTGCTCTGGAATATATGAAGGAACATTTCTATGGTGCCTTCCAGATAACAGCTTACTCTGTTTCTGGCCTCTGAGCAACAAACATTCTACACTGCCCATCAAGAAACAAACTGATTGTTGACCAATCCATAGTTTCCTAAACTACACGTGTGCCAATTAAGACTATGTAAATCTAAAGAACTTGCCCTGGGTCTTAAGTGACCTCTAAGTTGTCCCTAAACGATAGGGAGGAGATGGGATTTCTTCTTTATAGGAAGAAAATAAAATCCCTCTACAGATTTGAGTCTAACTCAGAATTACTCTCCATTGTTAACTACTGAGAAATACGTGAATCCAGGTGATATCAAGTAGAGATAATGACTAGAACGGTTTATTCCCATTCACCTTCGTACAAAGATTAAACTAGTGTGAGCCACAGCAGTGACAAAATGCACTGTGGCTAAACAGCTGTTTGTGTTACTAGACAAAGTATAATCCAAAAGCTATTCTCTTGTTTTCAGGACTAGTACCAATCCCAAATATAATACTGTAAGACCTAAACAAAAATACCAGCAAGTGAAGAAAGCCAACTTTTGTGTATTTATTTAAAGCTTTATTTATTTACAGAGAGCTAGTGAGAGTGAGCAGTGGGAGAGGGACAAAAAGACTCCACGCTGAGCGCAGAGCCTGACACAGGGCTGGATTTCACGACCCTGAGATCATCACCTGAGCCTAAATCAAGAGTCGGGCGCTAAATCGACTGAGCCACCCAGGTGCCCCGAAGGAAGCCAACTTTTAAATACTTCCCTCGTTCATCACCCTCAGGAATATGGACAAGCCTTTGAGGTATAGGGATGACAAGACAGGGCTCACTTTTGGTGATGTTCCAAACTCCAGTCACTACATATACACATAACTGGCCTGATGCTCACAACCTGAAGTAGATTAGCTCTATTAGGCCCAGTTTACACATGCAGAAAGCCCAGAGAATAAAAGACTTTCTCGATGACCCAAGTAGATTAACTGCTGACAGAGTTAAGACTACACACACACCTCCTGACTCCCTGTCATTTTATTTACTGACTAAACTGCAGATGATTGCTGCTAAAAACCACTAGCCGTAATGGAACTGTGTGTTATATATAAACCTAAGTGGTTAAAAAAAAAAAATCAAACAACTTTCAACTCCACCATAACTTTTAATAACTGAAAAGACTTGGAAATCTTCATATGCAAAACAAATGTAAACTGAATTAGATAAATATTTCCAAATTTTACTTAACTTTTATGTTCTTAGTACACCACAATAAACCCTGAAAGCGCTTTCTAGGCAGCAGCTGTTTAACCTAAATGTGATGACTTTTCAGAAAGGAAAAGATAAAAACATAACCACCCTGACCATACTAAAATAGGCCAAATCAACTTCAACACACATTAAACAAGACCAGTAATTTTCATGACTATCAACCTCTATCATCTATTTCACCAAAAATGGTATTATTTCAGTTGCTAAAGGAAAAAGTATTTACATGGAATTGCTTAAGATCTAAGTAAAAGAAAGATCATTCAGAGTCCTGTCTCAAATATATGGCAAAATTATAATTAAGTAAGAACACGAAGAATAAAAATTTTGTACTTACCACCTCAGATTGTGATCCTATTAAAAACACAAAAAGAAAAATATTTCCATTTAACAGTACATTTACAGGCAAAGTCAAATACATGACTTCTATAGCACAAACATACTGATTGATTACATAAGCCAATTTTCCATACATTCCGAATAAAAAGAAGTGGTTTAATTTTACATCCCAGAGTCACTGTAGACTTTTAGTAATTTCTTACCGATAACACAACTGCAAAACAAATCCGAGTCTCCCTTTCAACATAGCAAAACCTTGGAAATCCCTATCTAACGGAATATACACTATTTAAATTTATGATTTATACAGTCAAAAACAAATTTGTTTAAATCCAAAAATGTCAAAAATTTACTTCTTTGTAAACTGAAAGCCATGGGAAACCTACATACTTACCATTCTGAGCCTCTTGACACCTTTTAATCCAGACAGTGAAATCCGAATCTGTACCTAGAAAAAACAAACTGACTGTAACATGACTCACTCATCAGCACCATTTAACATATTCATTCAACAAATACTTACTGAATACCTACTATGTTCCAAACAGTATTGTAAGCAATGGGGATTCAGTAGTAAATTATACAAAAATACTTGTCCTAACAGGATTTATAGTAACCATAATGTTACAGCTATAAATATGCTAATACATTTAACATTTAGACATTCATCCTGAAGAATTTTAATTAAAAAAAAAATTGGTTTTAGCCACAGTCAACTTACTGGTTCCCAGATACAAATAATCTACATTTTCCCTCACCCCTCTCCTCTTAAAGGAGCTTCCCCTCACACAACAAAATCAGACCTGAATTAGATACCCAGTACATCATCAGTTAGTGTAGGACGGAAGCCTGGTATCACACAGCTAAACCAAGGTCTAGAAGCCTCTTCTGACCCCAGATTTGTTCTCTAATGCAGCCACCCACTGTCTATTCTCTCAGTAGCTTTTCCTGTTACCATGCCATTCCTACCAACACCAAAAAAACACCTTTGTACTTTGTGTAGTTGTGTCATATCTCCAGATTCCATAGCAGCCAAGAGACTACAGATGGTGAACTATAATATTTAGAGATAGCAATGTAAACATGTACATAAGCAAATTATCAATTTCTAAAGACTCAAAACAATGATAACAGTACAGGGTCTAATCCAATATAATGTTAAAAATTATTAAAAGTACTCTAAATAAAATTTTTTTTTAAAGATTTTATTTTTATTTATTTATTCGACAGAGATTGAGACAGCCAGCGAGAGAGGGAACACAAGCAGGGGGAGTGGGAGAGGAAGAGGCAGGCTCATAGCAGAGGAGCCTGACGTGGGGCTCAATCCCATAACACCGGGATCACGCCCTGAGCCGAAGGCAGAAGCTTAACCGCTGTGCCACCCAGGCGCCCCTAAATAAAATTTCTTAAGATGAAATTTTCTAGTACAGTAATTTATAAATGAAATTCAACTGTATAGGCCTTAACCAATACCTATGCACGTATACGCACACTCTCATTCTAGTGGGGATAACAATTACATCAAAATCCTAGACTTGAATAACCTATTATTCAAATTAATCAGTAAATAAAACCAAGCTTCCTACCATACCAAAGGAAAAAAAAGGTAATATTCTGAGTAATAAATTTTTTACTCCGTCTGTTAGTAAGGGAACCCTAACAGTTTTAACATAAATTTTCCTTAGAATTAAAAGACAAATTTGTTTTTAAATTAAAATATCCTTAAAAGCAATTTTACCAAAAAACAGACACCTTCATTTGAGGCAGACTTTGAAATAACTGAGATAAAAGTCAATAGTGAGATGTTAATAAAGGAAACAATTTAGGTGGTGAACTTTCTATTGTTCTACAAAAAATGAGGAACAGGGCTTAGAAATGTACAAGATGGCATGATTTATGTCTCTTCAGGGTTTTCAAATATGTATCAAGGTACAGGATAATTAGATTCTTTAGAATTTGCTAAGAGCGTAGATATGCTGGCTTGCTTACAAAATAGCCAAATTATTTATGTACCACTCTCTACTCCTTCCTATCTGTAGATTCCAATTGCAAAGTTGGGCCCACTGTCCCCTCATAAGCAGGTGTACAAAAGAAAAGCATATTCAAAGCAACACAAGAGTAAATTTTTTAAAATATAAAAACAGACTCATGCAAAACTTTAGAGCAGGGATTCCCAACCTCAGCACTACTGCTATTTTGGACCAGCTACTTCTCTGGTGTGGGGGACAATCCTGTGCAATGTAGGACGTTTAGTAGCATCCCTGGCCTCTACTCACTACGTATCCACAGCACATCCCCCATTCTCCAGCCATGACAATCAAAAATCTCCTGAGACATTGCTAAATGTCCCCCAGGAAGCAAAATCATCCCTACTTAGGAACCACTGCTTTAGAGAACCGTGATAAAACTCTATCATTAGAGGAAGATAAAATAATAGTACACAATTTTGATTATGTAATCTACAATTATCTATGAGATTACTTACAACTTCTTTCTGTATTTTGTAGAATCTTTTGATTTTTGGCTCTTAAAATTTCTACACATGTACATAGACATCCATACTGCTAATTTTCATATACTTCTCTGAAGCTGACATTAAAAACTCACAATACTCTCAAAGCCCCAGGTTTCTTCCTACCACAATTTACCCAAGCTGACACTTCATTTAATAAAAATCTTTGCTGTGGAACTTCCTATCTCAACCACCTGAATAATAAGTTAACCTGAAAAGACTTCTGAAAATGAGAGCAAATTAAAATTTCACTTGTCCATTAGAAAAACATAAAGNAAATTTCTACACATGTACATAGACATCCATACTGCTAATTTTCATATACTTCTCTGAAGCTGACATTAAAAACTCACAATACTCTCAAAGCCCCAGGTTTCTTCCTACCACAATTTACCCAAGCTGACACTTCATTTAATAAAAATCTTTGCTGTGGAACTTCCTATCTCAACCACCTGAATAATAAGTTAACCTGAAAAGACTTCTGAAAATGAGAGCAAATTAAAATTTCACTTGTCCATTAGAAAAACATAAAGTCAGACTAAGTAGAGGAAGCATACTGAGTGTTTATATATCATTTTTAACCTCTAATGGTAAAGCTTATCTGTGATTTAAATGCTAAAGAAAGGCAAATTTAATCAATTTTTAAGTAAACTCAAATTTTGCAATCAACAGGAAATGTCAGTAAGAAAAAAGATGTTGGGTTTCTACAATGAACTTGAGATTACACTAACAAAATTCAGCCAGGGTATTTAAAACACAGAAATAATGGATTAGTTTATTAACATATAATTCCCATACTTACTATCTAATTTCTGTCCTTCTATAAAAGTTTCTAAGGCAGCGGCATAGTTTTTTTCATGGTATTCACATATCCTGCGTGAGCATATTAAAAACAAATACCACACACACATGAGATCATGCAAAAAGGCTTTCTAAATTAAATATCCTAGTACTCTCTATTGGTAAAAAAATAAATAATTTAAGTATATGTTAATAAGCCAAGAGATTTTCTAATATACTGTAACATTAAATATAATTCTCATTAAAATCCAATTTGGGAATTCATTTCAGAAGGAATTTCTTGATTTAGTTGCGTACACTTGCTTATTCCAAAATATAGTTATGCTAAGAAACCAAAGAAGTTTAAGAATAAAATTACACTTATCAACAGAAACAAGCTGGGATGTAAAGTACATAGATACAGGGCTTTCACAGCATTACATGTCAGCCTGGCTGACAAATAGATGTTTTCTAGTCAGTTAAATACAATGAATTCCAAACAATGAACGAAAAAGGGATATGAAATCCAGCAGTTTCATCTTTTCCTTGTAATGACTTTAACCATCACTATTTTAAAACACATACTACAAGAGAAGTATAAAATCATATTTAAAATTGAATCCTGTTTCAGCTATAAAATGTATAAATATAGAATTTACTATTTACACAAAACTTAATTTATTCAACAAACTAAATACCTACTATCTATAGTCCAGACCCAATTAGAAGAGTAGTCATTGCATACCCTTTTCTCAGGATAGCAGTGGAATTATTTGGATTAAGTTCAAGAGACTTCTTTGCATCAGCAACAGCATCTACATACAAAAAAAAAAAAGAGGGTTTTAGTCAGTACTTGATGGATCCTAACAAAGTTACATATAAAATTTGCATCAGCCCTACATTTTTAAGTTTTCAAGTTGGTGCACTGGACAAATGCTTTTAAATTAAGAAAAACTAATCCGGGGCGCCTGGGTGGCGCGGTCGTTAAGCGTCTGCCTTCGGCTCAGGGCATGGTCCCGTTGTTATGGGATCGAGCCCCACATCAGGCTCTTCCGCTATGAGCCTGCTTCTTCCTCTCACTCCCCCTGCTTGTGTTCCCTCTCTCCGTGGCTGTCTCTCTGTCGAATAAATAACTAAAATCTTTAAAAAAAAAAAAAAAAACTGGGGCGCCTGGGTGGCAGAGCGGTTAAGCGTCTGCCTTCGGCTCAGGGCGTGATCCTGGCGTTATGGGATCGAGCCCCACGTCAGGCTCCTCTGCTATGAGCCTGCTTCTTCCTCTCCCACTCCCCCTGCTTGTGTTCCCTCTCTCGCTGGCTGTCTCTATCTCTGTCTTATAAATAAATAAAAAATCTTAAAAAAAAAAAAAAAACTAATCCAAGATATAATCCAAAAAAATATCACTCTCACACCTTATTAGCCTAATACTTAGCTTTCTTTTTAAAGGTACTCAATGAATAAAGCTCTGTCACAAAGTTCATCTAATTTTCTCATTAACATCATTTATGTAATTTGACTCGAGATATTTAATTTTTCCCTACCTAGGTTCTCTACCCAGAATAATTACAAGAAACACAATATATACAAAGACATTTTTTATAAAAATTACAAAAAAGAGCACTTCGTTTGAATAGTCTGTAAAACAATAAATGTGAAGCTATTTTTTGTTAGTATATCCAATAACTACAAATGAAGTCTATATGAATTCTCCACCCACTGAAGAAGAGACACCCAGAACATTTGTATGGGCGTTGCTCAACGTATGTGTCATGTTTCAGCTACTTCACACCTTGTATGAAAGACCAATTTTAAAATCCAGAGATAATCTCTATTGTATTTGACTTACTGTATCTTGGGTAAAAGTTATAACTTATAAAGAAGAAATTATATATTCAGTAAGAAAAGTTACCACAGTAATTTCCAAGAAGAATGTGACAATAAGCTCTTTGACAATATTGTGCATCATCTGGTTTCTGTTCCAAAGCCTGAGTCAGCTCCTACAAATACAAACATATTGAGTGTCAATAAATGGTTTTTAAAAGCTACTGAATTCTAATTAAACATGATTTTTAATCAAATAACCTATCATAAGCTATTTGGAGGAAAGATAACAAAATAACCTTGGAGCTTTTCTTTGCAAGAGGATCAGTATCACCTCTTCTCCAGTCTCCCCCTGAAAAATCCACAATCTAATGCAGAATCTTAGCACAGTTCCTGGCCTACAGTAGGAACTCAATAAACAGTAATTACCATCATCTCATTTATTCTGAAGAATTTAGATGATATACAATGACCATCACAAATTTTCTCCCTCTAATTTGGAAGAAGACTGAAAGATCATGTAGATTTTGAGATGCCTAGAAAATATGAAACAGTCCAATAAACACAAACAAAAAACCTGGAAGTTGACTCTAGAGCTCAGGGAGTTAAGAGAATCAATAAAGACACAATGAAGCTTATGTAGCCCTCTCCCATCCTCTGTCAATAGCAGACAACCCTAAGAAATTACTGCATTCAGTTGAAAGCCCAGATATAGTACTTCACTGACAGCTACTATCAACTGATCAACATTTAACATGAGATTAAAACTTTGTCACCCTGGGCAGTCACAGTGTGTAAGTGGTAGGTGGAACAATAACAATGCAAGAAGAGCTAGCATGATCAGTGTGGCCAAGGATAAATGCAGGCAAATAGGAATGCTTTGATTCTCTACCCAGTGCTCACACATCCTAGGGATCTGGTAGTTTTCTTAAAAGATAAAATTACTTCAATAATGACACATCACTGATTTTGCTTTAACTTAGTAGTATGATTCCCCCAAAACAAATTATACTATACTTGGCAATCATTTACCTAAAATGCAATATACCTAAAATTCAAACCTCTTTTTACCTTCTTCACCTCTATCATCCTGATCCAAGCAATAACGAAAATCAGATCTTGTTTATGTCAATAGGCATAAAACTCTTCATCTTTTCAGCTGACTCAGAGCAAAAGCCCAAGTTCTTCCAGTGATCTTCAAGACCTTCCTTGATATAACCCTCCGCTAGCTCTCTGACCTCATCTCTTACTACTCTTCCTCTTGCTCCTCTACTCTAGCCGCAATGGCCTTGCTGTTCTTTAAACACCTTAGGACTCTGCATCTGCTGCTCCCTCTCACTAGAAAGCTCTTCCCCAGATGTGCTCAGAAGATCCACTCCCTCACTTTCCAGTTAGTGACAAGACTGTCAAATCCAGGTCTGTTGACTCCAAATCTGCTTTTTAAACACCAAACCACACTGCCTCTTGGTAACCTCTCTTTAATCCAAGTATCTTTCACACACCAGTGACATTTGTATTAATATGTTTCCTAGCACTTTGAAATTCCTAAGTTAAATGATACCATCCTGCACTTCAACAATTTTGAAAACCGCTGATAACTTCTTAACTATCTACTCAAATACATCTTCAAACTAAATTTCTAGCCTCTCCTCAGCAAGAAAACAGGTATATTATGAGTCAAAAAGCTAATATAAATTATTCTAGAAACTGCTTCATCAATTTTTAAGTATTTTTAAACATATATTATGTAACAAAGACAAGCCAGACACTGGGGGGTACAAAGATAAATAAAATGGAATCAAGTAAAAACTGATTTTCAAACAACCAACTTGCAAATGACCTTTGAAAACACAAACCAATTACTGGTTAAGGAGAACCAGTTACGTGATTCAGTTAAATAAACGAAGCAATTCACTTATTAGGCTATTATTCTGAAAACTTACCAAAAAACAGAACACAAACTGAACACTATGACATACAAATATAAGTCATAAAATGACCAGTTTGTTTCGAATAAACAATATACAGTATAATAAAACCAGAAAAAGTGAAATTAAAACAATGATTTGTGGTTGCATTAACTACATGAGACTTGTGGCATGTTTTGAGAGTTCTACTGTTCCTATGACAACAGTTGCTCACTGCTAGAGTACAGAGGGACTAAAGAGAAGTATCTCAAAGGCAAGGAATTCAGTGCCAACATCTGAATCATAGGGGCAAAAGGCCATTATTTAATGCAGACCAATGGGAAGCATACTGTAAACCCAAAGATATACTTACATAAAATGAGTTTGTTTATAGTCAAGCAACTTATAGTTCTCAAAAATAAAGAAACTCAGTGAAATATGAAATATAATTACACTGAAATCTTTTACCAAGATAATGGTGAAGCAAGTACCCTGATAATCCAAAACGGGGGGGACACTCCTTTTTAAGGTATTAAAATTGTTTAAAACTTAAAAAATGAATACCAAATCTTAAAAGTTTTACGTTTTTAAAAATGCTAGTCAACAAGTTAACTTGTTAAGGTTAAAAGCAAAAGCAGACTGCTCAGACTGACCTAACTGCTGAAGGCATTTAGCTCTGGGTATCTCAATTTGATTTCACTTCCCACTTTCTTCTAGCCACAGCTAATCCCCAATCACAGATGATAAACCAGAGTATCAACCCTTCTCCCTTCCAAAACTACCTAGCACTGCTAAAGAAAAACCACATAACCATGCAGAACAAGTAACACTGCATTTATGCTAACCAGCTATGTTCTCAATACTCTGAACAAAGCTATCAAGGGTCAGCTACTTCAAAGTCAGCTACCGAACTTTTAATTATATTATACACCCCCAGGCCTACCCCTACCCACTCCTCTAGAGGAAAACCTTGATGCCTTGAACCCAGAGACTTGTCACTTCTCTACTATATAACCCTAAGCAAGTCAATCTCTTTGGTCTCAGCTTCCTTATGAGTAAAATGCAAATACCCACCCCAGTCGTTTTAAGAATTATGGTAGGAGTCATTTCACTTAACACATCTGAGTGCCTACCACATTACAGGCATTACACGGAGACCGTGGTAAAAAGGACACACAAAACCCCTGCTACCTTGGAGCTTACAATAGGGCTCAATTTAGATAAGGTGGTCCAAGAAAAAAAAGCTTCTCTGAGGTGACATGTCAGCTGAAATCTCAAGTAATGAGCATCTCCAAGCAAAATGAGATAGTACAAGAGAGTACATTTTAAGCAAAAGGAATTGAGAATCCATAGGTCCTCCACAAGGAGCTTGATACATTCAAGTGACATTAAAAAAAAAAAAAAAAGATAGCGTTGGAGCGCCTGGGTGCCTCAGTTGGTTAAGTGTCTGCCTTCGGCTCAGTTTATGATCCTGGAGTCCTGGAATCAAGTCCTGGATCGGGCTCCCTGTTCAGCGAGTAGTCAGCTTCTCCCTCTGCCCCTCACCCTGCTTGTGTTCACGCGTACTCTCTCTCTCCAAAATAACTAAAATCTTGGGGGGGGGGGGAAGACAGTGTGGCCAGAACCTAGAAAGCAAAGAAGCTACAAGATGCCTACCTCAAGGGCCTCATCTTGTACCTTACATTACTTATCTTCATTATAGCCCTTTCAAATAGGTCCTATTTAGTCCCACTTCACAGATAAGAAATCTGATCCACAGTGACAGCAGGAATCTTCCTGAAGTTACAGAGTTATGAAACCAGGATTCGGACCCAAGCTCTCTGACTCCAGAGCCTGACGTTTTTGTTTGTTTGTTTTTCAAGTAAACTCCACCCTTAACGTGGGGCTCAAACTCCCAACTGCAAGATCAAGAGCCTCAAGTTCTACCAAATGAGCCAGCCAGGTGCCCCCAGAGCCTAAGCTCTTAACCACTATTCATACTGGGCCTCAAAAGAGTCTCATAATTCACTCATCTTCTCTCTCTAGTGAATTGAGACATACTCTAAAATTTTTCTGACTATCCTGGTTAGCCTCTATTCTGCTATGTCTTAGTGTACTTCCTACACCACTCCATTAGACTGTTTACCTTGTATTTTAATAATCTGGTGACTTGTCTTTCTCTCCACTAGATTGCAAACTTCCTCAATGCAGTCTTTTCATCTTTAGATCCCAGCCTCCCAGTACAAAATTCACCACTAATATACACTATTATATGTTGAATGAATGAAAAATGTGAATCAGCTTGATACAAACATTCCCCCTTTAATCCTAATTGGATGGTCTTATATAAAAATATAATATTTTAACTGATGTATCATCAAGTGTCCTGATTTCAAAATGACTAGTTGACTCTTGAACAATGAAGTGTGTTAGGGGCACTGACCCTCCCAGTCAAAAATCCAATCCGAGTATAACTTCTGACTCCTTAGAAACTTAACAGCCTTCTGTTGACCAGAAGCCTTACCAATGACATAAAGAGCCAACCGACACATATTTTGTATATATATTATATACTATATTCTTACAATAAAGTAGGCAAGAGAAAAAAAATTAAGAAAGTCATAAGGAAAACACAATTCCAGTACTGCACGTATTAGAAAACAACCATATTTAAGTGGGCCAACGCAGGCCAAACCCAGGTTGTTCAAGGGTCAACTGTGAGGTCACCTCAAGCTTTAAAAAGAACATTTTCTCCTGGAGCCTGCATGGCCCAGTCAGTTAAGTATCCGACTCTTGATTCTGGTGCAGGTGATGATCTTGGGGGTTGTGGGATCTAGCCCCGCAAGGGGCTGAGCATGGAGCCTGCTTAAGATTCTCCCTCTCCCTCTCTGTCTGCCCCTCCCCTCCACTCTGTTTCTCTCAAATAAACAAATAATTAAAAATAAAAAGAATACTGTCTCTTAACACAGCTGGTTTTTATCATGATCATTAACCCCACTCCCAGTTTCTGACTCAGGTAGGTGGTGGGTCCTGAGAATTTGCATTTTTTTTTTTTTTAAGATTTTACTTATTTGACACAGAGAGAGAGGGAAAGAGCACACAAGCAGGGGGAGCAGCAAAGGGAGAGAAAGCAGCAGGCTCTCCACTGAGCAGGGAGCCCGACATGGGGGGCTCGATCCCAGGACCCTGGGATCATGACCTGAGCCGAAGGCAGGCACTTAACCGACTGAGCCACCCAGGCGCCCCAGAATTTGCATTTCTAACAAGTTCTCAGGTGATGCTACTGCAGCTGGTCTTGGGATGATACTTTTGAGAATTACTTTTCTACAGCACTAGACTAAGAGTCTGGAAACTTGTGTCCTGAGGGCCCCATTCTGCCTCTAATTGGCTATATACATCTCTATGACAGATCATTAGAATTTCTTTGGGTCTCAGTTTTCTTCTGTAAAATGTAAGAGTAAGTACTACACCACATGAGCTGTAAGGACTTCAAATAATCTCAGATGAAGTCCAACAATCTACATTTCTAATAAATTCCTAGGTGGTGCTGATGCTGCTGGTTCAAAAGCCACACTTTAAGAACAAGGTACTAAAGCTAACCACATGCCTATTCTATGCAATTTCATTCCTAGGTATATATACCCCCCAAAAAAGGAGTGTGTGTGTTCACCGAAATACACCTACAAGGAAATTCACAGTGGCTTTATTCATACTAGCTAATAATGGGAGATAAGCCAAATGTCCATTGTTAGAATTGTGCTCTACTTTTATATAATGAAATACTATACAGCAATGAAAAATACCACGTCACACGACATGGACGTGTCTCATATGAGAGTACCAAACTCAACGGAGTAACTAGTGCATTATTATGTTTATAGGAAGCACAAGAACAAGCAAAACTGATGCTGACAGAGATTAGAATGGGAGTTACCTGGTGGGTAAGGGGAATTACTGGCTGAGAAACAGCATGAGGGAATTGTGATGAAAGTGTTCTCTATCCTGATCTGGGGGGTATACATATACAAAACTACAACGTCGGTAGTTACAGACTTCAGCTTTATCACATAGCATACGTCAAAAAATTTTTTTAAATAAGGGATGGAAAGGGACAACAAAATTCATTACAATAATTTCCTTTAAAGGCAACTCATATAAACTGGATTTCCACAGGCGCCACTGGGGCTAAGAGGACCATAATAAACATAGATTCTGAAATTAATAGCTGTCTAGATGACATAATGAATTGTGAAGAAAGACGCTCGGTGCCTCCTGTAATACTATTCTAACACTGATCCCAGAAGCCTCATTAGGAAACATAGCGTAACTGATGAGCCAACCATTTTACTTGAGGGCCTTCACATCTAGATCCAAAAAAACATACTCCAACTTAAAAAGCCCTACAGGACTTAGCCTCCTGTGGTTTCCTTCCCACCTCCTCATCACTTACTCCTTTGTCATCCCACTCTAGTTAAATGTGCCTTTTTGCTGCTCCCTGTACCGGCCAACCTCATTCCTACCTCAGGTTCTTTGCAATGGCTCTTTTACTGCCTGGAATGCTTTTTCCCCAGAGCTCACTCCCTCAGGTCTCTGCTCAACCATCGCCTCTTCAAAGAGACTCTACTACTACCCACGCGGCAAATTTCTTTTAAGGTCCTAACTAGTAAAAAAAAAAAAAAAAACCTCTCTTGCCTCAAACTGCTAACCTTACCTATATTAGATTATAACAACACAACAAGGTCTGATTTCCGTTTTCCCTTCTGCTTCAAAGCAAGAAACCCCTGCCTAAATTTTGCAACCAACTCATCAGGTATCCTTAGCTTGGGCTCTCTTTATTATTTTAAATTACTCAACTCCTGCTCTTTTGACTTTTCTTTTTGGCTTTATAGTCCTTCACTTCATACAAAATGCCTTGTAAGTCAGTAAATGCATAAACAAGACTTTAAACCATAGCAATCAGTGTCTTGCACAAGGCAATTCCAAAGAAATTGTTTTGATAAATAATGAATAACGAACAGTAACAGGACATCTAGAAATATTCAGAGACATACGGGAAAAGGTTTTTGTTCCAGTAGTCTGCACTTAACACAACATCTGGTTACGTAAAAAGGGCAAGGATGATCATCAAATGAAAAACCGAATTAACAAGTATCATCAACCCTAGACTTCACTTCTAACCACACATGCCATTAAAAAAAATTTCCTTCCAGGTCAACTATGAATGTCAACTACGCCCCCCAGAAATAGAGAAGGTATTGCCAAGGAGCTAAGAGGATGCAGTAACGGTCTAGGAATGGGAGGGGGCAAGAACAAGGGTCTGGAGTAACTGGGCCACTGTGGAACCAAGGAGAGACAGAAGCTGTCAGCATTAGGGCTGATACACAATAAAAACAGCAACCCCGGCCCCAGGAAGGCTGTGCTGGGAAGAGGCGGGATCCGCCGGAACCCGTCGTGGCCGCGTTCCCCCAAGAAAAGTGGAGGAAGCTGAGACTGGTTCTCTCACCTCTAACGCCGCCTGGGGGTCCTCCTCGATCAGAGCATCTGAGAAGCTCCAGGAAAACCTGCCAGGGAAAACGACACGCTCACTAACCAAGTTGGGGGGAGAGCGATAAAAATAAATAGCAAGGAGAATGAAAACACGCACTTCTGGGCTGTTGCAGGTCCTGCTGCAGCTGCCGCCATCCCTAAAAATCTCTGTTGCTGTTAGAGCTGCTACCACCGAGGTTATGAGTTACGCCGCCGCCGCCCAAAGGGGAAACTTCTGGAGAAGCACCAACCGAGCTTCCGTCCTAATGAGCCAACGAGCAGCCACGCAGCGTGTGGCGGGGCGGGGGAGGGGAGACGAAAAGCGTGCGCAGGGCCGGCTGGGACCGTGGAGGACTGTCTCCTGGCCCGGCCCCGGTCCCGTGACCAGCGCTCTCAGTCCCCGCCCTTCGCAGCCATGGTTACGGAGGCGTCGGCTATTCACGCTTGCACTGTCTGTCACTACGCCTCCGCACTCCAAAAAAGCCTTCAGAGGTGCTTCTCAAAGCACTTCTGTAGTATTCTGTTATTCCACAGGAACGTGGGGCGTTTGGGAGAGTTTGGTCGTCTGTCAATAACAAGGCACATCGGGCTCCATTTTCATCACAGTTGACCACAGTTCTCATCATGGCTACCGGAGGCAGCCGAGCCTTTCGGGACCCGTGACGTTATTCGCGCTTCGTGTTCTTTTCCGGGAGCATAGTTCCGGCTTGCGCATAGATCCCGTGATCTATGCGCTGGGAATCCTAACGGACAAGGACTCGCCGGAAATCGTTCTGGCCTTGAGGATGCTAGACTTAGGGAAGCCCTTTGGTTCCGGTGCGGTTGTACTGTTCCATTACCCAGAGCTCCGCAGTCCGAGGCTTTTTTCGTACTTGGCTTCCTCGATTGAGAAGAAAACCTGTCACGTCCGAAGGCACCGAAGGGAGGAAGGTGCCTGAGGTTATGTCAGTACTGTTTTACTTTTCCAACCTAGTCGGTCCTATTCTCCCTTACCGCCGTTTGATAGACGAAGATCACATAGAAGTTTCCAGCAAGTTCCATGGTGGAGGAGGGAGTGGGAGTGAGTTTCTCAGTCTGTGGAGATTAACAAGTAAATGGACTTGAGTGTCTACTACATCCAAAATCTAAACTAACTGCGATTCAGCGTGTTAATATGCCCTCCAGAAATTTAAAGTAAAAGAAGGGGAATGACCCTATGTAAGTTATAAGGACGGTTTCCTCAAAGGTGTGATACCTGAGCCTCAGCCTCAAAAGCAAAATTAGAATTAATGTATGAAGGAAATGGAAAGCACAGTTTGGACAGACTAGGATGTGTATTAGAAAAACAATGTGAGTTCTAAAATTGGTGGAGCCACAAGTCAAGCTAGAAGCTCCCTGGAGAGGTAGGTGAAATGCCAGGTCATAAAGGACTAGCCTGTGGTCTTCGGAGAAGCTTGGGTGTGATTCTCATACCGGTGCTAACCTATTACAGAATTTCTAATTTAAAAGGCAATGATAGTCAAATTTGCATTTTTAAAAGTCTATTACTGTGTCTGTGCTATGAACCAATGACTAAAGGGAAAAGAACTGTTGTAGGGAGACTGTTGGGAGAGTGTTACAAGCCAAAGTGACTCTCTTAAGTAGGTCAATGATTGCAGGGATGGACAGAAAGGTAAGAACAGAAATATGTGAGGTAAGGGGCGCCTGGGTGGCTTGGTCGTTAAGCGGGCTCAGGGCGTGATCCCAGAGTCCTGGGATTGAACCCCGCATCAGGCTCTTCTGCTGGGAGCCTGCTTCTTCCTCTCCCACCCGCTCTGTGTTCCCTCCCTCGCTGTCTCTCTCTCTCTGTGTCAAATAAATAAATAAAATCTTAAAAAAAAATATGTGAGGTAAAATGGGCTGGATTTGCTGATATTTTATGTTCAGTGCTTTTCGTGTCCTATTAATTAGGCTTCACCTACTGCAAGGCCATGAAGATATTTGTTTTCTTCTAGATGCTTTATTAAATTTGATATCTAGGTCTATAATTTATCTCATTGGTTTTTTGTGATAGGTAGGAGACGGGGACCAAGATTCATTTTCCCCCATATGGATATCCAATTGACTCAGCCCTATTTATTAAAAAGATTGTCATTTGTCATTTCCCCCACTAAATTCTTCTGGCACCTTTGTTGTAAAATGGATGACATACATAGGTGGGCCTCTTTCCAGGTTCTCATTCCATTGGTCTGTTTGTCTTACCTTGTACCAGTACCACACTGTCATAATTAATGTAGCTTTATAATGAGTCTTGAAGTCCTAGAACTGTTCAGGGTTGCTTTGGCTATTCCAAGTCCTTTGTAATTTCCGTTATTTTAAACATCTTATAAAATTTATTTCCATTTATTTATAAATTTTAGAATAAGCTTGTCAACTTAAAAAAAAACCCTGCTGGATTTTTAATTGGACTTGCATTGGCTCTATGGATCTTTTGGGGAAAACAGACATCTTAATATTGAGTTCTCCAACCCATAAGTGCCATTCATACACCTTCCATTTACTTAAATGGTCTTTAATTTCCTTCAGCAGTATTTTGTAAATTGCACTGTAGAGGCTTCATGTATCTCTCATTAAATTTATACTTGGGTATTTGGCTTTTAAATACTATTTTAAATGACATTTAAAAAGTCTTATATTTTATTTCTTTGTTGCTGGTATATAGAAACAGTATTGATTTCTACATACTGACCTCGTATTCAGCCTTCTTACCAAGTTATCTTATTATTTCTAATACCTTGTAGTTTCTCTTAGAATTTCTATGATTACAATTTTGTCATCTGTTAATAAAGATGGTTTAATGTCCTGTGCAATGATTATACCTTTTATTTCTTTTTCTTCGTCTTACACTGGGTGGTATGTCTCCTGCTGGTGTTGACTAGCATAGTGATAATAGGCTTCTTCTCTTGGCTATACCATCAGAGGGAAGAGCATGCAGTAGCCGAATGCTTTTTTCTGCCTTTATTGAAAAATATCTATTTTTTCTTTAATGTGTTAAGTGAACTACTTTGGTTTATTTTCAAATATTATTTAAATGGCCAATATGCATATGAAAAGAAGTTCTACATCAATGGCTATATTAGGAACATTAAAATCATGCTTCAGTTCTAAACACTCACCAGAATTGTTTCAAAGGAATTCCAATGCCAAGCCTTGGCAAAGTGGAGCGCCTATAACTTGTGTATATTGCCAGTGGGAGTATAAATTGGTGTAATTACTTTAGAAAACTTTCTTTTTTTATTTTTATTTTTAAGTGATTGCTACAGCCAACGTGGGGCTTGAACTTAAAACCTGAAGATCAGGAGTTGCATGCTTCATTGACTGAGCCAGCCAGGCACTACTAGAAAAATTTTTGACCCTGTCTACTAAAGCTAGTCCTATATATACCCTATTACCCAGTAATTCAACCACTAGGCATATCCCCAAGAGAAAAGAGTACTTATGTTTGTGTACAAGAATATTGATTACAGTATTAGTCACAGTAGGAAAAATTGGAAATAAATGTCCTTTGATAGGAGAAAATACTATAGAGCAATGATTAAGAATGAACCATCAGGGGCGCCTGGGTGGCACAGCGGTTAAGCATCTGCCTTCGGCTCAGGGCGTGATCCCGGTGTTCTGGGATCGAGCCCCACATCAGGCTCCTCCGCTATGAGCCTGCTTCTTCCTCTCCCACTCCCCCTGCTGTGTTCCCTCTCTTGCTGGCTGTCTCTGTCTATGTCAAATAAATAAATAAAATCTTTAAAAAAAAAAAAAAGAATGAACCATCAAGACACATAACAATATGTATGAACCTCACATACATGATGTTGAGTTCAAGAAGCTAGACAGGGTACATCCTGATCGATTCCATTTATATGAAGATAAACACTATTTTAAGGGATACCAGAAGGTGATCTTCTAGCTGGGCAGAGCCATGAGGGAAGCTTCTTGGATGCAGGAAATGTTACACTCTTGATTTAGGTGGCAATTACATCAACGTATTCAGATGTAAAATTTTATTGAGTTATACACATAAGATTTGTGCCTTTCATGCTCAATAAATAGGATGGAAAGATTTAAAACAAAGTCAGCAACAAAGAGAATTTGAAATTTATGACATTTACAATAGCATCAAAAATATACTGAAAAATAAATCTGACAAAGGATGTGCAAAAAGTATACATTGAGAATTACAAAAAATTGCTGAGAGAAATTAAAGAACACTTAAACGGAGAGGCATCTATGGAGACTCAGTATTGTTAAAATGTTGGTTCTTCCAAAATTGATCTATAGATTCAGCATGATCCCAGTCAAAACCCCAAAGGCTTTTACTGTTTCAGAAGTTGACATACTGAGTCTGCAAATTCAAATGGAAATGCAAAGAATAGTCAAATCAACTTTGAAAAATAAGAGTTGGAGAGCTAACACTACCTGATTTTAACACATCAACTTTGTGTATTGGCATGAAGATAGACAAATTGATAGAGTCCATGAAAACACCTGTACATACATAAACAACTGATTTTCAACAAAGGCCCAAAGGTAATTCAGGGTAGGTAGTTGAAAGGATCATCTTGGGGTGCCTGGGTGGCTCAGTCCGCTAAGCATCTGCCTTGGGCTTAGGTCATAATCCTGGGATGTAGCCCTGTGTCAGCCTCCCTGCGCAGTGGGGAGTTTGCTGCTTCCTCTCCCTCTGCCCCTGCCTCCACTTGTGCTTGCACACGTACTCTCTCTCTCTCAAATTTTTTTTAAATTAATTCAAAATGGTTTGTGGACCTAAATGTAAAACTTAAAACTAAAATTTCTAGGGACACTGGGTGGCTCGATCAATTGAGTGCCCAACTCTTGGTTTCTACTCGGGTCATGATCTTGGGGTTGTGAGATCAAGCCCTGCATCGGGCTCTGCACTCAGCGTAGAGTCTGCTTTGTGATTCCCTCCCTCTGCCCCTACCCCCAATCACGTGTGCTCTCTCTCTAAAATAAATCTTACTAAACAAAACAAAACAAAAAACTTTAAAACTTCTGGAAGGAAGACTATCTTAGTGACCTTGAATTAGGCAAAGATTTCTTAGATGTGACACCAAAAGCATGTATTCTTAAGAGGATAAATTAGACTTTACCAAAATTAAAAGGTTTCTGCACTTTAAAAATACTTGTGAGTCATATAGCTGATAAAGAGCTTGCATAAAGAATATATAAAGACTTCTCAAAACCCAGTAATAAGAAAACAACAGAATTTTTAACAGGCAAGAAATTTTAACAATCATTTCATCAAAGAAGATATGTGGATGTCACATAAACACATCAAAAGATCTCAAAATCAGTGTCCTTAGATGTAAATTAAACCATAATGAGATATCACAACACACCCATTAAAATGGCTAAAATGTTAGAGAGGATGTAGAGCAACTGAAAAACCCATATTCTGCTGGTTCGGGAATGTAAAATGGTACAACTGTCATAATGGCCCAGCCAGACCATTCCTAGGGATTTACCCAAGAGATAAGAAAATACATGTCCATATAAAGATTTGTACAGGCATACTCATAGCACCTTTAATGGTAATAGCTGAAAATAGAAACAACTCAAATATCCATCCACAGGTGAGTGGATAAACAAACTGTAGTATATCCATGCAATGAAATATAAGTAATGAAAGGCATGACCCACTGGGGTGCCTAGCTGGCACATTAGGTTAAATGTCCAACTCTTGGTTTTGGCTCAGGTCATGATCTCAGGGTCCTGAGATTAAGCCTCACGTCAGGCTCCGCACTCAGCACAGAATCTGCTTGAGATTCTCTCTCCCTCTCCCTCTCCCCCTCCCACTTAGGTCCTCTCTCTCTCTCTGTAGACTAAATAAATCTTTAAAAAAAAAAAAAAAAGGACTGATAAATTGATAAACACCACACATGAATAAATCTCAAAAACACTAAGTAAAAGAAGCCAGACAAAAAAATAGTACATACTCTATGATTCCATTTATATAAAATCCTAGAAAATGCAAACTAATTAAAGTGACAGAGAGCAGATCAGTGGTCAACTAAGGGGTGGAAGGGGCCAAGAAGAGCAAGGAGCAACAGCAAGAAGGGAGTAGTTACAAAGAGGCACAGGGTAACTTTTAGGGTAATGTTCACCAAACCTGGACTTGTTCACTACTTGATTATTGTGACGATGAGTTTATACTTTTTTAAACATGTGCAGTTTATTGTATGCCAATTATAGCTCCATAAAGCTATTTTTAAGGCAAGTTTGGCTCCATAGATAAGATTTGAGAGTCATCAGCATACAGATGGTAGTTAGCACCATGAGGAAACTAGCGTGAAAATGGGTAAGGAGAACATGTAGTTTAGTCATGTTTTCAGTATGTACAGTGTATACACTCGGAACTGAGAGTACTAAGATGACTACAAGTTTGGCTCTTACAGTGTTAGAATCACACCTAGCAGCTGGCAATTACTATCATCCTGTTATTATGTGCCCAAATGGGAGAAATTAAAAGGCTCTGTGACAGCAGTGGGAAGCTTCTAAGAGCTCAGAGAAAGCCCTCAAGAGGAAGTAATATCTAAGCTGAGGTTCAAAGAACAGGTAGAAGTTAGCCAAATAGAATGAGATAAACTGGGGGCACCTGGCTGGCTCATTCAGAGGAGCATGTAACTCTTGATCTCTGGATCATGAGTTTGAGTCCCAATTGCGTGTAGAGATTACTTAAAATAATTCTTTTTTAAAAAGAATGAGATAAACTGTGCAGAGTGACAGCAAATGCAGGGGTTTTGTTTTTTCCTAACTACGTCCCCTTCAGCCACCCATCCACCAAATTGTGTAAATTCAAGCTCCACAAAATCTAGATGTTCCCCCCACAGAAGACATAGGTCATTCTTTTGGGCAGCTCAGAATCAGCCCACTTGTGTTTGGGGGATTCCTTGCGTCTTAATTCCCACTGAGGCATCCTCCTCTATAGAAGCTGAAAATGCCAAACTAGTTGAGAAGCTGAACTTGCTTTCTCAAATTCCCTTGGGGTTCAAGTCCTGGCTGGACACTTGACCCAGGCTCTGCCAGTCACATAAATTGGTAGCTAGTTAACACAATGAATCAAGGAAGTACTGTGGTTAATTCTCTCTAGATGCAGTAGCACTCCTATCAAGATCAAATTCCTAAGGCAGTAGAGACAGTAATACAAAGCTCGGTGTGCAGTGCCTGGCAACAGGGGCTACAATTTCCCTGCTAGACTAGTTGTGCAGTTTGTTCCTACCTGTGTGACTCAGATTGACCCGATTCTCAGTCCTTTTGTCTTGTCTATGAGCTACACAATATTCTTCTAATAAAATTTATTTTATGCTAGAAGCCAGAATCCATTTCTGTAGCTAATGACTAAGAACTCAGACTGACAGTTTGGTATTTGGTAGTGGAATGCCCCCCAGCTGACCCTGGTATGCATAACTGGCCAGGTATGTCTAAGAGGCAGGATGGAAGGCACTGAGGACACAACTCTTCCAGGCAGGAATATGGTGACCCTGGGATAGGGGAATCAAATGTACACCATCAAGAAATGTATCCTAAAGCTGAGAAACCCCAGAAAAAAAATCTTTTTCTGAGTGCTCATACGAGATGTGGCTGGGGAGGACAAGGAACCAGGGAGCCACAGCTGATCTGAAAAAGAGGACTGTGCCTCATCCCGAACATCTTAGCCATGAAACTGGATCAAGTAACTGGATGAGACTTTGGCTGATCTCTCTTTGGGAAAGAAATATGTTTTATGTAGGCATGAGCACTTTCAAAAGTGTATGTAAAGGAAGGAGGATGTGTATGGATGACAGTAGACTGTATCATTCCTCCCTTATTTCTTGCTATGGAGCCCTAATTTGGTTTGTCTATCTCCCTAACACACAACTAAGTCATCTATGGTAATCCTACTTCCTTGGCCAGCAATTGGTTTAGGAAGGGGTATATGACCAATCTGGCCAATGAGCTCTGAGGAAATGGCTGCTCAGGGTGTTCTGGGAAAGGTCTTCTTACCAATAAACAGAAACATAGAAGGAACTACTATAGTTGTCTTGGCAACTACAGCATCCCAGAAATGAAACCAAAATCCTGAGGCTGGGAAAGCAGAGAGGGAAGAAATCTGGTTGCTCACTATGATCCCTGAGTTCCTGAATTAACTAACCTGGAAACGTAACTCCAGACTTCTTGTTTTGTACTATTTAATAATTTTGAATTGGGCTTTTGTTTGTTTCATGCAACTGAAAGCATCCCAATCCTTACTGACAGTTGAGATTTGAAGAGTAAAATTTGAAGATAAGGCTGGTGGGACCAAGAAGGGGTAAGGCCATGAAGGACATCAACTGTCTGAGGACAGTGAGGAAGGGCTCGACACTGAAGTATTTGACATAATTAAAACAGCACTCCTGTTGCATTGGGGAGAACAGATCGGAAAGGGACAAGGTGAGGTCAATGAAAAGAACAGTGATTGTTGGATAAAACATGGGGAACTCCAACATTTGCAGAAGTCTCTGGCGCAATACGAAGAAATTATTATAAAGGCAGGAGGAGAACAGGAACAAGCTGGGCACAAAGGTGAAGGCAATAGAGGATTTAAAGTAAGAGTGAGCTATTAAAGGTTAAATACTGGAAAGGCCAAGGAGGATAAGGAAGGATAGAAATTTGGCAATATGTAAATTAATTACGAGCTACGGACCTTTGCAACAGTAATTTCAGGGTAATAGGGCAAATGCAATACTGGAGAGGGTTAAAGAATGAGTGGAAAATGAGGAAAGCATCAGGTTTCAGGGACAGTAACATCACAGGTCCTTCCCTAACAAACACATGTTGAATCAATGATTTGATGTACAAGGCCAGGTACCGAGGGAGCACTACTATGCTCCCGTTCAGGAGTTCAGCACGATGAGATTATGTTAGAGAGAGTTCTGGAAGGGAAAGAACTTTTCCATGAACCTCTTAGGGTCCTTAGCTGAACCTAAAAATCAACCTGACAAAGACAGATTCAAGGAGGAAAGCATGTTTATTTTAATATATTTTACATGACATGAGAGCCCTCATATGGAAATGAAGACTCAAGAGAAATGCTTAAGCCTAAGCGTTTTTATACAAGGTTCGATAAAGAGTGGAAAGTTGTGAAAAATGACAGGAGAAAGGGTATGAGTGAAGGGTGGTAAATGCGGAAATTTAGCAAGGCCTATTCATTCAGATTCTTCTCTGTTTCTGACTTCAGAGACAGAAATGCTCCTTCTAGAATCACGTTTTAGAAGAGTATTAACTGACATGAGAAAATGAGTAAGTGTACAGCATTGAGATTTTAATTTTCTTCTATTCTGTTTCCATGTTTCCCAAGTTTAACAATTAACTGATCTAATTTCTAATTAGCAAACTTGGTTTTTAAAGTTTGTTGAATATTATTGCTGAGAAATTTTACGGTTTCCTAATTTTTGGAGGCTGGTGGTCCATAGTGTGCCATCTGGGAGCCACCATTTGGCACAGCAGCAAGGAAAAAGGAGAGGATGACAATTCTGCAATTCTTACCTGACCAATGGAGCTTGTTATACGAACATCTAATAACACTGTAAATACTAGCAGCATTTTCTGTATACTCGTTCTTAAGAGACACTTGCTTGAAAACACAAACATGGAGAATTTTTACATGATTTATTTAATAATAAACCAATTAAAGATACAAAAACGTTTAGAGGATTCCAAAATTTAAATTTTTGTTTAAATACAAATTCACTCTGTAATATGAAAACATATAACATTAGACCTCTAAACATAATGATTTTTTCATCTACAAAAATTTCTCCTTCGCTGTACTAGAAAATTTGCAGAAAACAATTTTTCTTGTGAAATTAAATGTACATTATTTACAGTTGAAAAAGTAATCTAAAAACTATTTCATTTCAGAGACTTAGATATATATGTATATTATCTTTGTATGCAACCCCCCGACTCCCAATAAAAAATGACCCAAAATATAAAGCAATTATGCTTTTATAGCAACTGCCTACTCAGCCAGATCAGCCCAAGGCTTGTTTGTTTTCTGGGCCCTTAAGAAAGAGCCCTGATTCTTTCAGAATGGCAGTATATCATTTAGCACTTGGCAACATAAATTTACTAACAGACCACAGTGCACAGTGGCCTGAAGAGTTAATGAACAAAGTATTGAGGAAGAATTCAGATTCAGAGCAGATCTTACAGATAACAGAATGAATTTTGTAGGGCCACTTATTTTTCTGTAATGTTAGCTATATTTATATTAAGAAATAATTGATAATGTTTTAGTTGATTTAACTTTAAAATATTTGAACTGGAAACCTCAAATTTAGAACCAGAAAGCAAACCGGAGATCATCAAGTCTAATCCAATTCTTCGCTTCCTTTTTTGTGAGAACTGAGGCCCAAAAAGATCCAGTGGCTTTGCCCAACGTTACAGAACTAGTTAGCAGGAGAGCTACCCTTACACTGATGCTTCTGGACCATCCTGCTTCTGAAGTATGGTTCAGCCATATCACGGACATTTTCTAATCTTTCATGTTATTTTTTACATATTCATAGTTCCTTATACAGTGCAACCAACTAAAGTCAACCTAAGTGAAATAATTTTAACCAAGTATAAAATAGGTGTCTGCATTTGAAAGAGTCAAGATTTTAACTTACACGAATGGAATGAAAATAGTTCTACATAATTTTCCTGTTGCCTTATACTGAAGTACTGTATTTACAAAAGAATCAGAAAAGCTAATACCATGTAAAATTAAAAAAGAAACTTTAAAAATGCTTATGATATAGCAACTGAAAAAAAAATCTGAAAAGGAGGTCTTCATAGTATAAAATGGCTGTTCCTTCACAATTGAATTCTGAAACATTTGGAGAACAAGGAGAAGCACGTGGGTTCCCTCCGTCATCTAACAAAGTCAACATTAACTCTAAATTAATATTTTTAACAATTAACTACAACATTAGGAACATCTGTAGAATTTCTCTTGTAATCAATCACATAGTTTGCAGACAAATGAAAATGTTCAATTAAAAAACAATCATCCATAATTCCTTTGGTACGTTAATTAAAAAGAGTTGGGTTCCAGCACTTCGTTTTGCTTCATAGCGACCTGAGAGGCACAGCCGTTGGAACTGGACACCACCATCACATAGGGCTGCGGCTCAGTCTTCTCACTGTCTTCTTTCAAATTATCTTCAGCTTCTCTTTTCTCCGCTTCCTGTATGAGAGTTTTTGCTTCTTGAGCTTTGATAACTGACGTGATTACAGTGCCAGGTGGGTGAGCAACAAGCTGTGAACTTCGAGGAGAAAAGGTCACCACGGGGGTAGTAGCACTGAAGGACGGAGATGAGGCCACGGTGACGCTGCCATTGCAGAGGGACTGCACGTTGCTGGTAAGAACCTGCTGCACCTGCGCCGGGCTCAAGACGATCGAAGGAGGGGAGCCCGGCTTCTGGGACTGCAGCATGACGTTTTCTTTCAGTACTGTCATGGGCTGCGACGACGGAATGGCTTGTAAAATAAATTTCTGAGACCCAGCACCCGAAGAGGGATCCGTGCTGGCTATCACTGTTGTGATTGGCACAGTCTGGAGTGTTACTGTATGCAAATGCTGATTCCCAGGAGACACAACCACTGGCACTTGGGTTGGAGCCTGGATAGTCCTATTGACATGACGAAATAACAGAAAGTCAGCATATTCTGCATCACGTAAACGTTAATGTCTGACGAGTCGTTCTGACAACAAAGGAGTCCTACATTTGAAATGCTGCTTCCCATGTCTTCGACTCAGCAAAAACATCATACCGGACCCCGTGTTATATGGAATGCCCAACACAAAACTCTCAAGCGTTAACTATGATATCATCTATGGGGGGAAGAAAGTCTGTGCCAAGTGCCACGTTAATGCATATGGGAAAGCAACTTCATTGGGGAAGGAGGAGGATATCAAAATGCTTGGCAAAGAAGTGACATCTGAGCCGCTTGAAAGAAAACTGGGAATTCCAAAACAAATGTATTGGATTCACTCTCATTATTTTTAATACTTAAGGGACAATGCTCATCCACAATTACCAAACTTCATAGGATTGTAATTGTTTTCAACCTGTTTTTCTATATAGAGAGGAAAAATGAGCAATTCACTAAAATAAAAAACACCTTGGTCTTAAATGTATACGTGACAGAACTATCAGAAGAAATTTTTGGTTTTTTTTTTTAGAAGAAATTTAATAGTTCACAGTTCATATCATATTACATAAAACAAGTCACGAATATTATTAACTCGTAAGGGCTCTTTAGGTTGCCAGAGACAGCAAAAAAATAAGGGCAAGCTTTGGCAAAAATAAATAGAAGCATGTTCTAGCAGTTTTCTCAGCTCAAATAATCTTCACAGATTCTAGCCATAAAGCTACAATTTAACATAAAATCCTTTAATGTAAACCTAGTTTATGTAAAGTTATTAATCCCAGTTACTGAAGAGATTCATAAATGATATTGTGAGTCAATCCAATTTTAAAAGTTCATTGCTGCGAAAATTATAGTTACAGCCATTGTTAATTTAAAACAAATGCAGTTGAAAAAACTCAGCATCTGGATCTCAACTCCTCTGGATTCTGTAAAGCTATTTTACAAAAAAAATAGATGATGGCTACTTCAAATGATTAACAACTAGATTGGCCCCCATAATCTGAATGTTAATCATTGCACATAAATTATTATAGGCAAATTTTAGTAAGTTAGTTATGTGGCCTGTCACATATGTGAGAAGTTAAACTCCAGAGAAAATAAATGGGCTAGGTGGAAATATGAAAAGAGAACTCAGTGGAACTTAAGAGAAACTCAAAGTAAGCGGAAAGACACGGGATGACTAGAGCCTACCCACTGTGCTACAATTCTGACTTCCAAGTTCAGATTCCAACCAAGTTGTCACTGTGAGGGTCAGTCGAGAGCAGGATATTAGCAGCTCTTTTGAAGAACAGAGCTAGAAAAGGGTATGAGTCAGGTAATGAAGATTAAATAGGTGGGCAGGGAATGGCTAGAAATAAAGGCCAGATTTATTGATACTATTGGTCAAGCAAGGAAGAGTTGGGAGAATACAGAATAACTTTGGGAGTCAGGCAGCTTTTCCAAAATATACTGTGCCTCCTTTCTCCCCCCTGCCTACCTGAATCAGGATATCTTGGTGGAATCTGAGCCTGGGTATGGTACCTGACCCTGCAGCCAGAGATCATTTCTTAAATAACGGGCTTCCCATAACAAGAGTTCATGTACATGTGTATAAAGATAAAATAGTACACACGGTACATAGTGAGCACACAGACTGTATCTAGAAATATGTATAGTCTTGCCACCCAATAAATACTATTATCCCCATTTTACATATAAAAAATTAATGCACAAAGAGGGTGAAAAGCCAGCATAAGGTGACCAGTTAGATAAGAAAAGAGGCCATCTGACGGCAAGGCCTCTGTGCTTACACATTACAACACACAGCCACTTCTTCGGTCCTCAATAACTTCAGCTAAAGACGAATATTGTCTATTATATCTTTAAACTGTGGGTTATCACACACCTTTAATACACAACTCCACCTTCCTCTTTTCCTCCCTCAGGTGTGGCACAAGCAATAATGTACTTGGAAATTTTCCATATTGCTAATCAGGGCTACCACCAGACTTTCAACGCTTTTGTTCAAACTAGAAAAAGACCTCCTTTTCTCAAAACACCTGACTGCCATCTGCCAGAAAATACATATACTCATCTATAATATCTACAATGTAAATATCTGGCTTATTTGAACAAATTCTAAAATAATTTTCTCTAATAAAAAATTCAGAGATTAAAGGTAAAATATTATGCAGCCTTTTTCCAACCACAGAAATTTTAAATTATTTTTTCTCAGTTAATAATTGAACAGTCAGTTATGTCTGGTGATGTTATATAACAAAGGTTATAGTAGAGTTAACTACTCTATAAAATTCCCTAAGACGCTTGTAACCAGTAGTACAATACTGGAAATTTAAAATACCTCAAACTTTCTGAGACTAAGAAAGATATACAACATAACATTAGTTTTTACTGCATATCTACTCAGATGTCAAGAATGTCATTTAACTGTTACAATCACCTGTAAAGTTATTACCTTTATTTTACAGATGAGGGAACAGACTCAGAATAGTTAATTAATCCAATTCGATGTTATATCTAATAATTGACAAGGTTGGAGGACTGGAAAGTTATGCCTGCATTCTTCCTACTCCATTACTTTGCTTTTACGGTAAACTACATATTATACATTTTTAGAGGCTCATTTATTCAAAGACCCTAAGACTAATTATTAGTGCTTGAATAAATATCATAGAGAAAGAAGTTATGCTAGGTAGGTATATGAACTTGCAAGTGTACCAAGGAACAATTTTAGGAAAAAATTTGACCAGAGGTTTACTTTTGCTGTAGTTGTTTCTTTAAATAACATGAAGCCAGAGTCAAAATCAAAATTTGTAAAAACTGAGCATATACACCATAAATCAATTAAGGAAAGCTTAATAGATTTCCACATAGATACATGCAATTATATGAGATAAAAAGACACGAGCAAAGAAAAATTGAGAAAAGAAAAAACATGTTGCTACTTCACTGTAAATAACTGGTAATTCATGACAGTTATGTGAATCAGCAGGAAGGGCGGCAAATCATTGAGCTCACTGCTTTGCACTAAACTGCTTGCATTAAAACACTGTCTCCACCACTTACTAGATGTGACCAGGCTCCTTGGCCTCTCCTTGCCTTGGTTTCCTCATCTGTAAAATAGGAATAATATTACCTATATCTCATTGGTCAGGGAGGATATTAGACATTAATATAAGGAAAAGTGTATGAAATACAGAGTGCTTTCAAAGTGTTAGTTCTTGTTGTTACATTAATTTAATAATCTAATTTTATTAGATTACAGGCCTGTATATTCCATCTTCTCTTAGCTACAGAAAAAATCTTTAAATGGTCTTCGATTTTATTGATAAGTAGTTATAAAATTAAGAAAAATATAGCCAAAGTGCTGTTATTTTTCTTAGGATTGACAATATGGTTACTTAGGATAATCTCTCTATTCTTAAAACCTGTATGTTGAAATGTTTAGGAGCGAAATGTCGTAAGGATGTCAACTTACTCGACAAATAGCCAAACAGAAAAAAGGTTACAAACAAATATTGAGCAAAAACAAATAAGGCTATCAACTGTGAATCTAGGAGGATGTAAATAGGTGTTCTTTGCACTATTTTAATCTGTCGATGTTTTGAAATTTTTCATAACGAAAAGCTGGGGTAATTATTAAAAATACAAATAAAAAAGAAATTGCTAAGCAAGGAATTAATCTAATGAAAAATGATTCTAATAATACATTAAAATTTCAGAGTAATATGTACAATTTGCTTGAAATTTATTTAACACTTTTTCTTTCTTTCTATATAATGGAAGAGAACAACAGCAAAACCTGAGCCATTATAGTCAGCAGCTGTCAGTCTTCAAAGAGTATTATTATTCATTAACTTTGGCCTTTCCAGAGCTAGTAATTTCAGTGAATAAAATGCATCCATAAAAGGTTTAACTGCTTTAAAATAACTAGGATTTTGGGGAGATACAAATAAAAGGTACAGCCAAAAGAGAAAAGAATTTTTTTAAAAGTCAAAGGAATGATGAAGAATGTATGTGTGTGTGTGTGTGTGTGTGTATACATAACACATAAATATAGAACGAGTTTTTCAAAAAGGGTGTATGTTTTAAAGTTTGAAAAGTTAAATTTTGTCATTTCTTCATTATATAAACAGTCCACTTAGAGAACTTGTAACTCTGAGAGGAGATACAGAATGAATACATATACTACTAGAAAGTAAGTTCTATAAATTTGAAGGGATGTTATGTGCCAGACACTGGGTTAAGTGGTAGGAGAAGGCCAATGAGTAAAATGTGGCTCCTACAGATTGAAATACAGGAGGAGATGAGCATTCAAGTCAACCGCAACACCTGGTTCATTGACCAGACTACGGTGCAGCCACGCAGTCAGCTTTAGCGAGAAGGCAAGGAAGGAATCATGAGCAGAGAGTGAGAGCTGGTAGCTGAAGCTTCAGAAATTTGACTGTTCTCTGCGTGCGACACAGATCTAACAAAAGCTGTGAGAAGGTAACACAGCAAAGCTGTGAGTCTTATATAGGCTGGACTGAAGCAAGCAAGGAGTCCACAGAATAATCCAGGGTAGTCAGGGACCCTGGAAATGAAAATTCTGAAAAGTACACGAGAAGACAGTCTGCAAATCATGGCTAGGGCGTGTATTACAGTGTTTCATATCTGTGGGATTTTTTATTGGAGGGGGCAGGTATTTGTTTTTATCCTCAAGGTATAAAAAGCAAACTGATTACAGATGCTAAAAAATAACTGAATCGCTCCAAGAAGGGGATCCTAGTGGTTAACTGTGGCATATACTGTTTCCTATCAACACAAATACATGATAAGATGACAAAGAGCCTAGAAACCAATGAGAGGACTCACATCCAATTAGATACTCAGTCACCACACATAACCAATAATTGACCTAGAGGAAAATAAAATATTAAAGGCAAACAGAGAGATAAATAAGTACTCCTTTAATAAACGAGTTAAAGTTTAAAGAAAGTTAAAGTACTCCTTAATAAAGGAGTTAAATAGTTTAAATAAAGTTAAAGATTTAGCATTCCTGTCCAATTAAAATGGGAAAAATGTCATCTTTATACTCCTTGCAAGTCAATTTTCAAGATGCCAAAAGTTTAAATGGACCATACAAGGAAGACTGCAACATCTAACTTTGCCTTGATTCTGGGTAATGCGAGTTACTTCAAGGTCAACTGAACAAAATCCCTGGCATTTATATTCTGGAATATACAAATGTTGAGACTGAAGTCACTGATGAAAGTAATCAAATAATCATTTTTATTGGATTTGGAAAGGCTCCTATATTTTATTATAATTCATATTCTGGAAACTTATGAGAGTAGAAAAAGAAAAGAAAAAATACTGCAAACATCCATTTAATTTTCTGTCTTCCTCCTTTTCCCCCATTCTATATCAGCAAGACCAGTCCTAAATTCTGCAAAAGACCAGTCTAAAGCTGATAAGGTTTTCTTGGTCACTTTGTTGTTTCATACCTTTCTTGGGGCTATGAGGCAAATTTGATTTGACTGATAAAAAACTATTCTTCCAATTTCTGCCACTCTAAAAGCCTGAAAGAGTGGACCTTAGATTCTTGGCCTCCGTATGTCTTTGAACTTTAGAACTGTTCCTTGACAGGATCCTCCCAAGGAACAGTGTTATTTCTTGGAATTCACTACATTCCAGAAGGTCACAATATGTCACTTTATGTAGAATTTTTACGGCTTCTGACTTTGAAAAAACGATCTGAAACCATTCTCTGGATTTTCTAATATGTGGATCCCTTCTTGTATGGATCAGTCAAATTATACAAAGGTATAGTGGACTAGATTTAAATGGATAGAATAACATCAAGTAATGATAAAGTTTAAAAATAAGGAATCACTGATACAATGAGAGGACTGACGTAACATAACTGCTGCTGAAAACAATCTGCTGAACAAGATTTCTAGCTTTAACATCAATATAATTTTTATTTTCACTTTTGAATCCCGACCCAGAGTCATCAACGGATGAGGACTCTGGTCCGAAACATCACATAATGATACGCATCGATAACTTTGGTTTTCTCACCTAATGCTCTGAACAGAAGAATTCAGTGTTTCATCCTGCATGCTATTGATTACGCTTGCTTCTCCTTCTGGGACGGCTTGTACTGGCTGTACGACATGAATAGTCCGGAAGAGCTGGGTGGGGTATGGAGACTGTGTGGGCTGCACTGTCCTCAGGACTTCTGATGGCTGTGCAACTTCCATGGGATCTTTGGGTTTTGTAGCTTTAGAATTCCCTGGTTTGAGAACTGTAGTGGCTCCTCCTTTTATCCCTGGACTTGAAGATACTCTCGATCTGCTCGCTTGGTTCCTACTTGAAGTGGTTGTTGAAGACAACGATGGATCTGAAGACTCTATGCTGGAACCTGGATCCTCATCGTCTATATAAATAAGATCTTTTGGCATTTCCTTAAACTGATACACCAAGCGTTGACCTTCTACTTTTGCCAGAATACCCCTTTGGTAATAGTACCTATTTGAAGCAGACAATTTTATCAATATTTTATTCAATTAAACATAAATTAAAATTATGTTCAACAAAATTAAAGTTCCTTAATCATAAACAAAAGTTTAAAGTTGGAAACAAGTAGAAGAATTTCAAAATGAATGGCAGTTATTTCATATAAGATAGTATAATTAAACACAGTCTTCTCTAAATAAATGTAAAACACACATACAGATAAAAAAAATCCTTATTATCAACTAAACCTAACACCAATTCTGATAAGAGGATTTTTGATAAAATATATGGCTTATCCTAGTCATTCACTTTTCTTCCTTCGTGTCCCCTTCTTCCAACTTGCCAGAATAATCAAATCTACCACAAACCTCAAGAGTTTATTTCCCTTCTGTAGTTTATTATAATGTCCCTACCAGTTTAAGTTTGATTCAGTAAATCGGATTCAGTTTTCCATATAAAACTTAACAAGGTATAAATAGAAGTGACTCAAATTTTGTCATTGATTTTAATTAGATGGGTATTAAGGAGAGCACATATTGCATGGTGCACTGGGTGTTATATGCAAGTAATGAATCATGGAACATTGCATCAAGAACTGGGGGTGTACTATATGGTGACTAATATAACAAAACAAATATTATTAAAAAAAAGAATCTAAAAAATGTGAGTTAAAAAAACAAACACACACAAACTGTAACTAAACAGTTTTGGTTTAAGAAGGTTATCAAGTTATCAGATGATTGCTACTTCCAATAAGTCTTTCTCTAATAGATACGTTTATCTTGAAGAATAGATAACCTGATCACAGAAAAACACACCAGAAGTGAGTTTAGGAATGAAAAGATACCCTACCTAGTTCAAAATGTTCACAATGTCTAATATTATTCTTGAAGCATTTATTCCAACATAATACAGATCATACCTGAGATTTACATTTAAAAAATGTACCCTCTTATTAAGTACCTGCATTACCACTACTTGTTAATTTTGTGCTGAATCCAAGGTTAACGGCTCAAAACATATGAGCCCTGTGGCCAATTTATAATTCCTGATGGCAGTTTGCATTTTCTAATCCCTTTCTAAGTAAAATATCTGTGGTTTGCACGAAGACTTTTTTTTTTTTTTAAGGAAAAACATTTCCCCAGATCAGAATAAAATTTCAATTTAAATACATACTGATTTCTGTAAGTGGCGCGGTTTTAGCACTTCAATAATAAAATTCACCAATTTTGTAATCCTCTGCCTTTTTAGAAGCTACCTTTTTAGTATTTAGGAAACAATATTCTTAACACAATGAGGTACAGAAACTTCATGTACCTGAGAGCTCTTCCCATGGTCTCGTAATTCATGTCAGGTTTGTTTTTGTGCTTTCCCCACAACCTGGATACTGCTTTAGAATCCACCAGTTTAAAAATGCCTTTTTCTCGCTGGGTCCATTTGATATATTTAGGACAAGTAGCTTTGTCCTGGAGCAGTGCCAGTAAAAACTCCCAGAGATAAATTGTGTTTCCTGAAACAAAAGCAATTTCTATTTGACCAAAATTTCATTGGAAAAGAGCAAAATTAAACACAACTAAAAGTCTTGGCAGTTCCCTCTATAATTACACAAAAATATTACACAATTTGGTTAGCACTGGTGATAATTTTTAGGGTCTCAATATTTGTCTTTTTATTAGTCCCAAAGAAGACATCTGGACAGAGCAATCTTGGCAATTAGACTGATGATGACTTAAGAAGAAAGCACTCCGAGATGACTTTTTCTCTACCTCTTTAAGAACCATAACATAAAAGAACCAGTGAAAAAGTGTGGTACAAAATCTTTCAATGGTTGTTATCGTTATATCACAGCCAGTGGATTGACCTTAACAATTTTCTTCAAATTTGGGCAGCAGTTACGAAAATAGTAGAACTCCAAAACAATGTTATAAAGTGTCTACGAACTAAAAAGCTAACCTTGCTGAAATCTTCCAAAAGGCTCAATATTAAAGGATGGGTTTTTGACAGGTACATTTAAAAAAAAACTCTTAAATGGATTTCTTGGGCTCCATTATCACCAGTCTCTTTACAGAATGTGCCAGCTTGTACCTTATAAGCATTTGGCAGCAAGAAGATCCATTTTAATAAGTCAAGAGAGCTGGTAGATTTTACTTATGATATGTAGGTATTTTACAGCAATCTAAATGTTATCAGACCTGTAAGCATTATAAGGAAATTATCATACTTACCCTTACCATCTTTATTTTTCTTCTTCACAGATATGTTTGGCGTAGTGGCTGGGGAATCTGGTCGTGGAGGTTTCGTTTTTCTCCCTGAAAACAGAACAGCTCTGTGTAAGGATTTGCCATCAGAAGTGAGAGAAAATGGACAATTTAGTTGTTTATGGATGCTATTTGGTCATTTATCCTAAATTTCAAATGCCAAATACTTTATATATATACAGAATACCACACATACTGGTTTCCTAAAATGCTACTTACTCAAAAGGAAAATAACTTCAGTGAAAATTTATCATTAGTGTAGGTGTGATCACAAACACTTTCGTGTAGGAAATGATATGTTGGCTCATTTATAAAAATGAGGTTAAGTTTAAAACATTGTGAGGCAACAAAACTGACGGTGCTTTCTTAAAATGTGGGGGAAATATTCTTGATGTTGATACAACTTGGGCTCAAAAAATGAGCCATACAGGTTTACCGGTCTGTTGGTTATATAAGCTTTTTACAGTAGGAGAAGTCAATTTTCAGCTTCTCTCCCATCCGCAAACAGATCATTCTTAAATACTGGAAAATTCCCAAAATTCTAGATACACAAAAAATGCATGAGGCAAAATTCTGGTGAACTACATAGTCAACTTTCACTTTCCCATGTATTTTGAAACCTCTCATTTTTCTATACTTCTTTTAATTCACAGCAAAACAAACTTTACAGTTAACGTATGATTCAATCTCTGAGTCCACTTCAATAGTGCTAACTGTAGTTTGACCCGAGCTTTGTTTGTGATCTTCTTTTGCCCCATTTATCTAGAAGCACAAGTTGGTGGAATTTTGCCCAGGATTTATGCTGAGATGATCATGCCATCTGGACAGAATACCTTTCTGCACATGAAAAACAATGAAAAGTAAGCATAAACGGATACCGTAGTATATTTTACCCCAACATTTTTTTTAAATTAAGTAATCTCTCTGCCCAATGTGGGCTCAAACTCAAGAACCAAGATCAAGAGTCTCCTGTTCTACCGAAGCCTGAGGCAGACAGGTGCCCCTTTACCCCAACATTCTTGAGGCTGACTCTCTGGTCTAGATCACGAGGGTGGATTCTGGGTTAGAATAATATAGGGCAATAACTTAGAAGAACAGAATTCTAGACCTAATGCCACAAGGTTAGTAACAACACATCCCCAAGCCGAATAGGAAAATCTTTCTGAAGTTAGGATAAGAATCAGAAGTGGATCAAAAAAGTCACTCTTCAGGCCCCTCTTAAGGTATAAATATAGAACCTAGTCAGCCAGCTGTCTTCACTTCCATGCCTGCAGACACCTGCAAAGAACCATTCATGAAGGCAGATACTTCTGGGTGACTACATTAATGATAACAAATATTGAGCAAGGACTTCAGTTAGCTCCTAGCCCTCCTACCATCTTATTTTATGCCTTCTATTTACCTACTTTTTCTGATCGATAACATCATTTTCTTTTTCCCACTGTTTTCACCACTAGTTTTAGTCAAGACAGTGACAACTGATAAACCTACCCAATATCCATCCTTTCCATCATCTTCCTTTCCATTCAAGGTGGCATGCCTTCATGTGAGTTTTATGTTAGTTGGATATAGAATTTTTGGTTGACAGTTCTTCTTAATACTTTGAAGATACCCAATGCTTCCAGCCTCTACTGGAAACTTCTAAGCTGCCAATCTAAAAATCAATTCTCTCCAAGTAATGTACTTTCTCCCTGGTTGGTTCATTTCATCTTTTTTGGGGGGTGGGGATTGGGGGGGCGGTGTTTTGCATTTTTACTATAATGTATTTAGGCCTGGATTTGAGTTATGCTACCTAGGATTCACCATGTTGAGATTAATGTCACTTTGGAAAACTCTGTCATTATCTTGGAATACTGCCACTTCCTTGCTCTACATGGTCTCTCTTCCTGGAGCTTTGATTAAACATGTAGACCTTTTCATTCAATCCTCACATCTCAAACCCTTTCATATTTTTTATTCCATATCAGGTCTATGTTGGAGCTCACTAATGCTCTTTTAAACAGTGACTAATCTGTTTAATCCATATATTATGTGTTCTATTTGATTCCTTCTCACATCAGTCTTCCACTATTAATTAGGATATTAGTCCTTCACTTTAAAAATAGCTTTACTGAAGTATAACAGACATACAATGAAACTGCATATGTATAAAATCTACAATTTGATATCTTCCAACGTAAGTATTGACCTGTGAAACCATCCCTATGTTCAAAATAGTGAACATATTCCTCACCTCCAAAAGTCCTTTGTACCTCTCTGTAATCCTTATACCTTTCCCACTCTGCCCAATCCAAAGGTAGCCAACTACTGACAGATTTTCTGTCATAGATTAGTTTGCAGTTCCCACAATTTTATATGAAGACAAACATATATTTACATATATATATGTAAATTTGGCTTCTTTCCTTTAGCATAATTACGTTGAAATTCATCCACTTTTGTTGCATGTATCAACAGTACATTCTGTTTTATTGCTGAGTGGTATTTCCTTGAATAGATATACCACAAAGTTGTTCATACAGTCAGCAGTCGATAGACATTTAGGTTGTTTCAAGTTTTGGGCTATTGCCGACAGAGGTGCTAAGAACATTCATTCATGCAGATGTTTTTCTAGAAATGTATGACTTCATCTCTTTTGGGTAAATACTAAGTAGAAGAATGGCCGGGTCACATGTTAAGTATGCATTAAATGTTTAAAGAAACTGCCAAACTGTTAAAAAAAAAAAAAAAAAGTCTCCACGCAGTAAGGTGGGGTCATCTCATAGGGCTCACCTCATTTGTTTCCCGCTTCTCAGGGATCACTTGCTTTTGTTGACTGATGTCTTTAGAGGCACTGTTTCATATATTTTGTCTGTATTTTAGTTGTTTTAATAGGAGGATAAATCCAGGTTCTGGGGGTTTCTTTATTAAAAATTTTTTTCCAGCATTACTGAGATATCATGACATATAACTGTGTATTTTTAAGGTGTACAATATGAAGATTTGATACACTTCTAGGTTGTAAAACAATTATCACAGTAGGGTTAGTTAATATACCATTACCTCACATAATAATCACTTGGTTTTTTGGGTGTGAACATTTAAGATCTACTCTCTCAGCAACTTTCAAGTACATAATAGAATATTGTTTACCAAAGTTACCATGCTGTACATTAGATCCCTAGAACTTGTTCATTTTGTAATGAGAAGTTTGTACCCTCTGACATCACAATCTCTCCCTGCCTCTATGAGTCTGGCTATTTCAGATTCTACATGTAAGTGACAGCACACAGTATTTGTCTGTCTCTCATTTTACCTAGAATAATGCCCTCAAGGCCCATCTATGTTTTTTCATGCTGCGATGAACATGAGAGTGCAGTTATCTCTTCGATATCTTACTTTAATTTCTTCTGGACATATACCCAGGAGGAAGACTGCTAGACCACAGGGTGTTTATAGTTTTAACATTTTGAGGAAACTCCATACTGTTTTCCATAGTGGGTGTACCAATTTACATTCCCACCAACAGTGCACAAAGGTTCCTTTTTTCCCACATCTTTGCCAACAACTTGTTATCTCCTGCCTTTTTGATGATAGCCATTGTGACAGGTGCGAGGTGATAGCTTACTGTGGTTTCGATTTGCATTTCCCTGACGATTAGTGAAGTTGAGCATATCTTCTCATATACCTGTTGGCCATCTGTAGGTCTTCTTTAGAGAAATGTCTATTCAGGTTCTCCATCCATTTTTTAGTGAGATTGTTTGGCTTTCTTGCCATTGAGTTGTAGGAGTTCCTTATATATTTTGGATATTAACCCCTTATCAGATATATAACTTGCAAATATCTTCTCCCATTCTGTAGGTGGCCTTTTCACTTTGCTGATAGTTTCTTTCCCTGTGCAGAAGCTTTTTAGTTTAACGTAGTTCCACTTACTAATTTCTGTTTTTGTTGTCATATCCCAAAATCACTGCCAAATCAGGTTCTGTATTCCATCTTGTCTAGAGGACGAAGTTCCACCTGGTATTTTGTAATGGTCGACCTTCTTTTTCATTCTTTTGCCTTAATAACTATAGTCATATTCACCAAGTTTCTTTCTTTTCTTTTTTTTTAAAGATTTTATTTATTTATTTGACAGAGAGAGACAGCCAGCGAGAGAGGGAACACAAGCAGGGGGAGTGGGAGAGGAAGAAGCAGGCTCCCAGCAGAGGAGCCTGATGTGGGGCTCGATCCCAGAACGCCGGGATCACGCCCGGAGCCAAAGGCAGATGCTTAATGACTGAGCCACCCAGGTGCCCCTCACTGAAAGTTTCTATTTGATAATTCTATTATCTGAAGTTCTTGGAGAACTAATCCTAGAATCTTTTATGTCTTCTACTTCTCATTCAGCAATTCTCTTATTACATATTCGGTAACACTGCAGTGTGAGCTCACCTTCAACAGGGCTTGAGGAAATCCTGTCAGCGTGGGTTTAAACGTATGACTTGCCAAGCAGTTTTATACAAGAGCTTCTGCCTAGTACCCCAAAGTTATTGCTAGTCTAGGGTCACTTTTACGTTAATTACTTGCCTGGGGATTTCTGAAGTCAGTAATAGTTAAAATCTAATCATAAACCTAGATTAAAGTAAGCCTACCATTATGAATTCTGACAGAAAGAATTTTTCCACTCAGAGCCCCAGCTGAGAAATACAAACTTCCTTGATACCTGTTCTGTGCCAGTGCGTGGACTGTTTTTCCCAGGAGGATCCCAATGACATGCTGACGTCTCTAATCCCTCATCTCGCACTGGACCAAGACATAAGCGTCTGCCTCTGCATGGGCAATCAAACTGACGTTCCCATCTCATCCCTTCAGAGATGCTGCAGCCTCAGCTCACTCTTAGTGTTTTTATTTTCCTCTCCACTTTGGGCTCCTGGACTTCCCCTTACTTTCATGTGGAGTTAGGTTACTGGGTGGCTGGTGATTAACCAAGATATTAAACTCAAAATATTACACAAACTACTAATATAACAAAATAAAAATTAAAAAAAAAGAAAAAAGAAAAAAGAAAAAAAAAGAAAAAAAATATTACACAAACTGGAGGAGAATCAGAAGGCAATGAAATGGGAAGAGTGTCAGACTTTAGAATGCAGACATGGTCCTAATGAGTGAAGAGTGAAAAAATTCCCTTCGAAATTTAAATCTAATTAAAATCTAACATTTTCCTCTTCAATTACTTACCTGCTGATTTCCAACTCATTATTTTTCCCACTGGAATCTTATATCAGAATCTATGCTGGTGGTTTTCAAACTATGCCCTGTGGACAGAAGCTAGAAGCTAAGTGTCCTTACCCAAGCGCTTTCTGAATTTGGATAAAAGGGTTTAGATAAAAGATTGAGGCTTTAAAAAGTTGGAAAGCCCTATTCCATGAGATACACCAAATAATCTAATACGAAGATCTATACCTTTTAATTTATGTCTTGTACCCTCACTTCTTCTTATGTAAGTTTTAATTGGTGTAGAAATAGCCTTGAATAAAAATTACATTTGGATTCCACATCAAAACTGGGCTGTTAGCCCTAAACGAATTAGCCACCCACCTTTCTTCCTCTTGGGTTGTTCTGGTGATGATGCTCCTGGTGAGCGTGCGTATGTCTCTTGAACCTGCTGAGCTTCCGTCACTTCAGGAATCCCATCTAATGTGACGGATACATGGGTGATGGGGGCAACAACAATGTCATCTTCAGAGGAACTAAATATATTATTATCTAATGGAAATAAAATCAACTAATTATATTCACTTTGTATTATAAATCAAAATAATTTCATCAGATAATTTCTTATTTCTATGAAGATTAAAGTAGAAATAAAATCTTGAAATCTAGTCCCTTTTTATTTCCGCTGTCTGAAATTAGGCACCCCAAGTCAGACCAGGCTTGATAGGACTAATTCAACGCCCTTCTTACTTGACTTCCTCTCACCAATCTATCTTGTTTCTCTTCTCCATTCTTCTCTCATTGTTACTAAAGTTATTCTCTGAAACCTAAGTCTGATTTGACCATATAATTCTTCTACACAAACTTTACACCCTGAAAATTACTAGAAAAACAAAACTGACTTTTTGCATAGTTTATAGAGGAAAAAACTGATAAGAACAACCCAAACTCCACAGCCTGCCATCTGAAGCTTGCACAATCTAGATCAAACCTACCTTTCCACTCTCATCTCCCGCCTACCATGAAGCTTACACTTCAGCTATACCAAAGCATTTTTATCTCAAACATTTCACTCTTTTTTTACAGGTCTGTCTCCTTGACTCAACCCATTCTCTCTACCTTAAATGCCAGTCCCTATCTCCTCTTTCCACTAAAAGCTTATTTGTCTTTTATAGCCCAGGTTAAAACATTACTTCCACAAAGCCTGTCTCTGACATTCTCAGCCAGAGTACTCTTTTCTTCCAGAACACTTTGCCATCCTTCCCATGGCCTTTATTTTTGGCTTTTACATAAACAACTACCTTCAAAAATAATCTGTAAACTTGAGGGGGAAAAAAACAGTTATCTGTTCATTTGTGTATCACATTATTGCCTAATGCACTGCTGTGCATACAGAAAACACTTAACCACATCTTAAACTCATTTAGTAATAATTTTATGAGTTTGACACTTTGTCAGAAAAACTCAAAGGAGAACATGGATTTAAAAGCGATCAATAACGTGGCAGTGAATTTTCTGCCATGAGGTATTAGGAATTTTTTCAATGAATTTTTTGCCTATTCACTGATGAATACTCATACAGATCATTAAATTATAATAGTTATATATAAATTATAATAGTTTGGGCTGCAAATGCCCTAATACTTTCACCAATAGGTTACGAGAATAAATTCTAGCTAATCTACTATTTGACAACTAAAGACATTATTTTTATTCCTAAAGGTCTAACTCCTCAATTAAAAAAAAAAAAAAACAAACTCTTGTTTAACAGAATACTTCAGCAAAGGTGTCTCAACTAGTTCTGTACATTAAAGTGTGGTTGGGACACAAAACATACCAAACATGATCTCTGGTCTCTCGGTATTTGCCATCTAACAGAGAATGATGGCAAGAAGAACTTCTCCAAGTATATTGACATGAACAATCATGGTACATGACCACTCACTTATTCGCTTTTCATCCAGCATAGGGCCAGGAGAATCCATATTGAGGAGTGCCTCAGCAGCCTCGATAGTTTCAATCGTTTCATCCCCATTCGGACAGGATGCTTCAACTACGATACATGTGAAGAAAACACGAGTTAGCTACAAGACCTCTGTTGCTCGAAAACACAGATTTTGATCTCTTGAACATCACTTAATACTTGGGTTTATATACACTTTGTATCAACAGATAAAAATCAATCCTGAATATGACTATTAAATATTTCTCTATTTCTTTTTTCTTAGTAGACTCTAGATAGGCCACCCCAGCACAGAGTACAACACGGAGCTTAAACTCACAGCCCTGACTGAGATCAAGACCTGAGCTGAGATCAAGACTGGGAACGCTTAACTGACTGAGATACCCAGGCGCCCCTCTGTTTCTCGTTTTTTTTTTTTACTGCTTCTCTCCCTCTTCCCTTCCCCCGCTCATGCACGTGCTCTCTCTCTCTCCCTCAAATAAATAAATCTTTTTTAAAAACGGAGGGGCACCTAGGTGGCTTAGTCAGTTAAGCATCTAATTCTTGGCTTGGGCTCAGGTCATGAGATCTCAGGGTCCTGAGATTAAGCCCCACGTCGGGCTCTACGCTCAAAGCAGAGTTCGCTTGGGTTTCTCTCTCTCTGCCCCTCCCCTCTGCTCTTCCTAAAACAAATCAATGAATTTTTTAAAATTAAAAAATAAATTAAAAAATAAACATATTAGATATACTTCAATCCATTAGTTACTGTCTTTATTAATGCTTAAGTTGTCCTATGTTTGGCTAAAAAAATATTTTTTGTTTTTTTAAAGAAGAAAATAGATCATGAGTTCATACTAATATTTTCAATTCAAATTTAGTGTTATAGAATTTATTTCTAGAATTATATATTTATACCATGTATTTATATAGAATTTATGGGATTATAAAATTTTTATCTAACTTTGCAATTTAACATATATCTAATTTTACTCAATAAATCTTGGCTTCTTACTAGTTAACTTTGTTATTTATTTGATTTTACCCTAATATATCTCTCATATACACACATTCATACAAGTTGTAATTACTGAAAATAATTTAAGATTCCTTAGCAGCTTTATTTTATTCTTTGCTTTTTAGGCTATTTCCTGTTAAGAAATGCACAGCCTTAAAAATAACGTTAGGGGTGCCTGGGTGGCTCAGTCAGTTAAGTGTCTGACTCTCGGCTTTGGCTCATGATCTCAGGGTCGTGAGGTCGAGCCCCATAGCTGGCTCCAGGCTGGGCATGGAGCCTGCTTAAGATTCTCTTTCTCCCTCTCCCTTTGCCCCTCTCCCACTCACACTCTAAATAAACAAATAAAATCTTTTAAAAATCACTTTAATCTTTTTTTTTTAAGATTTTATTTATTTACTTGAGAGAGAGAGCACACAGAGGGAGAAGCAGACCCCTGCTGAGCAGGGAGACCCAAGTGGGGCTCGATCCCAGGACCCTGGGATCATGACCTGAGCTGACCTGAGCCGAAGGCAGACACTTATCTGACTGAGCCACCCAGGCACCGCCCAAAAAAAATCACTTTAAGTAATTCTTCTCTATAGGGTTATGCCACACCTCAATAATGTAATTAGGTTCATCTGTGTTAGTGTGCTTCAATTTTTAGATTGCTAATTCTTCCTCTTTTGGACATAGTGTTGTTCTATAATTATGTTAAATGTTTACAGGGTTCCAAAGTAAAAATGACAAATCAAAGTACATTTAGAAAATCTACCTTTCATCCCTGTCCCTTCCTTTTCCCTGTAAGAAAACATTTTTATTAGTTTTGGGGTTTATCTATTTTTAAAATATAAGCAAAGACAGATATCATTTATACGCTTTTTCCTATCTTAAATAAAAAGTAATATACTATTTATGCTACCTGACCCTTGCCTTTTTAATTTACTATACAATAGAAATCATTCCACAGCTATATACAGAAATCATGTCACCTTTTGCATTTCAGAAATAGGAGGCAAGTTAAATATGTTTAGTATCAATGTTAGTTTGTAGAACTTTGTTTATTTCATTCAGATTCAGTGCTTAGATTGAGAAAAGCAAAATAAATGGGTAGGTAGGTCCTACATGGAACAGGAAGGAAAACCAAAAAAGTACATTGAGCTTTTAAGAACAAAGAAAATGTTAGCCCTTCATTAAATGGATGACAAAAATTTCTTTTGGCAATAATAAACCCCACAAGCTTTTCATACATGCATTTTAAAACTTCTTTGTAACAGATTAGCTGTGATCTAGCAACTAGTTAAAATCTATTTATACCAAGAACAGAAAGCATTGATACCATAATAACTTAGGGAATAATTTATTAAATACATTTGTTGTTATTATAAATTACTAAAAATTGCGTTTGACCTTATAAAAACCGAGAAGAATACATATGAAGAGACACATACTAGTATTATTTAAAAGACAAAATTTACTAATGAATGTAGTCATTGTGGTTACCTTCTATTTGAGAAACAGTGTTTGTACCATCTCTGTTAATAATTTTACTTTTAGATCTTCAAAGAGTGGCAATGGGAGAACAATCTCCACATACAAAGAACTCATGGTCAAATGATTTTTAAAAATTGTTAACACCATAACCTTTTTCCAAATGAAACCTTATGTGGAACTCTAACATACAAACAGATGAAAGTGGTATTTTACTATTATACATGTATTTTATAGGTTCGAATATATATCAAACTTGATATGAGCTCAACCGATCATAAAAATGAAAGTATTGTAATGAACATGAAAATTTGAAATCAGGGCATACAAATGACACCTGCAGTCTAATATGAGCCTCATATCCATAAAAATAGATCAATCTTTTTATTATTGAAAATTTCAAACAAAAAATAAAAATTATGGAACATAGTATAATGAATTCTCACATACCCGCTCTCAGCATAAGGTCAATCTTCTTTCATTCCTACGCCAATTACTGCTCCCAAAGTTCTCTCACACACACCCCACATCCACTCCCCAGATTATTCTGAAGGAATCTAAGACACCGTATTTCATCTCTAACTATTTTAGCGTATGTATGGTATGTTATTGTCATACCTAAAAATACTAACAATTCCTTAACATTATCTGAAGTACTACCTAGGATTCACATGTAGTTTATAAATTCTTCTTTCCCTCTCTCTTTCCCCCCTGCAGTTTCTGAAAAGCACAACATTCTTCCCACTCTTACTCTGAACTTAGGAGGGCTCCAGAGTTCTTTGGTTTCTTATGTCATTGCTCAAACAAGGATGGAAGAGTTAAAGGCTCAGGCTGGGAAACAAGAAAGGGGAGGAAGAAGAAATATGCAAATACAAATCAGGTTTTCAAGATATGGCTTGTTTTCTAGACCCATTCAATACCAGTTCTATTTTCCAGGAAGGAAGGAGTCTGTTTGCATTTTGCCATCAGCTATCTTCAACAAGTTCAAGCCCGAGAGTGAAATACTGAAAGAAAGAAGTAATTCTTTCCCTAAAGATCTAAGATCTGCTTCCCTAGTCTCTATTTCTTCTCTGAGGACCACCCTGATGACTAAAACTGGGAATAAACACCCCCTTCAGGGGAGACCCTAATTCCCAACCTACAGAGACAGTGTAGCCCTACGCTATGGCATCTAGAAGTTACCACAGAATATACTGTAAAAAACTCACTAGCTACACAACAACAGATATCTATCTGCATAGCGATGGTCATTCTGTTGTACAAAACACGTAACTTACCGTCAGCAATGAATGGAAACTTCTCATCTGAGTAATCTAATTCCCTAACTGGTAAGGAAAAATCTGATAAGTCTAGATTTATCAAAAAAACTTCCACTGGGTTCCCCTGAACAAAAAATGTGAATATAGCAGAATATGTTTTGTAAAGAACAGAGGACAATACAAAAACTAAGTGTTGTTTGTTGTTGTTGCTAGTGGAGACTCAGTCGCTTGGTGTGTGATCTTAAGCAAGTCATTTCATTTAACCTAACCTTTTTTTCTGTTGTGAGAATTAAATGAGATAATGAACTTTTAAAAATAATCTACTATGTTAGTATGATGCACTGAGAAGACAATGCCATTTTGATGGTATTCTTGCCCAAAATGCATTATCTCAGTCTAGTCATGACAAAATACCACCCAAACAAAATTGAGGGACATACTACAATGTTTGACCAGCACTTCTCAAAAGTGCCAAGGTTACTGAGAGACAAAGAAAGAGAAACTGTTATAGACTGGAAGAGACTAAGAAGAAATAATTAAATGTAGAGTAAGATTACAGATAGGATACTGAAACAGAAAAAGGTCATTAGTTTGAAATGGTTGGCATACAAATAGTGTGTAGGTTTAGTTAATAACGTTGTGACTAATGTTAATTTTCTATTCTTTCTTTAATTTAAGAATAAATATTCAAATAACCTTTGCTTCCAAATAATTACTTTTCTCCAACAGCTCCAACACCTCTGGCCAAGACAGATCAATGTACATGTATAAAAGTACAAATGTACATACCAAATTCTAAAACTGATGAAAACAGCATTACTCACCACCTCACACCATTAACTCTTCACATTTCAGACATGTTACCAGTTCTGACTCAATGAGAAGAGAAATCTTCTTTAAACCCTAGCACCTTATCCTACATTTGGGTCATGGCCTCCTATTTTGCTTCCTGTGACAGCAATAAAAGAAGAACATTGCTGTATTTTGCCCTGCAAACAATTTCTCATTGTTATTAAGAATACAGAGCACGGGGGCGCCTGGGTGGCTCAGTCGTTAAGCATCTGCTTTCGGCCCAGGGCACGATCCCAGTGCCCTAGGATCGAGTCCCACATCAGGCTCCCTGCTCCACAGGGAGCCTGCTTCCTCTCCCACTCCCCTTGCTTCTGTTCCCTCTCTCGCTGGCTGTCTCTCTCTCTGTCAAATAAATAAATAAAATTTAAAAAAAAAAAAAAAAGAATACAGAGAGTGCCATATAAGAAGCGTTTGGTGAATACCTGACAAGTTCAGGCGGTCTGGTTCTTCTTATATGCCTCTATTTTGTCACACTGATGTCAATACATTTAGGAAAGAAGGAAGGGGAGGTGAGAAAGCACGACACAACACAGGTAGATGAGGAAGAAAATATAATTTCCTTCTCCCTGCTCTGGCCTCTGTAGGTAATGGAGTTTCTTGAAACCAAGTTAGGGACTTCTTACGCCCCCAAAATCACAGGGCAAGGAAACTGCCCAAAACTAGGCGGAGGTAAGGTGCTGCCAGAGGCACACACACCTGTAAGCGTGATGTCGTCGTCGTCATCATCTATGATCTCTTCTTCAGCGACATCCAGGGAGCTCTCAGTAATCATGTCATTGGGCTCTTCCACACAGGCTAGACCTGCGTAACTATTGAGAATGTCAGCACCAGGAACATGTTCCACAATTACAGCAGGAAAAATAGCTGGGTCACCAAGCTGGGAGGGGTGAGGGAGAAAAAGGGATTAACAAAATGTTTGCTTTTGTTAAATACAACCAAAAAATATTTTATATTGGACATCAATTTAATTTTTCTATCATCAGCTACTTAAATCCTGATAATCTTTCTGGGCTGCAGAGAATATATATCTATTAAGACCAAATAAAACTTTTATTATCAACCTTGGTTCTTAACAACCGAGTTTTCATTGAAAAATCCCATAAAAGCATACTTTTAAACCACATTAAATAAAAAAAAAACCTAATATCATTAACTCATAAAAAGTGGCATACAAATGAAATGTACAATTACATAAAATCGCAACAAAAGTTTGACAGGAAAAAACCACAGAAGCTTAATAAATATTACATTGTCACTGGCACACAGGCTGTGTTTAACAATTGCTTCTGACTCAAACGGGAAAATTAACTTTCATTTTCTATCTAGTCATAAGATCATGAAATTTTTGATCATGTCTATCACTATCATTCTACAATTATTATTTCTATTTTTCTCTGATTTGTTTGATAGTGGTAGACACTCCTCCTTTAACCATAAATAATTCAGTGTCTATTTCCTAAATACATGAATATTACCTATATACAGAGTACAATTAACATGTTTGTGGCACTGCACACTGAGGTTAAATGCTACTTCTTTCTTAAGAATTTAACTACTTCAATTAAACATTAAGATATCACAGGTGCTAAACATACTATCTGTGCCTTCATGAATACTGACACTGAAATTTATGGTTAATAACCCTAGAACATATTTGGATTTTATTTCAAAATGTTTCTTCCTATTTCAGAAAAGAGGAAGTTAGAAGTAACTGACTCTCCAAATCGTAAGTTTTAAAACAGAAAGTAGGAGGCTCACACATTGCACTGTAAAACACACACACACACACACACACACACACACACACACAAACACACACACACACACACACACACACACGAGGAAGTCTATAAAATGGCCAAAGCAAAGCACAGTCACTGGGCTTTCCTTTTCTCTTTTTTAAGAGGTGAATGTGGCACATGCAATCCAACCTAGCTTGAACGTGGGCTTGTTGAAACACAACTTCTCTCTTAAGAGCTCAAGGTTAAGCTGCTAGTCTTCTAATGAGGCCAGGCCCAGAACTGAGTTAATTTTCACATGATTTCATTTTATGCTGCAACAACTCTACGTATCAGGTAAGAATAGGGCTTATCATACCTCCACCCATTGGCTAAGGAAGAATTAGATTAAGAAATTTACCCAAGGTCACCCACGGAGTCAGAGACAGAGGCATGTCAAAGCAATTTCCAGAAGGAGTCCTCACCCAAATGAAACCAAATCTATTTGGCTCCTGAAATTTGTAGTAGTGAGTGCTACAGGTATGTATATTACGAGGGGTATCTCCAAAGTTTTATCTAAATCTACATAGTTCTCGAGTTTTAAATAACTACAGATATTTGAAGCAAAAAGCTCAAGAATGAAAAGGGGGAAAAAAGAAAAAAAAAGGGAGGGAAAAGAATGAAAAGGGACACATGGTTCTGTGATTTAGAAGGTAGCAACATGGAAAAAAGAAAGACTATGAACCATGAGACCTAGGCATTCTCTAATCCTACTGTCATTTTCCTCACTTTATTTATTCATTTATTTAAAAAGATTTTATTTATTTGAGTGCAAGAGAGCACAAGCAGGGGGAGGGGCAAAGGGAACGGGAGGAGCAGACTCCCCGCTGAGCAGGGAGCTGGATACGGAACTCGATCCCAGCACCCTGAGATTATGACCTGAGCAGAAGGCAGACCCGTAACTGACTGAGCCACCCAAGTGCCCCCCTTTTCCTCACTTTAAATGAAAGAAGAGCACTAGCTGATCCTAAGGGCACTTCTAGGTTTTGTTCTGTTAAGATGTGTTAAGGCATGGATGCTAAAACGAAGTATATAACATTACAATAGAAGAGATTCATTCTTACGGACTAAATGGGGGGGGGGCTAGCATGCACAGGGGCCACTCACCTGTTGCCTCTGCTAGTGCTGTTAACTAACATTTATTAGCACCTAACATGCACCAGGTATTCTGCTGATTGCTTTATGAATTACCATCTTATTTAATCATCTCAAAATCCTATGGGGGAAATACACTGGATTATCTGTTTTCTACATGGGAAAATACAAGCTCAAGGCGAAGGGAAATAATTTACCACAAGTCATATAGCTAGTAAGTGGTAGAACCTTAACTGTAACGGACTCCTTAAGCAGAATCTTAACTGAAAAGGTCTATATGTTCTTTGTCTGTACACTATTATGGTCAGCCTTAAACATGGTGCCATTTTGTTTTACTGGAATATTTACTTGGCTCTGTTTAAAAAAACAGAAAAGGTAAGGAGCTGTGTTGTGTTTAAGGTATGACTTTCTATATCATCATTTGCAGGGCTTCTCCAATCTGAGTCTATTATGACCTTTGTCGTGGGTCATAGATAGGGACTTCCCAGGATCACTCCCGACTTAGCCGTGCTTAGCCATTCATGAAAAGTGTGGGCTATTCTTTTCTATTCCACTGAAATGGAGATGTATATTCAAAGCTGTTCATCTCTAATTTCTCCAGGGTGCTATTAAGTCATATACAACAAACAGACCAACTCTAAATGTCAGGTAACAGGCCTGAATCTGTATATACAAAATACATCCAGGAAGCCCCTCTCAGATATGGAAAAAAATCTCCCCCTCTATTAACACAAATGGAAGGAAAATACACATGCCAGAAACTCTAGCTCAGGATAAATTCCTCCCTTTTATACTGAGTGATTAGCAACTAATTGGCTCAAGTCTGAGTTACCAGGAACCTAAAACTTTTATAACCACACATTCTAAAATTCCTGATCGAGAAATCGTTCCCAACCTCTAAATGAAGGCACAGCAAAATTTCAAATGTTATATTTTCCTAGATTGACATTTTAAAAATGAATAAATTACTGGGACTTGTATTAGTTCACTACAGCTGCTGTAACAAAATACCACAGACTGGGCAGTTTAAACAACCCAAATTTGTTGTCTCACAGTGCTGGAGGCTGGAAATCTGAAATCAAGGTGTTGGCAGGGTTGTTCCTTCTGAGGACTATAAGGGAGGGATCTGTTCCAGGCCTCTCTCCTTGGCTCACAGATGACTGTCTTCATGTTCACATGGTGTTCTCCCCTGTATGTGTCTGTGTCCACATTGTCTTGTAAGGACTCTGATCATATTGGATAAGGAGCCTATTCTACTCCAGTATAAGCTCATCTTAACTAATTACGTCTGTAGCAACCTGTTTCCAAATAAGGTCAAATTCTGAGATATTAAGCATTAGCATTTCAATAAATGAATGTGGGGAGGTGGGGGTACAGAAAGCAATTCAACCCATAACAGGATCCAATTTAATTTAGCTTTAAGTCTTATCATTTGACAGTTGGCTCCCTCTACCCAAAAACGACTTTGCTAGTTTGTGGCAATTAAGATTATATATTCTTGTTACTGTTTCTAAATTAAGGTTAGACATTATTAAGTTTCTTTGCTGAAGACCACCGAATCTTATTCACCTCAGTTTTTCCCACATAATTTCAACCAGAAGCTTTCCCAAAATTTATTCAAAAGATGAACTTCAGGAAGGCCAGAGCTACTTATAAAAAGGCCATATTCCTCATAGTTAGCAATAAGATCTGTTACCTCCTTTTAAGAAATGAAGGTATCAACACTTTGTTAATGTCCTAACAAAAATACTATGCTTCATTTGGTTGGCTACTTAAAAAAAAGAAATCTCTGAATATCTCTAAAACCTCTCTTTGTTTAAATAATCGTCTTCTCTTTGGTATCTTTTAGTGGAATCAGAGAACCCCAGTTAACTCTACCAATGGTTATCAACGCTGACCATACACTGGGAAATCACCTAAAAATATCAATACTTGACCCTACATGGGAGCAAACAAGTCAGAATATCTGGGGAGTGACCAGAGCATGTAAAGGTCCTTGGGTGGTTCTAACCTACATGCAGGTTTAGAACCACTACTCTAAAGAATTACAAAATTTAAAACCATATTCCTTAAACTGAGTTAACTTGATTTACGCCAATGTCTGAAATACTAGTAAATCCCCCCCCCCAAAAAAAGTTACTTTATTATGACATCTTTTGGCACTTGCAGACTATTCCCATTTGTTTTTGTAATAGAACCAAAGTAAGTCACAAAATGATGGGTGGGAAGAGAGATGGAAGACTTCTTGGGATTACAATCTGTTGAAGATCAGAGTATTCAAAGCCACAGTTTCTAGAAGCAAATTAAGCTGTAGTGATAAGCTTTCAACTATTGTGTAACTCTACCGAGGGTCTTAAACAACTCCAGAGAGAAAAATACATACCAGGTTTCCTTTCTATTAACCTCAGGTAAATTTAACACATGTGTTGAAAGCAAAACTAACAATTTTTTCTTAGCAGCTATAATAAAAAAATCAAACCAAGTTCTGGCAGGAAAGAGCTCCCCAAATTTCAACACCGACCACCCACTATATAGTTGCCATTTGTTGTGGTTGATGACATATGTGGCAATACCACCAAGTTAAAAAGAGAAGGAAAACAACCAATCTGTCAACAGCAATGTATGTTGCTGCCCTCACTGGGCTTGCTTTTTTCCTCAGTATACCCCAACCCAAGTTCCTAAGAGGATATTTACGAAACGACGGACCATAATTCCAACTATATGAAGTAAGTAAGTTTATTTAACAAGTCTTTGGTTATATTAAAAGAAAAAAAAAAAAGAACTTGCTAATAACTAGTTCCCTGACAGCAGAGCTCAATCTGGTAACACGGTTGTTGTGAAACATCCTGCCAAGATCCTCTATGAAATAGCTGAAAATGAAATATCCATCAAATGTTTTCCTAAAAGAAAGATGAGTTAAAAACAGTCTTTAAAAACTTTCCCAATGCAGATACTCCTGTTTTTTAAGATAGGTGCAAAATGACCACATTTTCAAGTATTTACACCACCACTTTGCCACAACACAAGGCAACACAAAGAGTGGGGTGGGGCGTCCCTCTTACCCAGCCAAAGGCCACTCGAAGAAACATACACACTAAACACAGTTCGCTTGCTATGAAAACGCATCTCTGAGACCAATTCCTGGGCCTAATCTTCTGATCAGAACGATGCCCCAAAGCCTCATCCTACGAAGGCACTGCTTTGAAAGTATTTCCTTCACCTTTGATTTAAAAAACAAAAACAGAAAACCAAAAACCCAACACCTCGGTCTATCAGGACACGATCAGACAATACTTGCCATCCAGCAAATGCACTAAAAATACACCTGATGAAAAGAGGATGTAATAGTAACTGCTCAGGCTCTAGAGTTCAAATGACCCTTACTTACGGCTAGACTGCACCGTGCCCTGGGCGTTCAAACGCCAGTAAAATTTTCAGCCTCTCTAGGCTTTCGTGTTCACGTCTATTTAAATGAGGATAACTTCTAGAGTTGTAAGAATTCAGTGACATGACATGTAAATGTATCACTTGTTCTGCTGCATGGCATATAGTAACCATTCAATAAAACAATCTGATGATAAAGTGCCTCAACGGTTGACTTAGATAGAAATAAACACTCTTAAAATTTGGCTCACTACTTATATACATGTATCAAATCATCATATCATACACTTAAATGATGTTATATATAAATTGCATCTCAATAAAGCTGGGGGGGAATTTATAATCTCACATTGACAGGCATGGTTTTTTGCTTCTGTTTTGTCATTAATTAGGAAGTCCTTCCAGAAAAGTGGTGACCACAGCTCAACCATTTAGTCTCAGCAACATTTACCCTTGAACAAAAAGCAAAAGCTGAAACATACGTGTTCAACTTGTGACAATTTATCAAACTGTACACTTACGATTTGTGATAAATATTTTTGTATGTAGGAAGCGCTTCAATAAAAAGTCTAAAAAGCAGAGGTCCATCTGATGGGAGAAATGGAACTTTAAAAAGTCTCTAGTTCTCTCAGCTCTGAGCATTGTTCTGAGGCAGAGGTAAGGCAGCAACAGTGCTGGAACCAGGTTAAATACTACGATGGTATTTTATTCCCTTGTATAAGCCATGATAAAATTAATGGAAATCTTTAGACAAGGCACATCTAGGTGGATGTACACACATAAAATTAGGGTGACTGGTGAACAAAATGAATTAAAATTAAAAATCCTTTAAACAAGCTCCCATGGTGCATTTAAAAAAATTGTTTGGGAGAACAGATTTATGAACACACTCATATTCCAAGAGTATAAAACATTATTGCCCCCTTTCCATAGAGCTCCCCTACCTAATAACTACCACTGTTACCAATTCCCAAATACATTTTGAATGATTTCCGGAATTGATCAATTACATAAAATAAGCTAGGATTGTGCAATAGATCTCTGAGGCTCAGCACAGCTTTTGTGAAGGCTTCTTCTCAGCCGAATTCTCTGCATACTTTAAAAAATGTGTCATTAAAACAGTTTCATTATCTGTGAATGAGAATACTTCTGTTGACTGACTCAAGCTCTCTTTACACGAGCTTATCGATCTTTATTTTAAAAGAAAATGAAAAGGAGTTCTAGCAAACACGCAGAAAAGTCTATGTAGCTGTAGGACATACTGCCCAACACGTCTGTCTAACTTCTGAAACACAGGTTTCCTGGCCAAAAGTGCAGTACCCGAAACTAGTTTTTTAAAATTTTAATATGTAAATGTATTTGGGGGAAAGTGAAAATCCTACTTATGTAATCGCTATAAAAGACGATTGAGGTAATATTCTTCCAGATTCCCTTTTTCCTCTGAGGTTCTTTTTCTCTCTTGTGTCTCTCCCAGCATAATGGATAAGAGCTTGGGCTTTCTCAATTCAAAGACTCAAGTCCAGGGCAGGTGCTGTCGCATTCTACAGTAGTGTTTCTGGGCAACATTCATCTTCTCATTCAATCTCTCCGAGATCCCTCCTTACAAAGGCTCTCCTTATTCATAAAATGAGGATAACAATAGTTGTCACACAGGACAGGGTTATGGAGAGGATCGAAAGAAAATATGCGAGAGCGCTCTCTTTGTGAAGACTGTGTATCCCGGGCAGCTGTCCTAACTTGGGCTTTAATAATAAATACTCTCCTCCTTTCTTCTAGAAATTCTAAAAGGTCTGTTCATTTTGTGTCACCTCTAGAGTAAATATTCTGCACTGGTCAGAATGAATGAAAATAAAATAATTAGAAAGAGACAGCAAGGAGTAAAATATTTTTAAGTCAACTGCATCCAGGTGTGACACACTTAACCAAAACCAGTTGAAAAGTAGATCAATTTAAAATAGACTCTTTAAAAAAGTTGAAGGAAAAATATGTGTATTTTTAAAAGAAAATCTAGAGAAACAGGTTTACTGATCTTGACTTTCCAGTCTGGAGAATCACTTGTCTTTCTTTTATAAATTATAGGTAAAATGTTTTAGTGGATGCTCAGAGTCTCATGGCAAAAATCTCAGATGGCTTTGTATAGACACCATGTGGGGCCGTCCTCCTCCCAAGTATGTAAAAAAAAGTGTAATTATCAAGCGAGAGAAAAAGAAAGAACCTCACAACTGGAGATAATTTTCACCTTTGAGAAGTAGCTTTTGGCTCAACTTCTATGGATTATTTTTTTAAACCAACATCATGTAATTCAATAAAATCAATTTAAAAAAAAAGAAAAAATGCATATTGCCCACAGGACCTGGCAAACGTAAGAGACAATAAATATTAGCTCTTATATTTAAACAAAATATCCATTTTGGGATTAACCCATCCTTCATGTGTGTGCATACATTCTGCCAGGTTTTGGTATCAGTGGTATGTTGGCTTTGTAAAAATGAATTACAAGACTTCTTTCTCTGAACCGAAACTGTTTAAATGATTTATTAAAGTTTAAAATAACATTCATGAAACTCTTTGGGCCTACCAGTTTTATGCATGTGGGAACCATTCCTGGCTATCTCCTCAGTCTTATTATTGGTGCATTTTCATTTTAAACAAAACACCAAATATTCATTACTACCATTCTAAAAACTTAGAAATACTTCAGTGCAGTAGCTCAAGTGATATATCAAATCCCCACAGAGTTCTGCAATTATCTCTTAGCAGAAATATAAACAAACTAGCCAAGTACTAGCAAAACTAATGAGTATAGAAATGAACAGCTAATAAGACAAATTACCCACTGATACTCTAAACAATGTTATTAAATCAGAATTGGAATCCAAATATCTTTAGTGAATAGGGTAGGTTATTTTGAACAGTACCCCAGGTGCCTTTGTAACTCTGCCCTAGGAATCTATTACGAGACTCTAAAATAGTTTTTCTAGCTATCCAGTAATAATATTCTACAATAGGAAATGAAGAGTATTTCCATCACAGCATGATTTGTGGGAATCAAAGCGTATGTGGAAAAGACACTGGCAACTATAAAGGGCTCTATGAAATGTTAGGAAATATTTTTACACTTCACTCACGACTAGAGCAGGCAATGTATTCTTAGCATGGAGGTTAACTTGCAAAACAGCATCTGGGCACGAAATGGAAATATATGCTTCTATCAGTCCCCTCACTTCCCAAAGGCTCTCTTTCTTCAATATCTTAGGTTTTTTTATGGATTGTGTGTTTTTTTATACACATCATGATGTAAATAAATATTATGTTATAGCCAGTGGCTTTAGTATAAGAGAAAAAGGATTCAAATCTCCAGAAATTAACATAGTTTGCAAAGTACTTTCTTAATCGGATTAAAAAACTTACCACAGTGCTGTATAGAGTAATGTCCTCCAGTCTCCTCAATAAAATGATGAATAAAACTGAAATAACATGGTATTCCTAACGTGGTGGTGGGGGTGAAGCAGCCACTCTGTTAAGCACTTCATACGGCTTATCCCAGTCAATCCCCCCATCACTGTGCTCTCTTACAGGAAGAGGCAGAGCTGAACCGCGAAGCCAGGCAATCTGACTCCCAACTCCACAAGATCAAGCACTAGGAAAGACTACAAGAGTACCGGATCCTACAGATAAATTATGGTCATGATAAAAGTTTCATCTCAGTTATAAAGCTTGAAGATATATACATATGAAGTTGTTTCATTTCTGTTGGCCACAGCAGAGAGGAGTGTTTCAGAAGAAGCCTAGTTTCTCTCTTGCACAGTACCATGAAACATAGAAAGGTCTAAGTAAAATGGTCTTCTCTCCAGAATTCCCCCAGAAATGTTTAAAATTCCACTGTGAATCCCTATGGAGGTGATCTGGCTAAATCTAATCCCAGTTTAGGTCTTTCATGACTATTGGCCGCCTTTAGTCTTTGCCCAGATTTTTCTTTTTTCGGCCAGGATAAATTGCAACTTGACCATGCATCTCAAAAAGTACAACAGACACTGAAAACAATCTTGGTTTTCTTATTAGAGTGCTCATTTTAAAAGTTTAATACATTGCTGGGTTAAGAGGGTGTGTGTGTATGTGTGTCTCCAAGTGTGAACAGAATCAGTTATGAGATTTAATTTAAAAAAAAGGTAGATATTGGGAGTACATTTTATAGTATATACTAAATTCTAACCAGGTTTAAATGTTTAGTTACAGATCAACATCANAGCTCTCTTTACACGAGCTACCAGATTGATGTTTTAAACTGGCGGATTCTATATATAACTCAAAAAATTTAAGTGAAATCATAATTAAAGAGGGAATTCCTACTTCTACAAGATAGACTTTGACAAGAATCTTATATAAATATGTTAGAATCATAGAATAAAATGAGGCAGACATTCCTGAATATAGACAGTTTAGCTACAACAAAGCCTTTTCCAGAATAGAACAGTAACACTAGCCAATCACAGGCAATGACAGAAATTAGAGGCACTCCAAAAAAAACCTGAATAACTCCAGGTCAAACTATGTTGAAACAAACTTAACATGTTATAATGTTAAAGGAGAGTGCTTCCCCACAGAATTAATCTGCCAGATTTTCAAAATCCTGAATGACAAGCTTATTGGTTTATTCTAGAGCCAAGCCAGCAAAGAAAAAAATAAGAAAACATTAAAAAAAAAAAAAAGTGCTGAATGAATTTGTCTAACTGGTATTCAAAATATAAAAACTGACTTCATTACCTAATTTATCCCAAACAATTGAGTAATATAGAGTACACAGTGGTACACAACAAACTTTAACAACTTTTCTTTAATTCAGATCATTAATAACAGCAACCGTCACATTTATTGACCACTTCCTTTGTGCTAGGCTCTTGTCAAATACTTTACACAAACAATGAATGCTCGTAACTTTGGCAAGCAATTCTTTCATTTTTGGTGGAGGAAATCAAAGCTCAGTGCAATTTTAAAACTTGTCTGAAGTCACACATCTAGTAAGTGGTGGCTGCTGGTTCCCGAGCTGATACTCTTTAATGCCACATGTCACAGACTCTTAATTGACAAGAAATATCAATTTCCAGAATTCAATATTATGCTGAGGTTGTAGGCAGTTGATATGAACGCACACAAATCAATCACTTTTTAACAAACCATTTCCCAGGTAAATCTTCAATACCCAGTTATTTCCGAATGTGCCCACATGTTGGGGCATGGAAAGGAGGAGGAGCTACCACTTCCTTGAGCTTCCCTGTAGTTACTCTCCTAAAGGTAAAAGGAAGTTTTTCCTAAATCCTGTTTTTGTTTTCCCCATACCAGGAAATAAAGTGGAATGACAGAGGTGCACAGTCATACGAAACCATAAATCATAATAAATCTTTAAATTGTCACCTAAAATATCACCTTTCAGGAGAGGAAAACTCTCCCTCCCTCAGTCTAGTCCCTACAATTCCAGGATGACTTCCCTGATCCCACCTCACATGTTCAGTGCTCTTTCTCTCAATGTCTCATTAGGTGGGAACAGATGAAACAGGTAAGCTCACAAAGGTATGACCAGTCATTACACTGTAATTCTTTCCAAAAAAAGAACTGCCCTAATACTGAGAATTTTGGCTACTGTGTCAAAAAAAGAAAAAAAAGAAAGAAAAAGAAAAGAAAAAAACTCTGCCTATATTCTAACTTATTTAATATTAGACATATCAGATTTATGAACATTATTTGAGGACATCACTTTGTTAAATCCACACTCTAAAAAACCTGTAATAATCAGTTTTCTTTTTACTTTAGTAAACCAAAGGACATTATCTTTTCACCAATATTCTTGAAAGAGTGTTGAAGGTGACTTTGGCTTGGGGGGGAAAAAAGGCCAGTAATACTATCTGTTCATATAATGACTTATCTTTCCTTTATGTGTGTTAATAAGTAAAACAGAAAGGAGGTAAAAATTTTCAAGATCATGTAGCTAAACTGAGCTACATTAAAGAGGTACTAATTTTCTTACTCACCCAGCAAGATAACTTTAAGAGACTGAGTACTTTCTGGGAGAAAAGAGATGGCCAGTTCCATCCCTGACAAAAAACTGACCAACACGTACTTCATTAAAAAAAAAAATAGTATCCTTCTGAAAAATATACAGAGTGGATAAATACAATGTAGTACACCCAGGCAATGGAATATTATTCAGCAATAAAAAGAATGAAGTACGGATGGATACATGCTACAATATGAATCAGCCTTGAAAACATTACGTTTAAGTAAAAGAAGTCAGCCTCTCAGAAGAGACCACATACTGCATGACCCAATGTATACAAAATGTCCCCAAACAGGCAAACCCACAGAGACAAAAGTAGATTAGTGGTTGCCAAGGTGTGGGAATTGGGGAGAACAGGGCGTGACTGCTAATGGGTACAGGTTTCTTTTGGGGATAACAGAAATGTTCCAATATTGATTATGGTGACAGATGCACAACTCTGTTCATATACTAAAATCACAGAATTGCAGTCTAAATAGTTGAATTATATGGTATGTAAATTATATCTCAATAAAGCTGGGTTGTTTTTTTTTAAGGTATACACAGGTATATCAGGGCACAAAGACTATAAAATTTGTAATTACGTTAACAAATTAACTAGAATGTATAACATTTTCTTTTTGCTAAAATCGTAAATGCAAAGAATAATAATTCTTCCACATTTAAAACCACTATTTTACCACTTGCATGCCTTGGTGGCTGGCATTATTCACATACAGTCATTGAAGACACAAGCTGGGTGGCAGTTCCCACTTTTATCACTTATAAGCCAGTTGCTCTCCTTCTCTAAGCCTCATCTGACTCTTCTGTAAAGCAGGAATTAAAGTACCTACTTCCTAAGAATGTTCCAAGAATTAATAGGGTAATCCTTGTAAAGTGCATAGCACCGTGCATAAAACAAAATGTTCAGTAAACACTAGTTACTAAAATTTATCACTGAATGTTTCTGGAACTCCTCTAGTCTATGTCCTACCCTATGCAACAATCTCATCCATATTCATTTTTTCTTTTTTACCTCTGAACTTTTAATTAGCCTCCCACTCCTCAAAGGGCACCCTGCTTTTGCTGCCTCAACACCTCAGAACCTTGGTGTCACTGGTCTCAGATACTACTTCGTCATCCGTAATCCTGTGGGCTGTGGTCTTCTGGACAGTCTGCAAAGAGTTGCTGCTGTCCAGGGGATCACCAAGACTGAAGTCCTCCCTATCTTCCAGCAGGTGACAGGTGGAGATCTCAGCCTCCAACCTAACCGAATACAAAGCAAGGCCTTGTGGTCCTGGGTCTGGCGCTGCCTCTCTGCCCAGGTCTGGGACAGCTCTGACTCCAGGTGTAGCAGGGCTCCACTGAGCTGCTCCATCTGCATCATGTAATGGGCCTCCACCTCCATCAGGCTGTTCTCCAAGCCGGCCTTCAGGTTTCTCACTGAGTCCAGGTTGATCTCCAAGGACTGGGCTTATACACCTCAGCTCCGTGAGGGTCATTTCAGCTGCTCCTATCTCAGTGGTCTGTGAGGTGACCACTGTGGTGCTTTCCTCAATCTGCTGGGATCAATACTTGTTCAGCTCCTCTCAGTTCTTCTGAGCCAGCTTATTCATACTGGGCCTGGATGTCTGCCATGATCTTGCCAAGGTCCAGAGCTGGCAATTTGGTTTTGTAGACCCATTACTTCTTCCTCATCATTCTTCATGAAGAGCAGCTCCCCGAGAAACTCGATCTCTGTCTCCAGCTGCAGCCGAGTGACAATGGTGTCACAGGTGACCTTGCGGAGCCCATGGATAGCACTCTCCACAGACTGGAGCATAGCCAGCTCCATCTCACACTTGACTCTTAAGCTATCAGCAGCAAGGTGGGCATTGTCAATCTGCAGAACAATGTGGGCATTGTCCACAGATTTCACAAAGATCTGAGCCCTCAGCTCCTAGATGGTCTTGAAGTAATGCCCCCAGTCTCTGATCTGGGATCCTTTCTTCTCCAGGTATTTCTGGATTTTGATCTCCAGTCTCTGATTATCAGCCTTCAGGTTCCTCACCCTCTCCAGGTAGGAGGCCAGTCGGTCATTCAGGTCTTGCATGGTTTCCTTCTCACCCTGGATCCCCCTATGCCTGCCAGGCCCAGCCAACCTGGTGGCCAGGCCTCTGGACCCCCAGCTACCCCGCTGGCTGGTAGAATGGGACACAGAGATCCAGGAGCCTGAGCCCCCAGGTGTCTGCATAGATGCTGGCGGCTGCACTGCTCACCGGTGGGACCCAGTGGTTGGGCAATTACACAGAGCTCAGGGACCAACAGTTGGAGGAAAAAGTGGAGTGGGTGGTAAAGTTCATGCTGTTTGGGAAGGAAGACAAGAGGCCAGGACTCAGGCTCAGGCCACTCATCTATTTTCATTTCTTTCTGGTCTTAGAATTGTGGTGATATGACCACACTGCCCATGCACTAAATGAGAATATGGACAAATAGGTCCCAGAAAAAAATATACTGTAGTCGAGAGAGTTTGGGGCAGAATATTACCTCTCATTCAAAAGTCTTCTGATGTGATAAGGGCCATAACTGAGCACATCCATATCCTACATCATTTTACCAACAGGATTAAGAGAAGGAAGAAAATCTGGAAGACTCAACCAATAAAGGTATTATGAATGATGTTAAATGCTTTGGAAGATATTAAGTGGAAGGGGAAAAGTAACCCCTTTCTTCAAGTAGTTAGCATTTACCTGGGAAAATCATTAATGTATATATGGAAAATTTAACCTGGCAAATGTGTGACAGTGACAATAAGTGATGTAGAAGTAACAGGGTAAATTTTGTTAATTCCTGAAGTAATGATTTTAGGATAAATTCCTGGAATTAGTAGGTTTTGTCCTAAGATCTTGAAAGAGATTAGAACTTAAACAGGCAACAGGTATGAATATGGGAGATCAAGCAGGAAGGCACTTGGGGAAATTATACAATAGGCTGGCAAAATGAATGGAGTACAAGAAAGAAAAGTGCATGGAACAGTCACACTATGAAAAGCTTCTAACCATAAGTTAAGGTGGTTAGATTGACTATATAATTAAGAGAAACCCATCAAAGGTTTTGGTACAGTCTACGGTCCCAGAACACTTCTGCTCCTTCAATCTGTCAGATAAACTGAGCCTTCCTGCAAAATGCAGCTCTAATGTAACTTCCACAGTGAAGCTTTCCCAAAGTTAGAATGTAGTGATTCTCAAACACTGCATGAGAATTACTGGGTATCTTGTTAAAAAGACAGCAAGGCACTGTTTATCCTTTAGCCTCTAGGAGTAACAGAGCAAACCAATTTATACCCTAAGGAATGTCATAAGACCACCTTCTTATACTGTGATAGGATTCTATAAAAATATTTGTTTCACTTTCCCATGCTTGTCACCAAGCTTCTCCCTAGTGAGCTAAGTCTGTTAAGCATAAATAACTAAGATTTGCTAGGTTCTACTTTTAGAACCAACAACTGAAAAAACATATAATGTAATGATAGGTCCAAATTACAAATGCATTAAACTACCAGCTGTTTTTCATTAAATTAACTTCTGGACTATATGAGCATATCGTCAAGTTTCCTTCTCTTTAGAAACTCATATCCACAGCCTTCAGATTTCTTCTTATTCTCATTCATTCCCCAGGCAACTACACCTGTTTGATAAGGTCAAACCAAGGCACCTTTAAATAAAAGTACATACTGCAACTCAATACTGATGGTATTGCTCTCCCACAGAAGTGCTTCGTTCTCAGCTACAAATACTTCCAGTTCCGAAGAGACATTGAGAGCAGACTTTTAAAAGCAGCTTGTCAGCACCAATAATGTTGGTGTTTCCTTTCCAACACTACCATCCCCCCATACCCATCTTTGCCCAAAGGAGTTCTTCCAAGCAATTCTGAAAAGAGTACAAATCAATACAAGGGAAAATGCCCGAGGTGGTGGCAACGAGACATTAATGGTGTCAGTTTCTTTAGATGACATTTATAACCACAGACCATAACTCAAAACAGGAAATGTATTCTAATCTGATGCCTTCGAACAGTGATTTTGTAAAGAGCCAACTGAACCAATACAGGATCATAAAACAGAATTATTTTTTACAAGATTTATTTATTTATTGAGAGAGAACAAAAGAGGAAGAGAGAGAGTGCACGAGAGTGAAAGGAGGGGGAGAGGGAGAGAGAGAATCCTCAAGCAAACTTCCCACTAAGCACAGAGCCTGACATGGGGCTAGATCCCAAGACCCTGAGATCATGACCTGAGTCAAAATTAAGAGTTGTGGACTCTGGGAAACAAACTGAGGACTTCAGAGGGGAGGGGAGTGGGGGACTGGGATAGGTCGGTGATGGGTATTAAGGAGGGCACATATTACACGGAGCACTGGGTGTTATATGCAAGTAATGAATCATAGAACATTGCATCAAAAACCGCGGATGTACTGTATGGTGACTAATATAACAAAATAAAAATTATAAAATAAATAAATAAATAAATAAATAAAAATAAAAAAATAATTTCACTTAAAAAAAAATTAAGAGTTGGTTGCTAAACCAACTGAGCCACCCAGGCACCAACAGAATTATTTTAAAAGACATAAATACTTTTAAAATTGAAAAGTTGAAATTCCAACAGAGTTTTATGTAACCTAAGAAGCTAATTCTAAAATTCATCCAAAACGCTATACCAATTTTTTTTTTTTAATGCAGGGGAAGGAATATCTTATCAGATGTCAAATCTATAAATTGATACTAATGCAACGTGATATTGGCATAATAAAAACCAGTTAAATGGAATAAAATACACTAGCAAGTTCAAAACTAAAGTGGTAATTTAGTATATAATAGAGATGTCAGTCTTAGTGTGGAAATCATAATATATTCAACAAATCATGAAGGGCCAACATCCCCATTGGTGAGAGAAGGCAGTTGTCAGATCCCTATACCTCACATTTTATAAAAATACATTCCATTACGTACAAAGGAGTTAAACACATAAACTAGAAGAAAATATAAAAAGAGTATTTAATTATATTAGGGTAAGGAAAGCTTTTCTAAGCAGAAACAAACAAAGGATACACTGGTTGATTTTATGACATATATAAGTGAAATGCTATAGGGCACTAGATATTATATTGTTAAAAGATGATACCAGATAGGAAAAACATATCTGCACTGTGTGTCACAAAGAAAGCTAACCATTAACTATACAATGAATGAGTGAGAAGACAATGCATTATCTGTAATATATAAAGAACTACTGGGCAAAAGAAAAATAAGTAATTCAAAGGAAATTCAAATGAACAATAAATAAACCTGAAGAACAACCCAGCAATCTCACTACTAGTAATCAAGGAAATGCAAATTAAAAGAGTAAAATGTAATTTTCACCCAAAAGACCGACCAAAAGGGAAAAAAAAAGGCTTTCTGTTAGTGACAGTTTGGGAATAGACTGTTAGTGGTAGTAGAAACAGATACAGACTTTTTGAAGAATGATTTGGTAGTATTTATGCTTTTAGTAAATTCAGTAAACCTACTTTTAGAAATCTTATAGAAATAATCATACAAGTGTACAAAGATACACACACATGCATAGTAACAAAATGAGAGTGCTCAGGCATGGTTCTAAAAGCTTTATACACATCAACTCATTTAATTCTCACAACCACCCTACAATATAGGGTCTGGTAATACCATCCCCATTTTGCAGATAAGGAAACCAAAGCAGAGAGTGTGTAAGTCATCTGTCCAAAGTCAGAGAGGTAATAAGCAGTGGAGCGAGGATTCAAACCCAGTTGTTCTGACTCTAGTATCTGAGCTCTTAATGAGGATGTTCACTGCAATATTGTTTACAATAGCAAAACACTGGTAAAAACCAACTGTCCATGATCAAAGATCGGTAAAATAAATAATGATCCATCCGTCATGTAGATAAAATAAATGATGCAGAGCCAGCATACATACACACATATTTACAATACATTAAGTAAAAACAAACAAGTCACAAAAAAGGTTTAGCATACTTTCATTTGTATCTTAAAAACAACCTCTTTATGTAGGTTTGTATGTATATATATTGCTCTCTTGTTTAGACCTTTGTCTAAACAATTCACATCAAATAGGTAATAATAGTGTCTTCTGGGGAGAAATGGATTAGGCAGGAAGGGTAAAGAACCATTTTATATATTTTTATATTAGGTGTCTTCTTTTGTCATCGGCATGTTATTCCTTTTAAAATCAAAAACAAATCTAATGAGACAGCTAGGTGGCTCAGCCGGTTAAGCATCTGCCTTCAGCTCAGGTCATGATCCTGGGGTTCTGGGATGGAGTCCCGCTCACATGGGGCTCGCTGCTCAGTGGGGAGTCTGCTTCTCCCTCTGCCCCTCCCCCCCACCTCATTCTCTCTCTTTTAAAAATAAATAAACCTTAAAAAAAAAAACCCCACAAATCTAACAGGCAAACAAGGAAGTAGAATGACAGATTAGATAAGATGCTAATGATAGTAAGACCGTCACTACTGGATCCACCCCCATAGAACCAGTTAGGTTTGCTATGCTCGTGGCCATAGACTGGAAAGCTCTAAACCCGCCAGTTTTTGACACTGATTATAATACAGTAATACTGGCATACTTCAATGCAAGAGTATCGTTAATGAGAGTCAAACTGCTTGGGTTCAAACTGCAACTCTGCTACTGACTAGCTGTAGGATTAAGAAAATCACTTACCCTCTCTCTGTCTCATTTTCCTCATCGTAAAATGGGGATAATACTATTTGCCTCACGTTTAATATTTGTAAAGTCCTTATAATAATACTTGAACAAAACTAATACATATGCCAATATATACACTCATTTTGAAGAAAATAACTAGAAAAAACATGTATGTGCACTCTGATGTTAACAGCGTCATTTCCCTATTCAAAGACATGAATAACCTCTCTGAGATAAATTAAGCACATCACACATATTAAAGGTAAGTGCAAAACTAGTTTTAAGGCAATGTAGACAAATGCAGGAATACTGCACCATAACGTAAAATGTATTTCTCACGGTCAGGAGAGTGTCAAAGCCACTGCACTAGAGCATACCAGTGAATGGCCTAGAGCCCGGTCCTCTGTGGCCACACAGAGAACAAACCTCACTATATTGAGCCTGGACTCTTTCATCAAGAGGGCTGCGCAGTAAACATACAGTTTGCAAACCTTAACGTTCAGAGAAATACCCTGTTTAAAAACAAGTTCGAAATACTTTCTTTCCTAAAACTTCTTTTCTATTGTCTCTAGATTAAATCCAAGTACCTATTAATATTTTTAATTGGGACCAAGCAATCCTCTTCCTCAAACTTTTTTCCTTCCCAGCCAAAGCTCATCTTGATTTTAAGGTACCTCAATGCAAATTCTCATCTTTTGTAGGTTTACTTAGAAAATTTTAATCCTGTCATCTCAATAGACAATACAAACAGCAAACAAATTATAGTGCCCTACCCAAAGTAAGAATCAATTTTATTATCTGTCATAACTATGTTTCTAGAATAAAAGTATGATACATTGTAACTGGCCTATTAACGTTAGATATTTGGGATTAGGCTTATTTCAAATAGTATCTAAATCAATTTATCAGGCATATTTTAAACCTAAAGGTCCTCAAAATATTTTTGCCAGTACACTGAGTCTAACACAGCATTTCTCCCACATCAATCATGTCTTACATTCCCACATAACCTATTTAAAATGAAGTAAATTATAAAGTCCCAAGAACCCCTAGCGTCTCCCCCCTGAAGTGGAGGTGGGGCAGAGGGGCAGGGAGACTAGAATTTAGATCCTTTTCCCAATGTCGCTTGGATCTTCTTCTCATTCTAGAAACAGTAATTGAAACATCATTGAACATAAACTCAGTGAAAGCCAATTTAGAAATTCTTCAGTTCAATCCCCCCACTCAACAGATCATGCAATCTACCTAGACCTGGAGAAGTTAAGCGACTTCCTCAGAATCACGTGCTTTGGACTGAGGCGATGCATGATTATGGGACTGCTAACATCTTTCCACCCACTTGAAAAACTAGCCCAGGATTATAAATACTAATTAACCACATACATTTAAACTGCAAAACTGCAAGCAACTAATACAACCACCAGTCCTATATTACAAAAAAAAATTTACATGTCTTGTTGATATGTCCTCTAGAACTCTGAAGTACTTTGAAATAATTACTTAAGGTATTTTATTTACTGTTAGGTCTCATTTTACCAAAAAACAAGCTTAACCCTGAAATTATTACTTCCTTGTTCCACATCAAAGCTAAGGATTACATTCTTTAACAAATTAAACTAGTACTTAATACACAGAATCACAATTACCACCAAATTTTTAATATCTACATTTTTACATTACAAAGTTTCTCCTACTGTCTTTTAAAGTAAATAATTTTCTGTTGCAAATGGAAGAATCATAATAATAAACTAATAAAAATCCAATTTTCTCTGGGTCTCATACCTGTTGTTCATCCTCCATGACGTTACTAGCAAATTCAAATACTAGGTCGTTCTGTTGGACAACAGCAGCCATAATAAAGCATTCCCCTTAGATCCACATGAGAAAAATTCCAAGCAGGTTCAAGTATGAGGCAGCAGAATCCAGTGACCAATTTGGGTAAAAAACCCTCAGCTAAGTCTGTGAAGTTATTGTATACCAGGTTTTCTTTAGGGATGGTGCTTCAAATTTTCTTGGTTCACTGATATTCTACTCAAACCGAGGCAATTTTTCTGAAATTTTTCTTCTCTAGAACTTCTTGGCCTGAAAAACAAAAGCTTAAGTTAGTTATGAAAAAGCAATCATCCCCACTTAGAATATCACAATAAATACCGAGGGCAGGGTCTCCAACGTATTTTTTAATGTTTTTAAACAAAATCAACATGACTGATGAACACAGGCTTTTTTTTTTTAAGTTAAATATATATTTTCTTCGAAGATTTCATTCCTAAGATAAAATCACTTCTCATTTCTGAAAGTGAAGCCATTCTCCCTTCTTCCCTCGCCCCAGTTAAACTACAGTTAAAGTACCGAATACTTAAAAAAAAAAAAAATCCACCCAGCAATAACTAGGTTTGTAATTGCAATAAAGGACATATAAACAACTTCCTTCTTGCCAGTAACCCAGCAAACCACACAGGAATTGCTACTCCATGAGTAATTTCATCTGTATATTTTTTGCCTTAGGAGAAACCTTTATACAGTATCCCTCTTATGCCTAATATATATTTGAATTTAAATCTAATACATTTAAAGTTTAGTAAGTACTATTTTAAGAGCCTTTAAAAATAAACAAAAATTAAAGTCCATTCTTTCTGTTCTTTAAAAAGGTTTCTGGTAAGTAGAATGTTTTACCATGCTTAAGCCCGTCTTCAGTGGCTTCTTTTTTAATGCACTGAAATGTATCCTTATCTCTAGCACAGGCTTGCAAGCAACAGGAAGGAAACGGCACTTGACCACGTCATGGCAAATTAAAACATGCAAAGAACTGCACTTTACAATAGTAGAAAAACAGAAACGCAACTTAAGAGTGAAAACAATTTCACAGTGGAGGGAGAAATGCTTAAAAAGTGCCTGCCAAAGATGTTTGCCTATTAAAAAAAAAAAAAAAGTTACCACTACTAACAAAAGTAGAAGGAAACATTTTTTAATTTATCACAATTTTATGAAATACTGCATCATAGGGTTACAGAGATAAATATGATATGAAAAGACAAAGATTATAAAAATAATCACATTAAATAACATCTAATTCTTGGAAACAGCACTTACAATTTTAGTTTCAAAGAGACAAGTTAGGGAATGATGCTGAGCTGGTCAATCAGTTTCCCTGAAAACTTAAATGTGCATGTGCCAGCCAAATCAAATATTCAATTTCCTAATTTCAGGAAAGCTGATTCCCTATATACTCTGGACTCCAGGGGTCACCATGGATAACTGTAATTTTCCTAACTGGCAATCAAAATAAAATAAGGGTTAAGAATCCAATTCAAGAGATACTTCTACTCACTATACTGAATTCGAACCCATCAGTCTCCCACACCTATTCTATCCTGCCTCTTTCAATGAGTTCAACTCCAACACTGGAAAAGCATTTTTATTTTTAGCGCATTCAGGTAGTTTTTGAGCAATGCACCATAACTGGAGGGGAAAACAATGCTTCGACCTAAATTGATCACGGACAGACATATAAACATAAAACATACATTTGGCTTTGGACAAACGTTACTTATAATCTTTTCCCTTAAATTATTAGCCAATCTAACTCTTCCGCATTGGGCTTGCCTTCTTATGGTCCTTTTTTTTTTTTTTTAAAAGATTTTATTTATTTGAGAGAGAGAGAACACAAGCAGGGAGGAGGGGCAGAGGGAGAGGGAGGAGCAGAACCTCAGTACCCTCCCAACCCCAGGGCTGAGCAGGGAGCCCGGGGACCCTGGGATTATGACCTGAGCCCAAGGCAGGCTGCTTAACAGACTGAGCCATCTAGGCATCCCCTTCTTATGGTCCTTCACACAAACTGTATTCATTCTTGCCTCCCTTCTTAAATTCTTATTCCCCGTTCCTAGAATACCTCTCCCACCTCAGCATCCATTCACATTTTTCCCAGTCAATACTCAAGTCCCATTTCTTTCATAAACCTCCCAAATCCCTACACCTCCACCTATCAGGATCACTCCCTTTAGAAATACAGCACTTACTGGGGCGCCTGGGTGGCACAGCGGTTAAGTGTCTGCCTTTGGCTCAGGGCGTGATCCCGGCGTTATGGAATCGAGCCCCACATCAGGCTCCTCGGACGCTGGGAGCCTGCTTCTTCCTCTCCCACTCCCCCTGCTTGTGTTCCCTCTCTCGCTGGCTGTCTCTATCTCTGTCAAATAAATAGATAAAATCTTTTAAAAAAAAAAAAAAAAGAAATGCAGCACTTATTGTCCACTAAGTTAGCCCTAACTGTACACTGTCTCACATTTGAAAATTATGTCTCCCTAATTCAACTGAATAAATGTTTGAGTGCCTATTATTTCGAAAGCAATATGCTAGGGAGCAGGATAGAGCAAAACCTCTTTGGGTAAGTAACCATTGTCTAAAATTCCTTCTGTACCTACCAAATCTGTGTGCCCACAGTAATAGTAAAAAGGATTATACTGGGGCACCAGGGGTTAAGATGTTTAAGCATCTACCTTTGGCTTGGGTCATGATCTTGGGGTCCTGGGATTGAGCCCACATTTGGTCCCTGCTCACTGGGGAGTCTGCTTCTCCCTCTGCCCCTCCCCCTGCTCGTGCTCTCTCAAATAAATACAATCTTAAAAAGTATAAACAGAATCAAGGGATGTTTCCTGGTAACAAAAGTTTTTCTGTAAAAGGTTAGATTCCAAAAGGCCCATTCCAAATCCATTTATTTGTTAAATACAAAGTGACACTCCCCCAGTAACCAATGTGAACACATCTACGTAAAGTTAAGTTTCACTTTCTTTTCCACAGCAATCATGTACCTTTTCTTAGCAATTCCACACTATTACGTGTTGATAAATGTTTTTCAAAAATCTCAAAAATAAGTACAAGCAATCAACATACCCATACCTTCCAATATACACTAACACCAAGAGTAATAAAACCAAAACTGAAATGACTGTCCATGATCCCTAAGCACTTGTTACGATAGAGACACCCTCACTCTGGTGGGTAGCTTCTGTTCATTTCTATACAGAAGTTCATAAACTGAAAATGTGTAAGAAAAGCTTTGAAATTATTTTATTGGCCTAATCAGGCCTCTGACCCTCTTGTCTTCTTTCTTTCCCACTCCTTCTCTCAGTAGTTACACAGCCTACGGCACCAAGATGGGTCTTGGGGAGACGGTTTCTGATTCCGGATCTAGATGTATCTCCCATACATATTAGAGATACTTAAAAAACAAAGCCCCACTGCATCACAACCTTTTCAGTAATAGATGAGACCGAACATCTAGGTCAATGCTTCAGTTTTTCATGAATAAACTGAGTCCCTGTGCCCGAGGTCTCACCATGGGAAAGCATAACACAACTGCAATGAGATCCCTCACCTCCTAAATCAGGATTCTGTCCAGGGCAACAGTACACAGCCTTGCCTCTAAATCTACCCAAATTCTTTGTGCTCTAATAGTTTGAAACACAGATTTCTAAGTAAATACATATATGCATCAAACTGGGGGGGGGGGAATTCCATCCCGAGTTCAGCTCCTGATCTCCAAATCTACTTCCTAAACTATTAGAGAAGTCCACATCAGTGCCCCTGAATGTGTCTAAAACATGTCCCAAATGAACTTAGCATTTTATTCCTCAAAGTTGCTCTAGTATGAAAAAGACATGGGTACTCAGAATGAAGAGAAAAAAAATTTTTTTTGCTTTACCCTAACAAATTAGAAGGTCTTCAGTTAACTATATGTATTATAACCATTAACTATACGTATGATATTCAGGAACACTCTGCTTCATTAGTAATTCTCAAATTTCATTTTCAAAGTGTGACTTATTCTTTATAAAATAACAAGAAAAAATATGTGACATTATATTTCACTTGGAAATTATATTTCAGTTGGACTGTTTGTCCAACATACACATAAACAGTTAACTTATTTGCTCAACTTCAAGCGGTCATCTAGTTGAGCATCCACAAAAGAGTAAACTCCCCACGTTGGCTCTCGTGTCTTTCAACTGTGTCAGGATCACATTCTTCTCCTTCCAGGAGATATACCACAGGAGGGTCTCAACAATAGGGTTCCTAATCTTTTATCACCAAAATAAGCTGCAGATTTAAGGTCAAATTATAAAGCAAGCAAAAACAGTTAAAAGAGCACAAGCTCTGGAGTCAGACCACCTGGATCTGAATCTTTCTGCACTGCGACCTTGGTGTCCGACTCCCCTTTCTGTAAAACAGGTACAATATATTACACCAACGTGTTAGTTACTTAGTGTCCGACTCCCCTTTCTGTAAAATAGGTACAATATATTACACCAACGTCTAGAGTTGCTGTGAAGATGGGGTGCAAATTCCATGTACCGAATGCCTGGCACATAACTTCTGTTCCATAAACATAACTTCATCACAGTCCCAGTACAATGCGGGAGACAGGTAACAGGTGCGAGCCACGTACCTCATTACTCCCTAAGTCTCATCTCCATACTCCTTGGGAGTCTCCTTGACCACAGCTACTTGCTAGACTCCAACAAAGAATACTATATAGCCCATTATCAACAAAAGTATAATTCTATTCCAGTGCCTGAAAATTTGGCACCTACTTGATAAATCCAGCTGCTTCTAGGCTAAGACCTCACCCTGTCTGGCATGTTTCCCTTAACACAGAGTTCCATTATGCCCCTGTTCCAAACAAAATGAATTTACTGATTGTAAACACAAAACCCTCAGCCGCACTGATGGCTACTACAACCAACTCAAACAATTTATTTTTGTTTAGTTTATTATAAAATATTTCAGTTATATAAACATGACAATCAAAATCAGTTTTTAGTACTTCTCACACCTGCTTTCTTCATCCCTGATTAAATGCAAATTTAAGTTTCCTTCAAAAGGGCTTTATACACAAGGGTCTAAAAACCTATTAATTCATAATGATATTTAAAAACAAATCACTGCTACCCTTTGGAAGTTACCAGGCCACCAACTCATTACACTCAAAATGAAAATTAGTAAATAAAAGGTATGACAAAAATGTTTTAGATTAAGCAATTCTAGCCCAAAGGAGGTAAAATACACCAGCTTAGGGCAATGGGATGCGTGAAAGATTACCTTTAATAAAGTACAGACAGTGCTTATGTCTATGTATATATGCACGTTTATAAAGTTGAAAGTATCTAAAGAACTGGAATTCTGTAGTAACTCCAGATGCAAATGCAGGTATCTGAACAGGAAGTATTTTTATACGAAGTGGTAACCTAATAAAAGGCCCTTTCCACATACAGACATACCCATCACAAGAAAAGCAAGCATATTTGGAAAAACCATTACCTTACAAGAAATACAACAGAAATGAAAGGAAATCAAATAAGTAAGAGAAAAGAAGAGAAGCCATGCAGATTAAAATGAGAAGCAAGCAATAAACTCATAAACTGTAATGACTAAGATTCTTATGTGATATACCATAGTCAGGCTTTTTCATTTGTTTTCTAATATGATAGAATGCTTTACACATTAAGCTTCCAGAAGAAATGAAAATAATAAATCAGCAGTACCAAGATAAATTCTATACAATAGTCCCAGGGCCTGCCCATTCTCAATCTAAAAAGTGTGGACTCACACAATTTTAAAGCTGAAAAAAATCTAAGGATTACCTAAAACAACACAGTCACTGAAGAACGAAAGAATTTAGGCCTAGCACAATCTGACTTGTCCAAGGTCACAAAGACAGGAAAGAAAGCAAAAGGGCAAAAGAGGCCCACATTCCCAGCCCCATTCTCTACTCATGCCCCTACATCTACACTAATAGAATGTCATCAGTATTATTCTTTAGCAGAGGAAAAGAAGAAATCTTTTACAGAAGGATCTGCAGCAAAGATCTCTACACCATTCCATGCAACCTTCTGATTTGTGGTAAATCACTTTTAATCATATTTTTACCTGGAACAACTTTTAAGTAGAGGAGTTTGTAGGTTTTTCTGTTATTGTTTTAAATCTTAAAGTTTTAGTATTGTTGTTCTTTCCCAAGCTCTATCACATCATACCATTTACTTTACCTTCACTCAGCCAAGAAAGTGAAAACATTAATAAGCCTTTTATAAAAAGCTACCACAACTTAATAATTCATGAAAATACTTTAAAATAAATTTTAACTGATATTCTTGCTAGTTCTTGGAATTCAGTATTTCTATCACTTATATTTTTAAAAATGTGAATATGGAAAAAATGATTTAAAAAACACACCAAAATGTAGTTACAGTTAATTAACCAGATTTGAACTTTCCCAAATAAGGGTAGTTGGTCTCTCAGTTCCTACTGAAAAGAAAGAAAGAAAAAAAGGGGCACCATTTGTAAAATAAATCTCACTCTATAGCCCTAACTCATGTACTCGATACACAACGCAGAAGTTACAAAAATACAAGTTAATGTCACAAGAGGAATAAATCAATCCCCACTGTATTCAGGGTTCTCATAATTTCGTTTAAAAAAAAAAAGTATTTCAAAAAAAAAAAAAAAAAAAAAGAGAGAGAAAGTTTCTATATCCCTACCTTTTAATTTATTTTAAATAGTCAAGGAATTTTAGAAAATTTAGAAGTTTAAAAATCCGTCTTTGAAATCCATACAAGTACCATATATATATATTTACCACCAATATCTTCTAAACAGCTATTCTGGCTAAAGCACCTTTCACTGCAATTCGGGGCGGGGGGGGGGCAAGGGCGACTGAAGTACCTAGAACTTTTTCAAAAATATAATTTTATTGTTGTGTGAAGGATGCCTGGTGTTTTTGGTATCGAAAGCCTCGGTCAGGCTTCTAGCAACATATGCAAAGCTGCAGCAGGCCTTGGAAACATGAATAAGCTCACCTCACCTTAACCACGTTAAGGTAAAAACACACACACACAGACACACACACACAGTCAACATGATCATGACAAGCAGGCCGACTTCTCTATGCTTGCGTCTTTTTGCTGACACCCAGATGTTCAGTTCCAGGGCTCAGAGGGCAAGCTGCAATTACTCACTGCCTAGACCTGAAATTCCGGTTCTTTCACATTGTTCTCCACTTTCCATCCTTGGCCACTTGGGCCGACCTGGTGTCAGGTTACACTCAGGCAGCATTTATAGCACCTTGCAAAACACCCAAGCAGATCACATACCTAGACCTGTCAATACCTGCGGTCTCAAGATTAACCCTTTTTCTGAGCATGTTCTGAAAACGAGAGAATTTAAAACCAAAGAGAAATATCCAACAGAAATCAGATACTTTTTTCACTTTGGTCCTAAAAAAAATTTAACTCCTTTCCCTTCTCAAAAAGGTTGAAAAGCGGTAAGTATCAAACTGTCATTAATTGGTGCTTTTTATTACACAGATAAACTGAGGGACCTTTCTTCCCTCCAGCACCCAAAACCTGAAGTCTGACAAAAACACACCCGGTCCAGGGGACACAAACATGCTCCAGTGTGCTCATCAGCAAAGCCAGTTGGCAGTTTAAAAATCTCTCTATAACAAGCAAGAATCAACTTGTGGGGAAATTCTGTTTCATTTCTATGGTTGTTTATTCCCCTGGTTAATACAGTCATCCTTTTAGAAGATGAGCTGTGGAGCAATGGTTCCCCCACCTGAGCACGCAGCAGGTTTCCATTAGTCACAGTGTTTCACTCTGGTCCAGACTGCAGGAAAAAAGCCAGGGATAGGTAGTTTAAAGGTCTCCCAGGAGATTTTAGTGCATGACATACCTCCTCCCACCTTCAACTCCCACACAACACTCTCCTAGAAGAAACTGTATTATCACAAGAAGTTTTACTCTTAAGGAGTGTCTGTCCCTCCAGCTTACCACCTCTACCCTAGCTCCCCTCCAGACGTTCTTCGTCCAGTAAAAGGAAGAACTTCGCAAAAATAAAAATATCAGCAACCTACTTCTTTACTCAAAACTAATCCGTGGCCTCCACTACCTATAGGAAAAACATCAAATCCACGAACAGGGATTAGTGGGGTTTTTCCTTGGGTTGCAAAAGGCATGAGAAAAAAGAGGCTGGTCAGATTTGTAAAACAGAATATCTGAACAGAACAAGGACTGAAAGAGTGAATGAGAATATTCCATGGATCAAGTTTAAAAGCATACCTCTGCCACAATTTTACTACTCTTCACACCCATCTCAGAAAAAGGCATTCCAGCATTTCTGCATTTTATAGTCTTAATGGTCCTCTGACCTCATCCCAGTATTAAAGAAGCCAAAGTTAGCCCTGCCCCATTCCCCCCACCCCAAACCTGTATGCACTACCCTTTCCCAGGCTTCTCTGTGCTCACTGCCATGCTCAATCCAGATCTCTCCATACATTCTGAGATGATCATAATCTTTTATACCTGTGGCATTTTCAAAATCACAGTGGGAACAGACTCAGGAGTATAAACTTCAGAGAAGCAAAACGTTTTCACCTTTTCCCAAGTGTGATGGATTTTAAGATTCCTTGTACATAAAACTTCTGTTCCCACATGTGAGAAGACCTCTAATGACCTACTGTTTTTCACAGCATTACCCCTTTTCTTCTTTTAATAATAGAAAACTAACTTAAATAAGTCTGGATTTAATCAAACAATTCTGGTGTTCCATGTCAAGACCCTTAAAACAGGATTCTTCCTATGATCACCCTCACAGCTATCTGCCAATCACCTAAAATTCTAAATTCAATGGCACCAAAAAACTAAATGCAACAAAACCACAAGATGAGAGATAAGAAAGGAGAAGGACAGGGGGTTAGTACTGCAACACACACAAAATATAGATATTTATAAGTTACACATGTAGCTTTTCATCTTCCTACTGTACAAATCTTAGAAGCAAACTTTAAATACTCATAAGAAATATGAAGATTTGTAATACAGAATAATTAAAATTTTAGGCCCTTCTATATTTCATAATATAATTGCTCACTCCATTTTCAAATCACATGAATCCGTTTCAGTTACTGTTAACTGAAGTGCATCAACGTCTTGCATTAGATGAAACAGTTTTTTATGCTTATCTGATGTATATCCAGAGCTAATCAGAAGATCCCACAACATCCATTTTTTTAAAAAGATTTTATGTACGTACATATGTATGTATTTATTTATTTACTAGAGGGAGAGAGAGAGAATACGTGGCGGGGGGGGGGAGGGAGAGGCAGAGGGAAAGGGAGAAGCAGACTCCTCACTGAGCAGGGAGCCCAATCCCGATGCGGGGCTCAGTCCCAGGACCCTCGGATCATGACCTGAGCCGAAGGCAGATGCCTAATCAACTGAGCCACCCAGGTGCCCCCAAAACAACCATGTTCAAAAGAAACTATGCTTCTGCTGATTGGCTTAGTGGTAAAATGTTGATGAATATTTACTGAACTTCCCTAAACTCAGTACTGTGGTAAATACAAAAAGATAATGCATGGCGTTGTTCCCGTGAAGTATATAATCTAGTTCAGGAAACAAGACCAAAAGAGACAGTAACTGAACACCAAAAGGTAGTATGAAATAAAATGCTCAAAAAACTGGTCAGTTCTACAGCCATTTCAGAAGAGGGGATGGTCAAACGGGTCAAGGAAACACTCATAGACAACGAAGGACCTAAAGTCAATCTTAGAGGAAGGTGGTAGGATGTGGAGAGAGACTAAGGGGAAAGAAAAGATAAGAGTCTAGCATGTGTATGTAAGTGCATGCGCACAAGTGTGAATGCCGAGACACAGAAGAATGCAGAGAATCAAAACTGACGAAAGTAAATCTGAAGACAGTTAACAGCTTGACAAGAGCTAAGAGGTGTCAATGGCAAATGGTAGAAAATGTGGTTAAATAAGCAAAGCAAAACCAAATTATGGAGTCTTGAAAGCCAGGGAGTAGTATTTAGGCTTGCCTTGGGAAAGGGTAGAGAGTTCCTGGAGGTTTTCTTCTTTTCGTTCCTTTCCTTGCCTTTCCTTGCCTTGCCTTGCCTTTTCTTTTCTTTTTTCTTTCCTTTCCTTTTCTTTTCTTTTCTTTCTTTCTTTCCTTTCTTTCTTTCTTTCTTTTTCTTTCGTAAGATTTTATTTATTTATTTGACAGAGAGAGAGACAGCCACCCAGAGGGAACGCAAGCAGGCTCCCAGCAGAGGAGCCCAATGCGGGGCTCGATCCCAGGACCCTGGGATCACGCCCTGAGCGGAAGGCAGATGCTTAAAGACTGAGCCACCCAGGAGCCCCTCCTGGAGGTTTTCAAATCAAGTTGCAACAACAGAGTCTGGTCCCTATAATTACAAAGCCCAATGCAAGTCACATACGTGGGATCTGGTAACTACCATCCAAACATGATGAGAACAGCTTAAACAGACATTCCGTAGCTTGACTGCTACATGGAGAGCTTCCAGGCAGCAATGTGTACACTGCCCTCCTTAAATTCTTCATTAATTACTTACACTAGAGATTCTCGACGATGGATTTTTAAACTGCTGAGGGTGCTGTAAAACTCTTTAAAACAAGTGAACTAATTTACTTCAAGCCTTTGTTTTTCAACTAAGGATTGGAAGAGGGGGGGAAACATGAAAAAAGGATTTTCAAAAATATATTGACATTACCATATAACCCTTCTTAGAAGTTATTCAACTGAACATCAAAACTGCCCTACGTCCATTTGAATACGAGTGAAACTTTGAGATACGTCAACTAGTTGAATCTACAGATGATTACATCTTGTCATTTGGTTAACACTACCTAATAATATTTTAAATAGATCATGCTGATTTAGTTACTCAATGAAGAAAGAATATTCATGACAGATGCACATTTCTTAGTCACATCATAGAGACTGCTATCACCAACATTCAAGGAATCTTGACTTTCTTCCAGAGAGATACCCAGAAGAGAAGTGCTCCTGTGAAAACAAGGACTTGACCCAGTAAGGGTGCATTAAATCTGGCTCTTTAATAAAGGTATTTCCTGCTGTATAGCTTTGCCTTGCTCTTGGAAAGTTCAATAATTCAAAGTCTCCTTCGTAGATGTAATAGGCTCTTACTAGATTTTTTTTTTAAGATTTTATTTTTAAGTAATCTCTATGACCAATGTGGGGCTCGAACCCATAACCCCAAGATCAAGAGTCACAAACTCTGCTCACTGAGCCAGCCAGATGCCCCTCACTTATTAGATTTTTAAATATACTTTTGCATAAAGACACATCCAGAAATCATAAGAGAGCATAGTAAGGTTTATTTACATTACCATTTGTTAGTAATACCTCACATCTAAATCTTACAATTTACAAGGCAAAGCATACATACTACTTTAATTCTTAAAACATTTATAACAACCACTGATTTTCATTTTTTTTAAGATTTCATCTATTTATTTGAGTGAGAGAGAGAGACAGGATGCATGAGCGGGGGCGGGGGCAGAGGGAGAGGGAGAAGCAGACTCCCCACTGAGCAGGGTGCCCAATTCGGGGCTCCATCTCAGGACCCCAAGATCATGACCTGAGCCAAAGGCAGACACTTAACCAACTGAGCCACCCAAGCACCCCAACCACTGATGTCTTTAAAAAGACACAAAAAAATCAAGACACTTAACCTCAAAGACCTTAAGAAAGAAATGATGACGAATTACAAAATAAATACGTGGAAGAAAGTAATTGCTACCATTTCTGTGTGCCAGGCCCTCTGCTAAGTACTTCACTATGTGTTACTTAGTCTTCCCATCAGTAATATCCACCTCACTTTATTTATACAAGGATACAAGGATCAGGGGAGCCAACCACATAAGCGCAGGGACCTGGGCACGGTCACCACCATACTCCCCAGCTTACACAGATGGTTCATGATTAATAGCTGCCAAATGAATGCTCAACGTGTTTTGAGAGTTTGAGCAGATGTCTGCCTTCAGCTCATGCTTATTCACCTTTTCACACATTCAACAAATAACCACTGAGTACTACGATATGCCAAGACTCTGCCCTAGACACTACAAATACAGTGGTGAACAAAACAGACCAAAACTTATGCCTTGGCAGGGCTTCTAATCTAGTTATCTTTTTTTTCTTCCTATTTCACCCATCATCCCATCCACCTCCCCTCTGGCAACCATCAGTTTGTTCTCTATAGAGTCTGTTTTGTAATTTGTCTCTATTTTTTTCTTTCCTTTGTTCACGGTTTTGTTTTTTAAATTCCACATGAGTGAAACCATATGGTATTTGCCTTTCTCTGACTGATTTATTTCACTGAGCGTTACTGCTCTCTAGATTCATCCACGTTGTCACAAATGGCAAGGTTCCATTCTTTTTTATGGCCGAGTAATATTCCATTGACACCACAACTTCCTTATCCATTCATCTACTGATGAGCACTTGGGCTGCTTCCATAATTTGGCTATTGTAAATAATGCTATAATAAACACAGGGATGCATGTGTCCCTCTGAGTTACTCTGAATTAGTGTTTTGTATTTTTTTGGGTAAATACCCAGTAGTGTGATTACTGGATCCTAGGGCAGGTCTATTTTTAAATTTTTGAGGAAACTCCATACTGTTTTCCACAGTGGCCATACCAGTTTGCATTCCCAGCCGTGAGGGTTCCTTTTTCTCCACATCCTCGTCAATACTTGTTGTTTCTTGATCTAATCTAATGATCTTAATGAAAACATTGTCTCACCCTCAAAACAGTCTACATTAAAAATGTGAGGTTGTCAGGCAATACAGGTTGTTATCTTATACCAGGAGTGGAAACATCTGTCACTCTCCTTCCATGTCTATCTCCCACTATCTCCCAACCCCCAGCAACTGGGCGCAGAAAATGTGACCTCTCTTACTCTAACAGTAAGAGTTGTGGGAGAAATGCTGCACCTTTAAGACTATTTGTAAGTACACATGGAGAGGGAAAGGGAAACCTGGGGTGAGGGTGGAGATGGGGGGGAACTACAGCTAAATCCAAAGGCAGGTTCTTCAGGGCAAAGCTGATTAACCTAGATGGAGATAACCTGAGGGCCTCTATTTCACTTTATTTTTTATTTTGACTTTTAATTGAAATTTGACAACAAGAAAGTTTATTGGGATTTTTAAAAAGCATTCTCTTTACAAATATAAACACTTCAATGAAGAAGAGGAAATTCTCCCCATATTGTCTTTTTCTATATACTAGATGGCCTTCAGAAATCATATCAGTACTATCTATATTCTTTTATTTATTTAAGGAGCACTCAAAGAGACCTATCTGCCACATTCTGGTGGGTAAGGGAAAGGGACAGAGAAAAGGCAGTGGCTAAGATGCGGTGTAGCCCTATGAGCCATCACAGTCTACCAGCTAGGACAAATGCTAATCACAATAACATAGGTCACACAGCAGGAGTAGACACAAAGCTTATTCTCCCATGTTATCCCATAATTATTTACTATATCCCATCTCTCAAGGTTACAAGCTACTTGAGAACAAAAGACTTAACATAAATTGTTTCTGTATGTCCTTTATTAACGTAATTTAAAAGCTATTAAAAGTACGTTGTGTGGCAAGTCAAATTAGGCCACAAGATCAAAGGACACCGTCTTTTGTTAATAAAAAATATTTACTTACTGTAATTCTTCATTAAAATGATAAAACATTAGTGTGTCCCTATGTCTGCTTTAGCTTTTCACAGAATTTTACGTGATGTGCTCACCAGTGTGCTGGGCTTTACTGACTACGCTCAAAGCAACATATATACATGTACTTTCTAATTCAAACACAGAAAAAACCAAACACACAAATACCACCAACAAATGGCGCAAAAACGGAAGTCCCGCATGTAAAAGAACGCTGAACAACCCTGTGAACTATTTCCCGTGTGTCTAGCCTAAGTCAGTTTTCTTTTTTTAAGACAGGTTTTAATAAACATAAGAACTACTTCATTGGTTCTTTTGAAACTCCTTAGGAAATGAAATTCATAATAGCTTCATAATTTTTCCTTTAAGCTTTAAAAAGCAGATCTGAATCCTTAGATTTGACTTTATTTTTTATCTGATCATTTAAATTTGATTTTTAAAAATAAGATAGTAACCTCCATCCATTTTCAGCTGGAAAAACTGTTAGTACACGAACTTTTTAAAAACATTCCTAGAATAGACAGGTATAGACTAAAATCCTACTTTTAAAGAATCTTGCTTTGTTGATAGTAAGACTGTAATTTATTTCTTTTTATTTTATTTATTTTGTATTTGACATTGACATTGAAAGACTGTAATTTAGAAGCCCCAAATCACTGAGGTACATAAGACTTAGAAACAAAAACAGAAAATAATACAGGGAGAAGCCAGAAGTAGTAAAGGGAATTATTCCTTTTATTCAGCAGAGAAATCAGGAAAACTGTAATGAAGAGCCAGACATTTTCTCCAGATTAATCTAAAGACAAAAGCAAAAGATTTCTGATGTTCAGCAATCAATGATAACTGAGAAGTATTCCCAGCTACATTTTTTAGTGAACCAATAATCACCACTTTCACCTATGCTGAAAACACTAATAATTTCATTAAGATACTTCATTTCTATAAATAGCAAAAACAAGGGGAAGGCAGAAGCAGGAAAGAAATCTCATAATGAAACTGTTTCTTACAAATAAACCATAAAGGAATATTATAAGAAAGAATCACACTGTAGTTCTTTAATCAGATTTTGTTTCTAGATTGAAGAAAAGAAATATCAAGCACGTATTTATTCCTCTAAGAAATATTTATAAAATCTATTACATCTTAGGTACTGGGTATACAAAAATAAAGAAGTAGTTCAGTGCCTAAAACAAGAAAAATAGTATGTAAACAGGTAACTATAAAACAATGTAAGTAATTAAGTCAACCAAGTGTTAAAGGAATAATGAGAAAGAGATAAACACCTGTGAGAACCTGAGAACCTGCACAAGGAAGTGACATGTGGACCATTTCTTTAGGCATAAGGAGCACCTCTTTTTTAAAAGCAGAGATAATGTGAGGGGGAAGGGGGAGGAGGGATATTCCAGGTAGAAAAGGCAAAGGTAAACTTAAAAGTCTGAATCACTGAATAATATGAATAGTAAGTATAACAGGAATTTAATGGAAACAAACTTTTTCCTAAAAGGACACAGGACCTACTATAATCAGAAAACATGCATTCAAATCCTAGGTCTTCCATCTACTGTATTTTCTTGAATAAGTCAAGCTCTGTGATATCCCTTTTGTCATCTTAAAGTTGTACCATAAAACACCTTCAACGTTTTAAAGAATATGGATATGCCAAAATACAAAAATAAATTTATCCTTAAATACTAAAATTTCAAGATCAAAATGGGAGCTTATCACTTCATGTTGAATTTTCATCATATATACAAATTTGAAAGCCAATCCTTTATGACCTACAAAAATTTCACAAAACTAAACATTTATAATTATGTAAAAAGTTACATTTTCTACATCAAACATGTAACTGTAATCCATACAATCCATATCATACAAAACAAGCCTACAACATATCTAGAATCAACAAGAGACAAAAGTCTAATGAAACAAGCTTTATATTTAACGGGTCTCCCTAATGGGAAATTAAAGCAGCAATTGTACATCTGTGTCTGTTCCTCCCATCGTGGTTTAACTGACAGGAAGCAGAGAACAAGATATGGCATACAAACGTCAAGTATTTCCTGCCTTCTCTGCTACATCTTTATGTCTTGTTTTATAAATAGTCCAATAGTTGATGTGAAAATGTATCAAAGTATAGTCAACTATAACATAGGAATGGTAAAGAGTGTTTATGAAAACAGAGCAAATAAAAAGGTATTTTGAGGTTCGGATCTAAGTTCATTATGCACATAAAAACTCATTATTATAGTTTTCTGAATAAGTATCCTTAGGAGCAAACATTTTACAAATTAAGACTTGAAGACCACAATGACTGAGTAAAAAATCAAGTGCCTGAACAATAGAATAAGCCTTCAAACAGGTTAGATAAATAACACTTGACCACCTAGATAAGTGAAAGATAAGTACCACCTTAAAAATTAACCTTCCAGTAATTGACTCAAAACAAAGCAGGCCAGATAACTGGTCTCTTTGATCTTTGGCCACCATGGGTTCTTGTCAGTACTCTTCCCAGATTATAATCTGCGTCCCCCCTCAACCAAACTAACTCCGCTCCCTTGCCCACTTCCCTATATATCCAAAACTTGGCTAACATTATTTACTCATTTATGTTCAACTCTTCAACTGTACACAAACTAAATAAAAATCTGTTTTCAAGAGGTAAATTCTTACTGCTCTAAGTCACTTTAAGCAAACTTCCAATTACTTATAACTAAAGCAGAGGTGCTTGCTTTTCATCATGCCTAGCCGCCTTACAAACTTACAATTCTTAAGAATCACCTCAATTCATCATTCATATGCCTCATATTCTATAAAATCCTGGATGCAATGCAACCATCTTCTCCATTCATCTCAGTCAATTCTTACCTAAGCTATAAGCTACTACAACTACCATTTCACCAGGATTCAGTGCTATTCCTCTCTAGGTCATGTTCAGAATAACTCAATATTTTACTACACATAAGCCCATGTAGAGCTTCCTGTGACCTCCTTTCTAAACAGTATGCACTTAATAGTCAACTTTAAGCAGGGCACCATGCTCCTAAAATAAGTAACATTGCTTAAATGACTGGCTTGGAAAACAATTTCTTACCCCATATTTTTCAGTGGAAGGATCTAGTTCATTCTTTCCAAGAGTGTCAGAGTTATTAGTGCCTTCCTAGCATGTCTTTAGTACATTGCTGCTCTTGTAAATTTATTACCTCAATTGTCCCCAATATCCAGGAATAAATGCTCCTTGAACCCCAGAGGAAGTGTCCATTTCCTTACACAAATTAGTTCCCTTCCCACAGCCTCTGGCTCTGATGATTGGTCAATCACCCTATATATGGTGGAAAGTCTCAGAGCATCTAAGAATCTAGTGTCCACCATCTTCTCAAAAATCAAACATGCTACCAATGGTGTGCAACTGTTTGATTCTACCAAGGGCAGGTATATATTACACCTTCCTTCCAGTTTACTCCTGAGACTAAAAGGTTGTGAATTATCCTTTAACAATACATAAATTTGTCTCTGATCCACAGATCGAAGGATCAAACAGAACATCTACTTTAGAAAGTTCATTTCATAAAACATTTTCAATAAGATCATTTACAAAATAAATCATCCATTTCCAAATGCAAATTGTTTCAAAATGTCTCTCAAATTAAAACACACATAACATTGGGGTGCCTGGATGGTTCAGTTGGTTAAGCATCCGACTCTTTTTTTTTTTTTTAAAGATTTTATTTATTTATTCGACAGAGATAGAGACAGCCAGCGAGAAAGGAAACACAAGCAGGGGGAGTGGGAGAGGAAGAAGCAGGCTCATAGTGGAGGAGCCTGATGTGGGGCTCGATCCCAGAACGCTGGGATCACGCCCTGAGCCGAAGGCAGACCCTTAACCGCTGTGCCACCCAGGCTCCCCTAAGCATCCGACTCTTGATTTTAGCTCAGATCGTGATCTCAGAGTCGTGAGATGGAGCCCCGTGTTGGGCTCCACGCTCAGTGGGGAGTCTGCTTGAGAGTCTCTCTCCCTCTCTCCTGCCCCTCCCACTCCTGGCTCACTCTCCCCACCTAGGATAAATAAGCCTTTTTAAAAAGGAAAATAAAGGCTTTAAAAAACACACATAACATTAATTCTAATCAATTACTCTAATTTAAATCTAAAATCTTCACATTATTTTTCCTTAGGCTCTAATATATAAGTATGTGTTTTGTGTGGTACATTTTAAACTTTATATAAATAGTATCATACCATATATATTAGCCCAGATACTTTAACAAGACACAAAATTTTGAATAGACACAAAGATTATCTGGACACAAACATTCCCTAGAACTTAGTGTTTAGAAAAATATTATTACTGAAGATAAGTCATGGTTATTAGGCTTCCATTATGACAAAGAGAAATATCTAAGATCTAGATAGCAGCCTATCTTCAATGATGCCTCTCACGAAAAGCATTCTGACTTTCTGCAGAACATAGATGATTCCCCTTAAGAACACCATGTGTGGAAATCTTAACAAGGAGCCTGGAGGTCTAACCTTAACGGTCTTTTTCTGACTTGCCTAAAAGGTGTAGGCTACACCATGGCCACCACTGACACAGTGAATGTTCCGTCAGCAGGATGTTTTAAACTGCAATGAGAAAATCTCTGGCTATGTTTGTTTTAGAAACTTGCTTCTTTAATTCACTCTGAAGCTAAGTAATATATAACAACTCAAAGTTCTCCCAATAAAGAACAACACAATAAGAAAATGTAAATCAGAAAATGCCAAATGAGGAAGTGAATCTACGAGGAAGAAGTGAATCTGAAGGCATATTTCACCTATTTCTATAAAGCATTTAAAAATGATTGATACCACTGCCAATTCCTTTTAACTGAAAATTAAACTCAAAGTCACTACACAGAAATCCCTCAGACTGGAAGAGAAGCCAGCAACTGCCTTCTTTGCCTTTTAACTTCCCTTTCCTTAATCACAAAATCACCAACTAAATGGAAAGGTGGAGGGTCAGAATCAACACTTTCACTTTCTTCGAGAAATGCTGATTCCCTCCTTAGAGAGGCACCCAACATAGAAAAATACTGTATAATGAGCTCATATTTAACATAAACTTTCACAAATTTATATTCCTATCATACAATTGCATAGAAGTACCATCACTTATTTAACCAAGCCCCATTTTGGGACATTTGGGCTATTTCTAGTGTTGCCATATTACAGTGATCCTAAAAATGCAATCCTCAGACCCACAGAGGATCCAGAACCCCTTTCATCAGAGAGTTCATGAGGTCAAAACTATTTTCATAGTAATACTAGGGTACTACCTGCCTTTTCTCATCGTGTTCACATTTACACTAATAGTGCAAAAGCAAAGATGGATGTAAATGTTAGTGCCTTAGCATGAATCAGGCTCTATCACCAAACCTTACTAGTCATTGTATTCTTTACCACGAGGCACTCACATTTAAAAGAGGCAGTTTCACTGAAAAATGTCCTTGATGAAGAGTAAAACTATTTCTTTTCTTAAATTTCAACCGTTAAATGCATGCCTTTTAACACTGTGAGTGATAAAATGGGAAATACACGTAAGGTACTTCTGTCAAATTCTAAAATAGAATGGTTGTCTTGACAAAAAGCACCAATAATTTGTTTTGCTTTTTTGTTTTTAAAGTAGACTCCATGCCCAATGTGGGGCTTGGAACTTGAACTCACGACCCTAAGATCGAGAGTCGCATGATCTACCGACTGAGTCAGCCAGGCTCTCCACTAATTACTTTCGTTGTGAGCTAAACTAGCCGCTTTTTTCACAGAACACCATTGTTACTTCAAAGAACTACTTATTATTCATAACTGGATATTTGTCAGACATGCCCCCAAAACTAAATAAAGTGACCCTGTCACTTCAGGGAAAATAACTAACAGCATTTGTCACTGATGATAAAATGTGAGCTTTCAACTGAAAATGAGAATTTTAGAAAACTTATGTACACTACTTTGGGCTTATTAGCTTTCCAATACTTAAAAGACTTTTTTGACAAGACTGGTATAATATTAAAAAATGTGATTTTTAAAAATATTAGGTCAACATTTGGAATACTGAGATGACCAATGAATGATGTTATAAAATCTTGTCTCAGGAAAACATTATTTCTTCAAAGTGCAAGAAAGACAAATCGATTTTAACGTTACAGAGGACAAAAAGTTCATTGACAGGGTTTCAGAGTCCCTTTGCATTAACTTTTAGGAAAAGAGCATTTGTTGAGTTTTGGTGTAGCATCAAAGTAAAAACCCATAATTATCTGGAGTGGCTATTAAAATACATCTCCCTCGGGGTCCCTGGGTGGCACAGCGGTTAAGCGTCTGCCTTCGGCTCAGGGCGTGATCCCGGCGTTCTGGGATCGAGCCCCACATCAGGCTCCTCTGCTATGAGCCTGCTTCTTCCTCTCCCACATCCCCTGCTTGTGTTCCCTCTCTCGCTGGCTGTCTCTATCTCTGTCAAATAAATTAATAAAATATTTAAAAAAATAAAATAAAATACATCTCCCTCTTCCAACTAGACATCTGTATTAGGCCAAATTTTCTTCACATTCTTCAACAAAGGCAACATATTGAACAGATTTAATGTGGAAGCAGATATGAAAATCTAGCTATCTTCTGTTAAGCCAAAGATTAAGTAAAGATTTGCACTCCTTTTGATAGTTTTTGTTTTTGAAAGCACAGTTGTCTTTTATAAAAATAATTGAGCTAACATGTAATAAGTTTGTTATTTTTTAGGAAATAAATGTGTCAATATTTTTAAATTTTGTTTTAATTTCTAATATTGGTAAATACTGATAAATGTAACTCACATGAATAAAAGCTCTTTGGGATCCTCAATAATTTTTAAGAGTATAAAGAAAACAAATTTTGAGAAGATATAAAGGGTATAAAGTTCATAAACTGCTCTGCTATTAAAAACCAGTGGTTCAGGGGCACCTGGGTGGCACAGCGGTTAAGCGTCTGCCTTCAGCTCAGGGCGTGATCCCGGCGTTATGGGATCGAGCCCCACGTCAGGCTCCTCTGCTATGAGCCTGCTTCTTCCTCTCCCACTCCCCCTGCTTGTGTTCCCTCTCTCGCTGGCTGTCTCTGTCTCTGTCAAATAAATAAATAAAATCTTTAAAAAAAAAAAACAAAAAAGTGGTTCAAGTATCTCATAGTTTCATCTCTGTTCCCATCCTTATATTTTCTTTAAGATAAGAGTCCTACAACTGAGATTATTATGTCAAAAGATAGGCAAATTGATGTAAGTCAATTGCTCTCCAGAAGGCTTTTTGGTTAATACTGCCATCAACAGAATACATGCAGACACATTTAATGGTGTTCTCACCATCCCACTGTACTTTGATTTTTGTCAATATGATGGGCAAAAGTAATTTCATTTAATTTGCATTCATTTACTAGCAAGTTTAATATTTTAGGGGCGCCTGGGTGGGTCAGTCGTTAAGCGTCTGCCTTCGGCTCAGGGCATGATCCTGGCGTCCTGGGATCAAGCCCCACATCAGGCTCCTCAACTGGAAGCCTGCTTCTTCCTCTCCCACTCCCCCTGCTTGTGTTCCCTCTCTCGCTGGCTGTCTCTCTCTCTGTCAAATAAATAAATAAAATCTTAAAAAAAAAAAAGTTTAATATTTTAACATTAAATATAATAAATTAAACATAATTATATTAAATATATATTACATATTTGTATAATCACTGTAATTAGTAACTGATAATGTGTTAAATATAAATATAATAACTTATTACTCTCCCCAATTTTTTAATTTATTTGAGAGATTTTATTTATTTATTTGAGACGAAGAGAGTGAGAGAAAAAGAGAGCATGAGAGGGGGTAGGGTCAGGGGGAGAAGCAGACTCCCCACTGAGCAGGGAGCCCCACTCAGGACTCGATCCTGGACTCCAGAACCATGATCTGAGCCAAAGACAGTCACTTAACTAAGCCACCCAGGTGCCTGTCCCCAACTTTTTAAAAAAGATTTTATTTCTTTATTTTAGAAGGAGAGAAGGAGGGGGAGAGAGAGAGAAACAGAGAGAAGTGAGAGGGCACGTGCGCACCAGCAGGGGGAGGGGCAGAAGTAGAGGGAGAAGCAGACAGCCCCCTGCTGAGCAGGGAGCCTTACCTGGGGCTCTATCCCAGTGCCCTGGGATCATGACCTGAGCCAAAGACAGATACTTAAGCGACTGAGCCCAATTTTAGTGACTTTTGCTGTTATTTGTGGAAGGAACTTGGAGGGGCACAAATAAATATATGGTAAAAGTGATCTTCTATCTTCATCAGAACAAAAAGATTCATAAGACACACACAATTGATAGAGTATTAATTGACATTATTGATAAACCTCCTAAAACTAATGCGGAAAAAACCTCCAAACTAATGTTATTATTCTAGCTCTGGTTTAGAACACGTGACTTTTTTAAAAACTCTGATTTAATTTATGTAAAACTCTGCTTTATTATCAACAGGAGAAAGGACTAAATCAAATGCTGTATCAGTGATCTATTAAATTACCCAATCTTAGGCAAGTTACTTAACCATAGTTTCCTAAATAGAATTTAAGAATGGAAAAAAAATCTGTAAGAATGATATTTAAAACACTGGTTGTAATCATGCAACATTCTTTTGGTGTCAAGATCCATTTATATTCCTAAAAGTTATTGAGGACCACAAAGAGCTGTTGTTTCCATGGGTTATATTTGTTAACACACAAATTCTTCACAAGGATGGGCTATTATTATTATTTATTAAATGCCCTTTGCAGGGATCCTTTCTCAGAAGAATGGTATATTGAAAAGAAAACTCTCTGGGATACATTTTTTTCCTTGATAAAATAAAGCTGTTAAAAACCTAAGTTCAGGGGCGCCTGATGGCACAGTGGTTAAGCGTCTGCCTTCGGCTCAGGGCGTGATCCCAGAGTTCTGGGATCGAGCCCCACATCAGGCTCTTCCACTATGAGCCTGCTTCTTCCTCTCCCACTCCCCCTGCTTGTGTTCCCTCTCTCACTGGCTGTCTCTATCTCTGTCAAATAAATAAATAAAATCTTTAAAACAAAACAAAACAAAACAAAACGTAAGTTCAAGTATGCTTTCTTCATCTTAGCATATCACCAAAAGCACTTTGAGGACCACTAATGTATCTGTAACTTTCTCCAATCTTTGTGTACATTAGAATACATTTTCAGTGAAAGTAATAGAGTATATGTATATAATTGATGAACAAAGTTTCTATGTTTTGTTCACTGATATATTCCCCAGCATCAAGAATAACGCCTAACGGATAATAAATAATTGTTGAATAAATCAGTAAATTATACAGACTGAAAAGGAATTTTATTTTTTTTATTTTTATTTTTTAAAGATCTTACTTATTTATTTGACAGAGAGAGAGACAGCCAGCGAGAGAGGGAACACAAGCAGGAGGAGTGGGAGAGGAAGAAGCAGGCTCCCAGCAGAGGAGCCCGATGCGGGGCTCGATCCCAGGACCCTGGGATCAGGCCCTGAGCCGAAGGCAGACGCTTAATGATTGAGCCACCCAGGCGCCCCATGAAAAGGAATAAAAAAAAAAAAAGTTCAGGAGACTCCTGAACTACCTGACTTACAAGAATCCTTCTTACTATAAAATCCTAGGACTTCTACTTTCATTTGCTCTTCTCTGTCCCTGCCATCTCTGACACTACTTAGACATACACCGTGACGACAATCTTAGAAAAGAGAGCCAAGAGATTATTATGAAAGCAAAAACCTCGATTAAGATCTATGTTTTCACTTTTTTAATAGCAATTCCCACAATTATCTTATTAAACTTTAGAAACCTAACAACAAAAAAAATCACTAAAGATATAGGAATTGCTATCATTATAGTAAGAATTTGAAGAAAGTGAGATGAAAACATTGATTATGTCAGTCTGGTTAGATGCAAAAGTCTAATTTGGGGTAATAGCTTATTGAGGTTTATCAATAATGTCAATTAATACTCTATCAATTGTGTGTGTCTTATGAATCTTTTTGTTCTGAAATGTGTTTTTTAAAGATTCTATTGATTTGAAAGAGAGAGGAGAGCAGGCACACACGCACGTGGTGGAGGCGGGGACAGAGGGAAAAGCAGGCTCCCTGCTGAGGAGGGAGCCTGACTCAGAACTGATCCCAGGACCCTGGGATCATGACCTGATCAAAAGGTAGATGCCTAACTGACTAAGCCACTCAGGCACCCCTGAAATGTGTTCTTGAATAATATTTGAATGTGCAACAATTCTAAATACTAAATTGTTTCTAGCAAATGATAGCTCCAACTTGTTAATGGATCTCAATGGAAGTTATCCATCAGAAGTATGGCGAGAGCCATCTTATTAGTTATATGGTACAGACACACAGTCATACAACTTAGTTCTGAACCGAGCTAATCTTTCACTGAAGCAGGCAGTTAACATATTTTATGATGTAGAGTTTACTCAGACATTATTCTATTAAAAATTTAACTCAAAATTGTTTGAAATAACTCTAGTTAATAAATGACAGTCATGCTAAACTGTTTAGTGGTCAAATATGTTGATGTCTACAACTTACTCTGCAATGCATCAATTGCCCATCCGTTTAGGGTCCTCGAGGATTTTACCCCCCAGGACAATACACCATAGTAAGATGCTGAATGGGTAAGAAAGCATCAGTGGCAGGCATCTGGTCCTAGGAAAGATAATGAAGAACTCTAAATTATCTTGAACTAGCCATTCTGTCCATACTCTTTGTAAACAACTCTCAGACCTCAACGTGATAACACTGCCTCAGAGAACTCCTGCACATATGTTCCATGAACCGTGTGCAAGAATGTTCCCAAACTGGAAATAATCTAATGTCATCAGCAAGAGAGAGTAAAATACATTCTGGTCTAGACAGACAAGGGAATACAACATGGCAATTAAAATTAAGATAAATCTCACGGAGTTGAATGAAAGCAGCAAGACACTACAGAATATATATGGTGTGATTCCATTTTACATGAAGTTCAAAGGGGTAAAAATTTAATGAAAAGGTTATCACAAAAGTCAGGATAGTAATTGTTTTTAAGAAGAAACAAACATGAGGCAGCAGTAGGGGACTTCTAACATAACGAGCCTACTTCTTAATCTAGGTTGTTGTGTAACAGGTAAACACTTTAGGATTACAATCCAACTGTACATGTTTTATATAGTCTCCTACATGCACATTTCAGTTTTAAAACAAAAATCACAATACTAAGCTTCTATGTAGTATTTTTTAGTATTTTGATATAAAAAATAAGATGTACATAAACAGTTATTAATTCAACACCTCATATTTATAGTTTTAGTTTCACTGTTCATAGGACTGTTTTCTAAAACATAAAAAATAACCAATTTTCCTAAATTTATATATTTTAAAAATTATACCATACAACTTTGCACAAACTCAAGGCCTCCTATATGATCAGGCATCCATCACAAAGACAATGAATTTTACATGACTTTTTATCTTTTCCTCCTACCTTGAAGAACTTCTATTATATAGGGGAGAAGATGAGACAAGGATAGATCCAAGAAAACAAATTTAAAAAAAAACGAAAAAACCCCAAAAAACTTCTCTGAGAAGTAGCTGCCTCTCGGCAGCAGGTAAGGGGAAAAGGAGGGAGGCTGCTTTTCATTACAGATTTTCAACATAATGTGCATATATCACTGTTAGCTTTTTAATATAAAAATTCTTAAATCAGTCTTCAAACAAACTCTAGAAGGCATTCATATTGCTTACAGTTACTTTTTTTTTTTTTTTTACGCTAGCCATTAATCTCAGGCTATAAAATACAGACACAAGAGCGGACACCTACTACTCAGCAATGAAAGGGCAAATGAGAGAAAGGTCTGAATTCCTACAGGGGTAAAAGAATGAAAGTGAGAAGAGAAGTTTAGGACAAGTTTTCTAATTCAGATATTTGTAACTGGCAGAGAAGAAATCAAAATGTGTTTGCACAGAAATTTGTACGACCAAAGCTTAGGTGCCTAATTTCTTCCTCTCTGCTAACAAAGCAAACAGCACACAAGTTATATTTTTCATAAAGCGTGAAATGCCTCAAGAGTTGTAGTGTATAGATCAAAAGTTACTTTTTTTTTTTTTAGATTTTTTATTTATTTATTTGAGAGAGAGAGAGACAGCCAGCAAGAGAGGGAACACAAGCTGGGGGAGCGGGAGAGGAAGAAGCAGACTCCCAGTGGAGAAGCCTGATGTGGGACTCAATCCCAGGACTCTGGGATCATGCCCTGAGCCAAAGGCAGACGCCTAATGACTGAGCCACCCAGGCGCCCCAAGAGTTACTTTTACTCCGGTGTACACAGACCATCTGACAAGACAAAAAGACAGAGGTGACACAAAAAACTTTCTCTTTCGTAGGTTCTCATAGTAATGGGAGAAAGAGATTGCTCCTATAGTTGAAAGCTGCCCTTATCCTTTCAGCTGACTCAATGATATTACTAATTCAATTTCTACTATCCACACGAAGCAGCTCCTAAGCAAAGGAACAAAATATTCTAGCCAAACAATGGAAGCAATAATTATTTTCAGACCATTCAACTGATGGACTGTTCTTCTCATCCCTACAAGAGTCTGTGAACAGCCATGTCCCATTAGACGGGATGCAATATAAGGTAAAGCCTACAAATACGGAATCAGTGATGGAGTTAAATGTCCGAAGAAACCTCAAAAATCATATCCAAGCATCACACAGTATTTAAAATACAAAACAAAACAAAAAAACCTCTTTCCTAGACTCAAGCAATTGCAAATAATAATAGTGTATTTCTCAAGAGAAAAGGATTTTCAAAGGCTATGAATGCTACCTTAAATCAGGAAGGGAATGTTTTACCTAGAAACCCAAGGATAAGGGAATGAAGAGAGATGCCATGAAGTACCAGATGGTACTAAAAAAACTAACACTGGGAGAGTGATGGTTCGCTGAGATAAAGAATGGGCTAATAACATTTGGGGAAAAAATAATTAGCTTAATTATTTACTGTGGTCAATACAGTGATGAACTTGGGAGAGAGAGGAAGAAAAGCAGAATTAGAGAAGCAGAAAAAGGGAGAGCCACAAAGTGGAAAGACACAGAAGAGCAAAAAATGGAATAAAGAAAGGAGTAACTGGGGTAGGGAGAGGAGGTTGAGTTCCAATGTAGATAATAAACTACTCCAGTCACTTTCTTGACTTACTAGAGGCTGCGGCCTTCAAAATAACCCTGTTGCTTAAAAATTCAAGTATTAAACTGCTAAGTAACTGATTGATGGCTCCCAAACCTGTACTTTTTCTGAAAGTGTGGCCTACAAGCACTTGCACCACAATCATCTAGGGTAATTATTAAAAATGCTGACTGATAAGCCAAACCCTAGGCCTAATGAATCAGAATCTTGGGGTTGGAGCCAGGTGATTGTCTATTACACCAAAGGTTGAAAATTACTGCTTTAAAACATATACTACCAGGTAGGTGTTCATTCTTTCTTTGAATGGTTATGATGTGCAGACACCAGACAGAGGAAGCTGAGGGCCACATGCCTTTTAAAGGTTTGCCATCCCTAACTTTACCAGAATCTGCCCAGCTGAGTAGCCGAGGGTTTGAGGCAGCAACTTGTAAATGTATTCGTATGTGCTCAGTACTTTTGTCAAAGGTTCAAAAAGACAGAAAAATAAAATAAAACATCTCTGACCTCAAAGAGCTTACATTCTTGTTCTTTTTTTTTTTTCCTAAAGATTTTATTTATTTATTCGACAGAGATAGAGACAGCCAGCGAGAGAGGGAACACAAGCAGGGGGAAGTGGGGGAGGAAGAAGCAGGCTCATAGCGGAAGAGCCTGATGTGGGGCTCGATCCCATAACGCCGGGATCATGCCCTGAGCCGAAGGCAGATGCTTAACCGTTGTGCCACCCAGGTGCCCCTACATTCTTGTTCTTATTAACCTAGGCAAACGTTATGCATTCTTCAGTACCGATTATTCCTAAAGAGCCATACTCTTCCCTATTATAAGTTTCAGTCATGGTTCACGTCTACGCAAATAGTTTGAACCTGAATGTTAACTTCTCAGTGGTTTGGTTCCATCCTTATTTAACCCGATGCTACCACGCCCTGTTTTCCCAGTAAGAATCTAAGTTTGTGAGGAGAGAGTCCATGTTTTCTAGCGGCTTCTATGCTGTCTGTTCTTTAGGACAGTGGCAACTACATTGTGGAGGGTCTGATAGTGAATTCGCTTAGAGGACTGAGAGACTTAGGAGATTCAACAGTTACATGCAAAGTAATTTAAAAAACCAAATTCCAGACTTAAAGAAAGTAGATCTAAAGTAAATTTCAACCACACCAATACAATACATCAAAAAGTTAACAAAGACTTTGTATGCCCAGAAGATTCTAAAAGTGCCTAGTATGTACAGTAAACTCCCAGATGAGAAGTTATGACAAACAAATGGAATGAGATTACTAATTCTGGAAAGTTTCAGTTCAAGATGAGTATAATGTCAGAGTTTAGAGACTTCTAGATTTTGTAAACTCATATGCAAAGTTTTACCGCACACACGTACACACACACGCACACTTTAATAGAATAGGACATCATATTAAAACAGTATTTGCCTTCCTGAAAGAACAGGAGATAGAACTAAGGCAGAAATAAACTTGTCTTTGTATCTAGAAGTTCAAAGTAAATTCCCAACTCCTTATACTTCCATCTCCCCTAGACCCATCTGAAACAAGCCATGTCACAAACAATGCTTCAACTATGAAAAAGTTCTAATAATGAAAACAAGCTGTGGTAAAAATTAAACAAATGCATCATATTCTCTGATGAAAAAGGAAACTTGTTTGAACACATTTTCTTTTTTTTTTTTTTTAAGATTTTAATTATTTATTTGACAGAGATAGAGACAGCCAGCTAGAGAGGGAACACAAGCAGGGGGAGTGGGAGAGGAAGAAGCAGGCTCAGAGCAGAGGAGCCTGATGTGGGGCTCGATCCCACAACGCCGGGATCACGCCCTGAGCCGAAGGCAGATGCTTAACCGCTGTGCCACCCAGGTGCCCCTGAACACATTTTCAGAATCATTTGGTTGCATCTTACTACCAAAATCATCACCAAGCAATTTAATTAAGGTTTTATTTATTCTTAAGGAACCAGAGCCCATTTCAAACAAAGCATCACTTGTTCGAGTGGAGTAGCAATGAGCAGCTCCAGGAGGGAAGCCCAGCCACGCAGCGCCGCACGACCTTGAGCAAGTCACAAGACCCCTCGGGCCCCTGTGTCTTCAGCTACAGAAGTGAGGCCTCGGGATGATCTTCAGTCGTTTTTACTGCTCCAGTTCTTTGAATGGGTAATTCTAAGTTTAATTCTGATGACTCGATCTAAACTTACATTCACACTTATGAAAGGAAAAGGCTGGGAAGAAGACCACTAAGTAAGTCTTTCTGGCCTTCCCTTGCTTCCATGCTTTTTTCCCCCTTCCTTTCACCTAGAAGTCCCACTTCAGTCTTTGTCACACGGGTACGAGACTGAAATATATGACCCGTACCAATTTTATTTAAATTATAACGGCCCCTTAATTTTAAGAAACTAAATTCTTCTACTTCCTTTTAATAAATACAATCTTAATTATTTAGTTACTTGTGAGGTTCTAGAATCAATCCGCTAGATTTTTCTCTCATGGGTTACTGGCTTTTAAAAACTTAAAAGAAAAAAAAAGGCAAAATGGTTTCATTAGATTTTTCACACAGACCAGAGTAGAAGTAAATCCAGCCTCTACTTACTCAAAGGCTGACTAAACCAGCAAGATGCAAACAAAGATGATAGCAAATGGCTCAGAGCTGAATTGGTAAAATGTCTGCTATGCCTCTTCTGCAAAACCACAGAACTGAGATCTGTTAATATACTGATCCTTTCCAAGAGAATAACTAACTGCCTTTATATCTTCCCTTTTATCTGATAGGTCTTCAAACAGTTAACAACAGCAAATTTCCAAGGAACTAGCTAAATATCATTATAGTCAATAATACGACTTTTTGGTTTCCAAAAATGTTATTCATAATCACTGAATATTCAATTTTTACTTTCACTCAAATTTTAGCTTCATAAATAGCTTTCATAAGTAAAATACTACTACACCTAGCTTCTCAGAGGACCTAGAACTTCAAGGCACACAAGAATATTCCAGCCAGAACTTCATAAATTCAATGATGATAAATATTCCAGGAAAAGACTGAGCAGTCTTTTCTCTCATACAAAAGGTATTACTTTTCCTCTTCAAAACAAATTTTAGGAACAGTAATATAGAAGGAAGGCCAGTACTCTTTACTTTTTCTTCATACACAAATTGAACTACTACATGTTTTCTCAGAAGCTAGTCATCGAACGTTATTTCTCAGAGTAAGTTTTCAGTGTGAATTGTAAAACTTTATTTTTTTCTAATGGCAAATGAACTGTTCTATCATTCTTCCTCTTTAGTAACTACTTTTACTTATTATCTAAATGACTGTTCATTTTCCTTAAACTTCTATTTAGTTTTCAAGAATTAACATTTAGTATCATTTCATTAACTTACGGAAAAAGAAAAGGACAGAACAGTCAACGAGCAACACCTATGACTGAGTTGTCCCCAGGCTTCCCTTTAACCAAAATGCCAAAACAAAACCAGTGCCTCTGAATTTTTTTCTTAACACCCGTATCACACATGAATTGTACAGTTTACTTAACTCTAACTTTCTGGCTATCCCCACAAAAACAATTAGATTTTTTTAAATGAAAATTTGACCGAAGTTTGTTTTGTAGTATGAAAAAGAAAGAAAAGTCTCTTTTATTCTCAAGTCATACAGGGAAAGAAAGAAAAAGAAAGAAAGAGAAAAAGAAAGAAAGAAAGAAAGAAAGAAAGAAAGAAAGAAAGAAAAGAAAGAAAGAAAGAAAGAAAGAAAGAAAGAAAGAAAGAAAGAAAGAAAATATAAAAAATGCTTTTCCAGGAAGATCTAAAACTTTCCAGAATTTGAATGCTTTGTTTCCCCCCAGCAGTTAAGTGCAATCAGGCATGTGACTGACTACACACATTTTTTCAGAGAGTTAAAGAACACATTCAGCCATGTTCTTCGACAGGTAAGAGCCACCCTCCGTTTATCAGCTCGGGAAACAGCCAGAAGCGAACACACAAAATCATAGTAAGTTACCTTCAAATATTCCCGTTCTCTTTTTGTCCTTTGGGCTTGAAAATAAAAAGCAATCCGACAAGTTTTATGCTGTTAAAATGGCTCCTGTAGATTGGGGAAGTGGTGTGTCTGTGCTTCAGCCTATGAGTCATACATGAAACTAAGTGTTTCTAAGGGAGGCACGCCCATGTTGCTGTGGACCCAATTATTCTGCTAGGTCAAACATGCAAATCTACAGGTAAAAGCAGAGAAGAGGTATAGAAAAAGGAGGGATGTGGAGCCAAGGAGCAAGATCTACCTTGATTAAACCATTATTCAGCTCATGTTAATTACCATAATTTAAAATTTAACAACAAAAAAATAGGGATCAGGATCTACAAGCAAACAAAATTAAAACCGTATGTTGTTTTAAAAAATAAAATCTCAACTTTTAAAAATTATCTTAATATATCAAGTAAGTAAAACTACGAAAAGAAAAACAATGTGGGAGGGAATGGAAGGGAGACAGCAAATTTTCCGGCTTTTAATTTAACAATGGGCTGATAAGTCTACCCAGGCTACTCATTAACCCTTACAAGAAAGAGGTATACTGCTATGTAATCTGGAAAGCTAGCAAACTACAATCTCAGATGCAATTTACAAGTTCACTAAATAAAATCTACTTTCTAATTTTCTAATTCAAAGTTCAGTGGAAAAGTAAGTATGAATTAATCCAATTTATAAAATTTAAAACAAATCCAGGGTTAGTAAGGAACTAAAGCATAATACAGCAAACTGACTTTAAGCGGAACTGCAAGCTTGATAAAACTCTATTTTAAACAAATCACCAATGCAATCCTGGTTCACGATTCTACTACTTCCAAGCGATAGTCACAGATTTCTTTACTTTCCAAACAAAATTTTCCACAAATAAAAGCCTCCCGTGTGCCAGCCGCCCTGCTGCACCATACATGGTGACACTAAGGCAGCCAACGAAAGATATGGGCAGTGAAGTTCTGCTCTCCAAGTCCTCATACATCTGACAAGGTGCCCCTGCAGCAGCAATGTTAGCACAACTTCTTAGCCTGTTCCCTGGGTGAATATTTATTAATTTATTCTAAGAGCTTAAATTGGTCAAAATGGCTTGAAAGCATTAAGCACTTTCAAAAGTGCTTTACATGATAAAGTGCTACTCACTACTAGCCTTCATCTTAATATTTTACAAAAAGTAAATAGGATTTGGCAAGGTTTTCTCCCTTTAGTTAATTACTTGGAAGTAATTACTCTGCCTTACTAGAGGTACAGCTGAGAGGACAAGCTGTCACTGACTCAGACAGGAACTTTACATACTGCTACAAAACGTAATGATAGTGAACTGACTTTCCGCCCATTAAGTGCCTATTTATTTCCATTCTGCTGAACACTATTTGATTTACCTTTTTACTAAGATAATCCCCATGGTTTAACAAATTATTAATAAAAAATTATGCTAAAAAGAAAAACACATCACCTTTTCTACTGTCAAATGTCATGTTTAGCTTACTTTAGAGCTCATTTATTTAGAATGACTATTTGGATCCCAAACAAGAAAAAAAGGTCATTTGGGCAGTCACAGGAGATGTTCACTGGAAAACTCCCAAGTCATTTTCCAGAGCTGAAATTTATTTTAGACCATATGCATGTAAGCCCAATAATTTGATTATCTTTTAGTTAATTAGAAATAGAAGTTATAAGGGTGAAAGAGGGAATAGTGAAAGGATGATGTCAGAACAAACAAATGGGAGCCTGGATGAGAGAAGACGAAAAAAAAAAACCTGTAAAACTACAAATGAATATAACTTTAAAAGTCCTGGAACCTGAAGCCATCCTATACGGGTCAGTAAGATCTACGTACGTGCTTCCTTAGTATATCACCAAACAGTTAAGTGCCTTGAAGTCAGCATTAAGATGATTATGATTATGTCCCTTTAACAGACAAAGGGAACAACAAGTGTGGGAAATCTTTTATGAAGTATGGATACACAAAAGGAGAAGCTTCTGCTATTGAGAAAATGCATTTATATAAAGTAACTCATTACTTGACAATGGCAGATATTTGGAAAGTAATTTAAAAGAAGTACTTTTGACCACCAGTATATGGAAGTGAAGTAAGAGACATAAAGTGAAAATAATTACCCTTCTTCAACAGCAACAAGTGTCTTTGCTGTTCCTAGGGAGATGATTCCAGAGTTGCTATTACGATATACTGCCCCTTTACTCAGGGGTGTTCCTATAAGCAGTTTTACCACCTATAGAAATTGGATCCCGGTTATAGTTACAGCCCCAAGAAATCAATCTCCACCAAAAAAAAAAAAAAAAAAAAAAAAAAGAAAAAAAAAATGGCAAGCAGTTGAGCCGAGATTCTAGAATCAATCCGCTTGGGTGTAAATACCAGCTCTGCCACCTATTAGCTGTGTGTTCCTGGGCCATATTTAACAATCCTGCGGCCTTTTTGATCTGTGATTTAGGCTAATAGAACCCACCTCAGAGGAGTACTATGAGCATTAAAATCAGTGCATATACTACGTTTAATAAAGAACTTTTGTAACTCAAACATAAGAAAACAAACTAGTTTTTTTTTTTTAAAGATTTTATTTATTTATTCGACAGAGATAGAGACAGCCAGTGAGAGAGGGAACACAAGCAGGGGGAGTGAGAGGAAGAAGCAGGCTCATAGCGGAAGAGCCTGATGTGGGGCTCGATCCCATAACACTGGGATCACGCCCTGAGTCGAAGGCAGACGCTTAACTGCTGTGCCACCCAGGTGCCCCACAAACTAGTTTTTAAAATGGTCGAACAATCGGAATAGACACTTCACCAAGAAGAGATACAGATGGCAGATAAACACAGAACAAATCTCAACATCCTTACTCAACAGGGAAATCCAAACTAAAGTCACAATACCAGTAGAAAAACTTAAAAAAAAAAAAAAACCTGACAATACCAAGTGCTAGGAAGGATACAGAGCAATTCTAACTCTCATACAGTGTTGGTGAGAATGTAAAATGGTAGTTTATTTGAAAAACAGTTCAGCAGTTTCTTGTAAAGATAAACATATACTTATTAGATGATCCAGCAGTCTCAATCCTAGGTATATGCCCAAGAGAAATGAAAATATATGTCTATAAGAAAACTTCTACTTAAATATTAATGGCAGTTTAGTCAGAATCACCAAATACTGGAAACCCAAATGTCCATCAACTGGAGAACGGTTAAACACATTGTGGTATATCCGCACAAAGGAATGCTATTAGCAATACAAAGGTATGAACTTTTTTTTTTTTTAAGATTTTATTTATTTATTCGACAGAGATAGAGACAGCCAGCGAGAGAGGGAACACAAGCAGGGGGAGTGGGAGAGGAAGAAGCAGGCTCATAGCGGAGGAGCCTGATGTGGGGCTCGATCCCACAACACCGGGATCATGCCCTGAGCCGAAGGCAGACGCTTAACCGCTGTGCCACCCAGGCGCCCCCAAAGGTATGAACTTCTGAAATACAGCTACCACATGGATGGATCTAAAAGCATTAGAGAGTGAAATAAGCCAGACTCAAAATATGTACTGTATGATTCTACTTATACGACATTCCGGAAAAGGCAAAACACAAAGGGCAGAGTTCCTATCAGTGGTTGCCAGGGGTCAGGAATGCGGGGAAGGGACTGACTACAAAGGGGAACAAGGAAACTGTTTGGGGTGTTGGAAGCATTCTGAATAGTGCTTGTGGTATTGGTTCTATGACCTACATATGTTGTCAAAAATCATAGAACTATACATCTAAATAGGGCAAACTGTACTGTACATAAACAGTATCTCAATAAACCTGACTTTAAAGAGATCAAGTTCATGCATAATACAGTTATTAATATTCTCCTGGGCACTAACTGTTAACTGTTAGTTATAAACATTAACTGTTATGACTATGCTTCACAGAAGCAGTCAGTATCAAATGCTTCAGGATGAGAAAGTTTAAGTAAATCTCTGAACTGTTTACATAAATAAAATATGGCATCCTAGGCTTGTGATGCAAATATAACGTACCTGTACGTATCACGAATGTTTATTGTAAAATCAGGTATGTCAGTATACACCTTAATATAAAGTTGTCATGGCTGCCTGGAGGAAGTTTCAGCATTTATATTTTAACTATTAGCTGAGCAAGATTAGGTCAATTGAATGAACTGAATGCCAACAAAAGTTAAGACACTGTTTCTTTCTTTCTTTAAAATAGAACTTATAAAAAGAATTTACTCTCTTCTTCCCTTTTATTGTGACTGCTTCTCTTAGAACTCAAATTTGAAAACTTGTAGTACCTGAAAATACAGAACAGTCTAATGTTCGTATCTAGGAAAGCTGCACTGAAAAAAAGGCTTGCTTTGACTCTGTCCCCTCGTTCGGCAGCCAACATGCTATCATTACTAGAGATGGAAGAAGCAAAGATCAAACCATTAAAATGATAAATGACCAAAATCACTATTCTCTACTGCTTAAAGATAAAAATAAAATTCAAAAGAATGAGATTCAGTATTACAAATACTTCAGTTGGAAAGAATTAATTTTATTGATGTTAACACCTCTCAAAGTATCCCAGGTGCTGAACAACATGCATTTCCAAATGTGAGCTTAAATGTCAGACAACAGTGAATTCTCTATCACTAGCTTGGTTAAACCAAGGCCTCCTTCCCTGCTTCTGCACAGACTACTAGGACCTATCCATAAGGAATATCCTCCTGGACAAGTGCCTGAGTGTTTTAAGACGCATACCAAAGGCAAAAGGGGCCATGGCTTTGGCTGGTTCTGCTTACTAATGTATTCCTATCAGTAAGACAGGGCCCAACGCACAGCAGGAACTCAGAGACATGAATAAATAACTTTTCTAGAATAGTTCATTGAGGGAAAATTACAGCATATCAGGATTTTACTACACATTGAAGTATTTTTTTTAAGACCTGATTTGGCTCATGATTTAATACTGCAGAATTCATGTAGCTACCTGTGTTACACAGTTCTATTGTAGGTATTATTTTGGGTGTTATTCTTTCCTTTCTTGTCAAAAGTAACCAAGAATTGATTGTACAATTATATTCTTTATGATGCTCCCAGGTACTATGCTGACTGCAATCTCAAATTCTAAATAAACATGATATTATATCTCTTACCATTAAATTTTAAATTCAGTATTAAAGACAATGTAGCTTTCACTTCAGTGGGTTGTAACGAGGGATGTACCTCTGAATTACCTAAAGGAGCTTCATGCCTACTCTTAAAACAGATTCAACAGTATGGGCAGCGCAGCGCCAGGCATATGAGAACCACTGCTTGGCTGCTATGTAGCCTAGAATCTAAAATAGTGGGCATCTGGGTGGTTCAGTTGGTTAAACGGTTTATTGAGTTTAGGGAAACTTAAGGTCCTCCTTTGCTACTGCATCATACTGTAGAAAAATAATATCACAACAATATCCTAACTGCCCCTTTCTTTATCACCTACTGCCTACCAGATTCCAATTCACCTTGCACTCTGCTATCAGAGAAATCCTCCTTATAAAAAAAAAAAACACAAAACTATGTGAATTGATGTGGTTATCACTCATGGCTGAAAATGAAACAAACTAACAAACTTTGATTCCCTAGAAACAAAATAAAAACCTGGACTACCTACTATGATTTTCAAACTTTTCTGTTAAGCAGCTGAATTCTTCTAAAAATCTTCAAGGAACCATGATACTATACAAATTTAAGTCTTCATTGTTTTAAGATAGCCTAAAAATATGGAGCCAATCCAAATTCATTTCAAAAATAGGGAAAGGAGATCTATAGAGAGAACTGACTTGCCCCATGTTAAGTTAATGACTGATCTGAGGTACTCCCAGGTATCCATTCATTTAACAAACATTTACTGAGCACCTACTGTGTGTCAGGCACTGTTCTAGGCCCTTGCTATACAGAAGGAGACACACTGTTGACAGATGATCCCTACCCACATGGTGCTTATATTCTAGCAAGGAAAAATGATAAACATTATAAACTAAATATAGAGTATGTTAATTATAAATAAAAGATACAGTATGCTAGTGATAAGGACAAAGAAGGGAAAAACAAGATAGCAAAAGGAGAATATGACGTTTCAGACAGACTAGCTACGGAGGATTTACTTTTGCCACGCTGCATAAAGACCTCTAGCCATGCAGACCTAACTTAAGGAAGAACATTCTAGACAAAGAAAGCCTGTAAGTCAGAGAAAGACTCTAACAGGGAGCTTGCCTGAAATGCTCAAAGAAAGCAAGGTGGCCAGTGTGGGTCAAGTAAAGAAAGTAAGGAGAAAAGTAAGAGAAGGAAGAATACTAGAAACTGTTGGAGAGCCTCACTGTTTAGATTTAATAGTTGGAGAGTTTTCATCATATGAGTCATAAGATTTGACTGCTGTGTTGAAAACACACTGCAGCGGGGCAAGGACGGAAGCAAGGAGAAGTTAATGCAATAACCCAAAGAAGATGATAATGACTTAGATAAAGGAGGGAGCATAAGAGGAAGATGTGATCAAATTATGGCTGTGTTTTTGAGGAATATCTGATAAAATTTCTGAATGGACGGAAAAGAGGTGGTGGGCAAAGAAAGGCTTCAAAACTCCATTTTTGGCAACTGAGAAGTTGCCCCAACTGAGACAGGAAAGACTACAGATGATGATCGTTTGGGGTGTGGAAATATCAGGAGTTCAGGTTTTGTTTTGTTTAAGATTTATTTATTGAGGGGCGCCTGGGTGGCTCAGTCGGTTAAACGTCTGCTTCTCCTTCTCCCTCTGCCACTGCTTGTGCTCTCTCTGTCAAATAAATAAAGAAAATCTTTAAAAAATATTAAGATTTACTTATTTATTCAGAAAGAGTACGCATGCTAGCGGGGGGAGGAGCAGAGACACAGAGAGAGAATCTCAAGCAGACTCCACACTGAGCAGGGAGCCTGACTGGGGGATGGATCCCACGAGCCTGAGATCATGACCTGAGCCAAAATCAAGAGTGGGATCCTTAACCAGCTGAGCCACCCAGGAGCCCCAAGAGCTCAGTTTTGAACTCATTAAGTTTGAGATGTTTCAAGTGGGTATGTCAAATTGGATATATTGTCCTGGAGTTGCAGACATAGTCCTAAAGCCCAGGGCAGGGGTATGGGCTGGATATATAAATTGAAGTCATTAACCTAGACATGATATTAATGTGTATATGATATTAAAGCTACAGGTAGAAAGGTAACAATGACAGACCCCTGGGACCCTCCAATATTTAGAGGTGGGGGAGTTGAGATAAAGCTAGCAGAGAAGGCTGAGAAGTACTCGAAAATGTCACAGGAAAACAAGGCAAATATGGTATTACCCCGGAATTTGAGTAAAAGTGTTTCCAAAGGGATTGAGCAATTGTGCCAAATGCTGAGGACAGATCAAATAAAATGAGGTCTGAGAAAAAAAAAAAAACACAACAACAAAAAAAAGAGCAGTTGAATTTAGCAACATGAACGTCACTGTGAATTTTGAAAGAAGAGTTTTCACGTTATGGTAGAAGGGAAAAAAGACAAAACATCTGATTAGAGACAGTTGAACGGAGAATGAAAGGTGAGAAATTAAACAGAAGTAACTGTGTAGTCAATGAGTCAAGGAAAGATTTGAGGGGGGAGGGGAGGGCTTGTTTAAGAAAAGCAGTGCCTTTTCGACTGCCAACAACATTCCACTTCCTATTGCAGTTAATTCTGTACAAGGCCATCTCCCCACAGACAAACTGGTAGCCTGAGGACAGGAGCCACACCATGCAGCCAGTACGACCAACTGTGACTGTGGACACACTATTTCACACTGCTGCTGAGGGCTCTGTTTGCTTTTCTGTCAAATACTGGGAGAGCCTAGAGATCTGGTCATGTGGAAGACCCCCTTCAGCTCTGATGTTTTATGATTATGTAGCCTCTCCAAGTCCTCTGAATAGTATTTGAGGAACAAAGAACAAATACCACACTAAGGCCACGTTTAAGAAAGAAGTCTCCTCATCAAAATTTTTAGTTTATTGAAAGTAATACATAAAATTACCAGATAAATGCAGAATAACTGGAAATTTTGTAAGTTTCCCCAAAACCCAATTACACTTATTTCAGTTCACTAATAATGTATTTTTAAAAACACAAGAAACCCCATACTAATATTCTGGGAACATTTTTTATCCTATGACAGGGGGATATTTAAGTAAACTGGCTTTTAGCACAAATGCAAAAATCTCATCTCCAATACCCTAAAACTTCAAGCTCTTTAAAAAAAAGAGAGAGGGGGCGCCTGGGTGGCACAATAGTTGAGCGTCTGCCTTTGGCTCAGGGCGTGATCCCAGCGTTGTGGGATCGAGCCCCACATCAGGCTCTTCTGCTGTGAGCCTGCTTCTTCCTCTCCCACTCCCCTTGCTTGTGTTCCCTCTCTCGCTGGCTGTCTCTATCTCTGTCGAATAAATAAATAAAATCTTTAAAAAAAAAAAAAAAGAGAGAAAAAAGAAAAAAGACATCTTTGGCCATTAGTAAAATTTAAGACAATGATAGAAGGTACATCCGTATTTTAAACTAGCCTGATTTAGACTATTTAGACTATGTCTACTTTTACATAATATTTATTTATTTATAACACAAAGACCCTGTTTACAAGGAGATTAAGAAAAAGCTTAGTACTATGGCTTTAATTATCATAAACAGATGCACTCAATGTTAATTCATAATTGCTTGTGGACTGATAACTTACTTGGCTTGACTTTCTGCTTTAGAACTGAATCACAGAAGGCTTAGCCCCAAAGATTATAAACCAGCAACATGAAAAAAATTACAGTTCTATTATTTTTGCTCTTTAATAAATAGAACGCTAAATATAAACAAAAATGAAGGGGGACTTTACAATGTTAAAGAAACAAGAACTTCAATTGCTCTTAATGATATTGCTGGTCAAAACAGAGAAATGAAAAAACAGACACAAGCGACTAGCCATGTAGTCCGAACTCATGGGATTTAGAGTAGGTGACCTAGGTTTGGGCCCCAGCTCCACTATTAACTAGCTGTATGACCTAGGGCTACTTTAACTCCATGCCTATATTTTCACTTCTGTAAGGGGGAAAATGATAATCCTTATTTCACAAAAAATTCACTTAAATTGCTCATTATAGTGCCAGGAGGACCCATTAAATATTTCTCAAATACTTATCAAAAAGGGGGAGAGGGGAAGAGATAAACATTCTAGTAGTACATTCATACTCAGCAATAAAATGGAATGAACTATTGATAAAAACAACTTAGAGGACTCTCAAAAACATTATGATGAGTCCAAGAAGCCAGTGTCAAAGGTTACATACTCTATGATTCCAATTACATGACATTCTCCAAGATACCAATCTAGAATGATGAAAAATTGTTCAGTGGTCATAGGGGCACGGATTAGGGGGTAAGGTGTGACCTATGGCAAGAGAACATGAGGGAGTTTTAAGGGGTGAATAAATTGTTCTATACCCTGATTATAGTGGTGGCTACACAAATTTATACATCTGTCAGAACTCATAGAACTGTATGCTGGAAAAAAAAAAAAAGGGGCAATGTTTTTTTATAATTTTAAAAATGAAAATGAGGAGCACCTGGGTGGCTCAGCTGGTTAAGCATCGGACTCTTGGTTTTGGCTCAGGTCATAATCTCAGGTTTCCGGGATTGAGCCCCAGGTCAGGCTCCCTGTTCAGCAGGGAGTCTGCTTCCTCTCTCTCTCTCTCTCTCTCTCTCTCTCTCTCTCTCTCTCCCTCTGCCCCTCCCTCTGCTCATTCTCTCTCTCTCTCAAATAAATCTTTAAAACTTTTTTAAATAAAAAAATAAAAATGAAAATAAAACAATTTTTTAAACCCCAAAAGTTCAAAAGTCATTACTCCAGTCCATAATCATGAGAAAATAGAAGACAAAATCAAATTGAGGGACATTCTACAAAATACATGACATACTCCTTAAGTGTCAAAGTCAAAAAAGACAAGAAACCATCAGAGATTTGAGACTCCCTCTCCCTCTACCCCTCCCCACCATGCTTACATGCACACTCTTTCTAAAATAAATAAATAAATTAGTTAATTAACTCTTTTAAGAAAAAAAAGTCATGTTTGCAATAATTTCATAAAGCAAAAACAGGTTCTTTCTTTCTCTTCCAAAAACCAACCAAAGCCATCCTGCATATTTTGATTACCTTAATGTAAGTTTAATTATCTAGTTTAGGTTATACCTACACTAAGATTATATATGTTATCTGAAAGGGATAAAACAGATTCTACCATAAATGATATGACTTGTTAGCTGTGCTTACTTCCAGTATATATGTTTATAACTTTACAAATTCTATCAACATTTGATTTCCCAATTCAAGAATGAGATCTTTTTTTTCAGAATTTCTCATAAATTCTACCTCTTAATATTCCTATTAAAAAAAAAAAAAACTTTCGATAGCCTAGTAGTATCCACAGAATAAATTCTAATACAAGATTTTTTTAAGTAGCTGGGTGGGGAGCCTCATGTGGGGCTTGAACTCACAACCCTGACTGAGATCAAGACCTGAGCTGAGATCAAGACTCGGACACTTAACCGACTAGGCCATCCAGGTGCCCTCTAATACAAGATACTTTTGCATCTTGATTTTTGTCTACCCTATAGTAGTCTCACTTATGGCCTTTCCACCTCCCAACATAGACCCTACAATCCAGCTTTGCTGAACTTATTCAGAGCATGTCATGCTTTCTAACTCCACATTTGCTGGCCTTCCCTACCCAGTGAATCTCCTGCAAAGCCCTTCTCTCCATCACTACAAGGAAGAACTGGCTACTTTCTCCTTTGTATCCCCCTCTGTATTTTGTAAATTATCTAACAGACGCATGAATCACATTGCTTATGCATTCACATATACACTTACGCACTGTTAAAATGTGCAAAGCACTCTGATAGGTTTTGAGGACCTAAAGGTGAACTGATTTCCTTCATAACTCCTCCCGCCTCCTCTGCTGGAATATCCGGTGAAGAACAGCGTTTGAGTTTTTTTTTTTTTTTAAACCATTTGTTTACATGTTTCACTGGTCATTTATTTTAGCCTGATAGCATTCCTGACCCACAATAGTTCTGTAATAAATGTTTGCTGAATGAAAACATTTGGAAGTTGAACTAAATATTGGCTCAATGATAAATCTGTTTTTTTCTCTTCCACACAAGCCAAACCATTCTCAGGTCATTTCTGTATATGTCTAAATTACACAGAAAGCAAGGCCCCTTCCGCACTTTCCTGAATAGTCCGGTATTTATAAATAGGTTGGTTAAGGCTCGGTCTGACAGCTCTGTCTGGGGATCAAGGCTGGAACAGTAAGCTTTACATTTGTTAGGAGAGGACAGTTTCTGGGTTAGTCCCCATGCTTACACCTGAACATCTCATTATGTTAATAGACAATGAATAAAGTTAAAGGGAGAACGACAGGAAGAGAGGGAAAAGGAGTGAACAAAAAAGAAAAACTCTCAAAAGAGTAGGACTGATTATCCAATCATGGTCCTTTCCCTCAACTTTTGGTCTTCCGTCCCTTTCAGGCTTTTACTTACACAGCCTTCTGTGAATAAACTTCCCTAATTAGAAACAAACTGGTAGATGTTTCAGTAAAAAGGAATATTCAAATAAGATATTTAGCCTACAGGCTTTCATGTTTCATAACACTGTACAGATGGAACAATTAACGACTTCTTTAAACTCATAGTTTATTGTCATCACAAAGGATACATTTTGGCTATAGCTAAACTGCTCTGCTGCTCTTCTTCCCTACTTCAAACCATACCATTGGTACAAATGAAACTTTAAAACTTAAAAAGTATTTTAAATTTATAGTCATTTTAGGAAATACCTCTTAGACATACACAATGCTCTCAGCATTTCAATGTTCTCAAATTTCTTTTTTTTTTTTTCTTTTTTAGGTAGGCTCCACATCCAGCTTGGGGCCCAATGTGGGACCTGAACTCACAACCTCGAGATCAAGACCCTGAGATAAGACCTGAGCTGAGACCAAGAGTCAGACACTTCACCTACTGAGCTACTTCAGTACCCCCAATGTTCTCAAATGTCTATCTCCAGGTATTCCTCCTGAACACCAGACTCTTCTATCCAATCTGACACCTCCATTCAAATGTCATAGGCTTCTCAAACGAAACATATCCAAACCTGAATTCCTGGTCTTCTCTCCAAAACCTGCTCTACCCAGTTTTCTCCAGTTGTCTTGGGGGAGAGTGAATACTTCTAGCTGCTCACACCAAAAATCTTGGCTATTGACTCTTTCTTTCCTACAGTCATATCCAATCTGTCAAAAATCCTGTTGGCTCAATCTTTTAAATATATACAGAATCTTAGAATCACTCCACTTCGTTGCTGCTATCGTGCTGCAAGCCATTGTCAGCTCTTACCTGCATCACCGCAGTAGTCTAAGGAGCCCCCCTGCTTCTGTTCTTCTTTCCCTACAATCTAGTCTCAAAGAAGCAGCCAGCAGTAATCTATTTAAAAACACAAGTCAGATTATATCACTCTTCTACTTTAAAACTCCTCTTAGCTCCTCTTTTCACACAAAAAAATAAGCCTTCACAGCAGCTTAACAGGACAAGATCCTACCCTCGCCCCAACCTCTATGATGGTATCTCTTACTACTTCCTGCTCGCTCCCTTAGTCCCACTGACCTCTCCTTGCTATCCCAGGAACATATCAAGCATTCTTCCCCTCTAGGTCTGTGCACAGCCTGTTCTCACAGCTGGGGAGGCCTTTCTACTAGATATTCAGGTAGCTAATTCCTATACTTTGGTAAACCACTGTAGTAATAGGTACTAAGTTGTTCAGACTTCTCAGTTTGAAATATGACTCTGCCTCTTCTCCCATAGAGGTGCACAGTCTGCTTCTCCATCCCTTAAATATGGGGTTGGCCAAGTGATTTGCTCTGGCCAGTGTAATAATAACAAAACACAAGCACAGATCTAAAAAGTATAAGGACACAGGGGCTTACCCTCTCTTGCTGCTGGGATCCCTCCTGCCACCACTAAGGTATGAGAGCCACACAGAGAGGCGCCCAGCCATGGTAGTGAAGCCACCCTAGATTATGTATCTTGCCCCAGCTGAGTCAGCTCTGAAGAATCACCCAATCATAAAAAAGAATAATATAGGGGATATACATAGTTGCTTAAAAATTATGACTTGCTCCTTTAAAGCCAGGATTAAAAACCACTCTCACTGTAGAATCCTATGCCATTTCAATAACATCCCGAACTTTAAAAACCTCATCAATATTTTGAACTTTAGAATTTAGTTTGAACCACCTTAATAGACATTTCCCAGATTTAAGGGAACTAAACTAAACATGTATGATCTGCTTTACAGATTAAGAATTGAGACAATTACAAGTTAGAGAAAAAAGTCCCCAGGACTTACCAACCTCTCTCTGCCTTGACTCTTGCTACTGTTTCCCCACTATCCTTTCTACCCACTCTTCAAGACTCTCCTAAAGTTCAGCTGAAAGAAACTATAAGAAAAGTGATGAAACCTTAAAAAAAAAATAGTGAGAAAGAATGTGCTTTTGGGCAATAAATTATCTCAGGTATCTAAATGTAGGAATAGAGAGATTAAATAAAATAGGATATTTTTTAAAAAGACATCTGATACTCTTGGGGCACCTGGGTGGCTCAGTTGGTTAAGCAACCCACTCTTCATCTCAGCTGAGGTCTTGATCTTGGGGTAGTGAGTTCAAGCCCAGCACAGAGTCCAATTAAAAAAAAAAAAAAGAGAAAAGACATCTGTACTCTCAAAAACAGAAAGCAGATACTATATACAAATAGATTATAATAAAAAATGACATCATGGACATCTGACTGGCTCAGTCAGTGGAGCATGTGACTCTTGATCTTGGTTTGTGAGTTTGAGCCCCACAATGGATGTAGAGATTACTTAAAAATTCTTTATTAAAAAATGGCAGCAATAAAAACATTAAATTCTATTTTGTTGTAGAAAAAGACATACAGAAGGGAAGACAGTTCATTAGATAGTATTTACTAATGATCTCAAACCACTGCTAATCTTTTTTTTAAAAATCCCTATACCACATTATTCCAAATAGATATTCAAATGTAAGAAAAGGAAAAGCACCAGAAGAAAATATAAACATCTGTATATTATTTGGTAAGGAATGTCTTGCTACGTATGACACAAATGGCAGTAAAAAGATAAGGAAAAGGATGACATCTGACTACATAAAAATTTAAAACCACTATAACCAAAGCTAAGGCAAAGGAAAAACAAGGGGAAAATGTGACCAAAAGTCCTATAAAAAAAGAAAACAAAACAAAAGCTAGTCTTGGGTTTGGCTTCCACAGCCAAATACATATGCTGAAACTCAGCAAATACTTCACAAAAAATAAAGTTCGTGCTCCACTTACAAAACCAAAACTAGAACTATTAGGCAACATCTTGCGGGTGCGTAAGAAAAATGCTACAGTGGGAGCCGCTGCAGTTGGTTCACTCTGACAGAAGACAGCCTTGGCCTCTTCATCACTATCTTGATACACAGGGCTCCTGGGTAGCTCAGTCAGTTAAGCGCCCAACTTCATTTCAGCTCACATCACAATATCAGGTCAGGATCCAGCCCTGCGTCGGGCTCCACACTCAGCATAGAGTCTACCTGAGGTTCTTTCCCTCTTCCCCCTCACCCCCGTGTCTTTGTGTGCATGCGCGTGTGTGTTCTCAAATAAAAAAAAATCTCATTCAATGAACACCCAATTCTGTTTTAAATTAAAATAAAACATTTAGGGACGCCTGGGTGGCTTAGCTGCTTAAGTGTCTGCCTTGGCTCAGGTCATGCTCCCAGGGTCTGGGGATCGAGTCCCGCATCGGGCTCCTTGCTCAGCAGGCAGCCTGCTTCTCCCTTGGCCTCCCGCTTCCTCTGCTTGTGCACTCTCTCTCTCTGACAAATAAATAAAATCTTTTGAAAAAATAAAACATTTAAAGTAAAAAGATTCATGCATTTTATATAAATTTTACCTCAAAAGAAAAAAAAAACTAAACAAACATGAAAACTATAATCAATGCTAAGCATGCTGAGGTATTTAGATGGAAATGTACTAATACCTGCAATTTACTTTAGATAAAAGGATAAATGTTGTGATAAGGCAAATATTCTAAAATATTAATAATGATAAAATCTAGGTGGCAGATACATGAGCAAAATTTCATCTTTGCTGTATGTTTAAAAGCCTGTGTAGTAAGATGTGAGAGAAAAAACTATTATTGAATCAAACACTCTAACAGAAATATTGGGTACTGAGCACGAATATGCACTTCAAAAAAGAAATGTGGCCAAACACAATAGAAAATGTTCAAAGATGTTCATTCTCAAACCTTAAAGCAGAAAAACAATACCGTTTTTCACCTATTAAAATAGCAAACAGTAAAATGATTAGAGAGGGTGCCAGGGAAATACAGTCTCATATGCTATTCATGAGATAAAACAGTATCATTCCAGCAGGCAGTTTCACAATCAAAAAGCTTTAATTCATAGATCCTCTCACCCAGCAGTTTTAATCCTAAGCATTTATTCTAACAAAAAAATACACAAAGATGTAGATACTATCGTTCAAAATTGTAAAAAAAAAAAAAAAAACTGTCATGTAAATCAGATGTTATAGAGACTGTATTTCATCATACTGAACATACTGTAGTATTCAGCTGTTAAGAATGATTATCTGTATAAAATGGTGTAGACATGAAAAGTCTCCAGAATACAATTAAGTGAAATATGCAAGTTATAAACAGTGCCACAATCAACATTTATGCACGTGTGGTCCACATTTCAATATCTGAAGTAATAATCAACTAAAAGTTAACAGTATTTATACTGCTAAGATTTTTATGATCTTTATTATTTGTTTTTCAGTATTTAAGTAGTTTCTATATGCCTGGCACTGTTCTATAGACTCAAGATACAGTTTACCTATAGATTCATGTTAACAGTTTAGGCACAGTCCCTGCCCATATACGAAGGAAATCAACAAAGTGACACAGTGACCAAGAAAACCTACTTTAAATAGAGACAGCCTCTGAAAATGGGACAGCAGCTTTGAGAACTGAATGATAAGGAGCCAGTTATACGCAGCAGAGGCTGGGAGGAATACTGTTTGTAGAGGAACTCAAAGGAGCAAACAAAGGCAATTCGGTAGAAGTAAGCACCAAGCTTCTTAGAGTGCAAGGAGGGAAGAAATAAGAAAAGTGGAGAGAGAAGTACTAACACTGAACATGTTACTACTTTTACTATCAGGAAAACTGATCAAGCTAGTTTCATCTTAAAAAAACTAAAAACTTTTACCACTACCCCAATCATATTAGAAGACGAAACTTTGAAAATCTTTCCTTCCTAAGTGCTTGCCATACGTATCTCATGTAAGTAGTACTAGAGCTATCAAAAAGCATTCAGAAAATTTCAAAATAGAGAGTTCTTGGGGCAACAATTCTCCAAGGCTAGTTCACAGAACAGATGCATAAGAATCCTCTGAAGACATGTGCACAGTGCAAACATACATTCCTGAGTCCTACACCCAAGGTTCAAATTTATTAAGTGGGACTCAGGATCTCAGGATTCTCTATTTTTTACTTCCCAGATGACCACAAGTTAGTATAGTGACAGAGAGACCTTCATACCCCAGCAGGCCTGACAGCCCTGTATATATATGCAGTCCCAGTCCTAGATTAAGTCTGTGAGAAAGTCATAGTTGTATTCGGTAGATCCTATTTAGGAAATCAGCAAGGTGTATAATATGTTTTTCAAACATTTCATAGATCCAAAAAAGATATTCTTTAAATTCGCACTTCTCCACTGAAACAACTCCAATCATTTGACAACCCCAAACTCATCTACCATTCTTTCTCACTCCCTTCACAGCCAAACTTCCTCAAAGATTTGTCTATATTCCATTTCTTCACTTCCCACTCATTCTTTGACTCATTCTGATCAAATCTAATCTAATCCTACCCCTATAAAACCACTAAATCTGCGAAGTCAATGACCACACAGGGTAAAACCCAATTAATGCTTTTGGAACTTGTTTTGTTAGACCTAATAAATGCTCTCTCCCAGTTTCCCGCCATTTCTGGAGTACTTTTCCTTAGTCTTCTCTGCCCCACCTCCATTACCTCACCACTGAACACAAAAGGTTCCAAAGATTCCACTGAAAGCCCTCTTCTCTCTCCAAACTCTCCCTGGGCAAATCCACCCATTTCTGGGGTTTCAACTACCAAATGTCATCACCTCTGCTCAATTGCCCTTGACAATCCCCTTAAATTCACTGCTGAAGTTTTACCACATCAACAGGTCACATTGGCAACCAATATATCATCTGAATAAATATAAATGAACCATTTTTCCCTCTGGCATTCAATCACAAGATAAAGTAGGTGATTCATATTTAAAAGCCACATCCTAAGAGAAGATACAGGATTTTTCTCCTTACTTCTACTCCATTCTACCTCCCTACTCCCTGGTTTAAAACCCATCAACGCCTGCCGTCTCTGCTTAAGACAACATTCAAAATCCTTTTTTATTTTATTTTATTTTATTTTATTTATTTATTTGACAGAGAGGGACAGCCACCGAGAAAGGGAAGACAAGCAAGGGGAATGGGAGAGGAAGAAGCAGGCTCCCAGCAGAGGAGCCTGATGCGGGGCTCAATCCCAGAACGCTAAGATCATGCTCTGAGCCGAAGGCAGACGCTTAATGACTGAGCCACCCAGGTGCCCCTCAAAATCCTTTTTTTAAAGACTTTTTAAAATTTATTCATTTGAGACAGAGAGATACAGAAAGAGAGCATGAGCAGAGGGAGAGGCAGAGGGAAAGGGAGAAGCAGACTCCCCACTGAGCCAGGAGCCCTACCCAGGGCTGGATCCCAGGACCTGGAGATCATGACCTGAGCCGGAGGCTGATGCTGAACCATCTGAGCCACCCAGGCGCCCCAACAATCAAAATCCTTGCAGACGCCTATGATGACTTATATAATCTGATACTTGCCCTGATCACCCCCCCACCCCCCGCCACTTTCTACACATCTCAGCCCTCAGAGCCTTCTTTCATCTCCCAAAGGACACCCTTCCTCTCCCTGCTTTGGAGCTTTTACAAAACGCTACTCCCTCATGCCTCCCCTCCCTTTCCATTCCCCTCTTCTGCCTAGCCACTGCTAACTCATCCTTCAGGTCTCTATTTAAATGTTATTTTCTTGGAGAAGCCTTTCCGGTGTAAGCCTTTCCACCTACTCTGTCAGGGGTCTCCCTGGTACTCATGTAACATTCAAGCACACTTTTTACTTGTTTAATCAGTATCTGTCTCCTGCACTAAACTGTAAGCTTCATGAGGATCTTGTCTGCTTTCTTCATGGTTCTATCCCCAGCACCTAACACCTGAATGTCCACCAAATGAATAACCTCAATCTCATTACAGAGGTTTTTATAATCTTAGAACTCGCATATCCAAATATAAATTCAAATTTGCCTTTAAAAAAAGCTAAGGTAAAACATACATAACATAAATTTTACCATCTTAACCATTTTTAAGTGTACAGTTCAGTGGCAGTAAGTATAATCATACCGTTGTGCAACCAATCTCCAGAACTCTTTACATCTTCAAAACTGAAACTCCAGAACCATTAAACAAATCCTAATTCTCCCCTTCCCCCAACCCCTAGCAATCATCATTCTAATTTCTGTCTCTCTGATTTCGATTACACTTGATACCACAAATAAGTGGAATCAGGCAGTATTTGTCTTTTTGTGACTAGTTTATTTCACTTACCATGATGTCCTCCAGGTTCATTCATGTTGTAGCAAACTGCAGAATATCCTTCCTTTTTAAGACTGAAAAATATTCCACTGTATGTATACACATTTTGTTTCTCCATTAATCTACTGAAGAACAGTTGAGTTATTTTCACCTTTTGACTACTGTGAATAATGTTGCTGTGAACATGGATGTACGGAGTTTCCTTGAGACTCTCCTTTTAATTCTTTGGGGTGTAGAGCCAGAAATGGGATTGCTGGATCATACAGTAATTCTATTTCAAATTTTTTTGAGGAACCACCATAATGCTTTCCATATTGGCTGTACCATTTTACATTTCCATGAACAGTATACAAGGGCTCCGATTTATCCATTCTCTCCAACACTTGTTATTTCCTGTTTTCTTTTTAATAGCAACCATTCTAATGAGTGTGCGGTTTTGCTTTTATATAAACTTTATGGGCTTTCTTTTTCCTACAAAGTTGTGGTAAAAAGCCCCCTTAAAACATGCACTAAAAACTAACACAAGACATTCTAGAAGATAATGAAAATGGAAAAGAGACAGGATTTTAAGGACCAATAAGAGGTTCATGTGCAGTGGCAAAACAAACAAAACAAAAAAAAAAACCAAGCAAAAGCAGATAAAGAAATGGCATTCCTACTTATATCTGAAATTCCCTGATGCCAACTCCCTGCTTCGAATTCCTTAAGCCTATGTTCTGCCTTCCATCGTGACACTTCCCCTCACCCACACCTGTGTACCTTCCCAGAGTGCTAGGACTCTGTCTGCAGTCAATCTCTTCCTGCCACACCCTTCTTTCCTACTTCATCTCTTACAAAGGGGTCAGTGCCTGCCCTACTCAGTGGGTGATTGAGCAGCAGGGCCCTAACCTTCCCAGTTAATAGGGTCATCCCCGTCCCTTGGCATACAGGAGTATCAGTGATAAATACAGATGTCAGGAAAGCTAGGGTAAAACAAATCTCATTACAACCTTGAAAGTTTGAATTAAATGTTTAATTAAATCTGGAAACAGATAAAAAGCTATACACAAAGCAATATATCAACACATCCTAAATCAGAAATGTATCCTGGTCTTGGGATTTTAAATCCAAAAGAAAGTTTAACTAAATTAAAAGATTAAACTACAAATATTTAAGATCGTCTAGAAGGACCATCTAGACATAGAAGTCACTAAGTACCCTCCCAAGATCTAAAATAAAGCAAAAAAAAAAAAAAAAAGGTTTAAATCAAAGTTATTTATTTAATAGTGAGTAGTCTGCATTCAAAAATAAAATTTTCAATTTGCACACACAGGAACACACACAAAGCTTACGAAACAGTTGTTATTCCTTTATCAAAATTCAAGTCACCTATACTGGAATTAATTTTCAGAGAGCAAAATATTTTACATCTACGTTTGTGAAAATAAACCCAGGTGTGAAAAGTACAAGGAAACACTAACTGCCATTAATCCTAAAACAGTCACCATCCCAGCATAAAAAGGCAGTTCCTGTACAATAACAAAGTGCAAGCTAAAGATCAAACTAAAATTTTCTTTATATAAGTACAATGTCATTTACAGTTTTAAAAACGGTAAGATAGGGGTGCCTGGGTGGCTCAGTTGTTAAGCGTCTGCCTTTGGCTCAAGTCACAGTCCCGGGTCCTGGGATCGAGCCCCACATCAGGCTTCCTGCTCCACAGGAAGCCTGCTTCTCCCTCTCCCTCTCCCACTCCCCGTGCTCCCTCTCTTGCTGTCTCTCTCTGTCAAATAAATAAATAAAATCTTTAAAAAAAAAAAAAGTATGATAATGAAACCACTAAAGATTAAAAAACATAAATACATCTCTAACTTTACCGGCTCTTTGTCCCAATACTTAGGAAAGGAGCAAATGAACCGTGAGTAGGTTGAAAGTTACTTTCCATACCTTAAACAATATCTAAATAATACTGTTTTCTTCCCAGCAATATACCTTGTAAACCTAAATAAACATTTGCATTTTCACCATTCATAGTCTACTTCATGTAGAGTAATCATCAACTACAGAATATAAGATAAAAATGTTGCAAAAAAAAAAAAAAACTTATAAAAGTCACCCAGTCCCATTCATTTACTTTGAAAAGGTTAAATAAAATGAAACCACTTAAAGTATATCATCATATGTGTCATACTACACTTTTGAGTAAAACTCAGAGAAATATTTAATTACTTAAAATCATTAATATTCCATTTGAAAATCTCTGTTACCCAAATGTAAGGTCCCTAAGATGAAGCATCAGGTAACTTAAGGGGCTAGGGGTCCAGCTGATACTTCATTCACTCTCCTCCTCAGCCTGGACACCACATTCAGAAAGAATGCACAATTGCTAACCTCAGAATGCTGCTTCAGCCCACTTCTGCTTTACTGTTAACACAAATTTCAAGCGCTAACTGGCTACTCCACCCCTCCTGACACCTCAGGGATTACAAGCCATTTACAACATTGGGCCGTAAACAGCTCTTCTGCTGGGAAAGTTTTATTTTGTCGAGTTCTAGACAGAACCATTTCCTGAGTTGCAGAGAGGACGTAAGTCTTTCACAATCACTATTTCATCGTGATTCAAGCTAGTTTACCAGTTTAATTTGTGAGCAGACTGCCCTTCTAAATAAGTAACATCGAATAAATCCAAATTATTTACATAAATACACTTAAGGCAATTTATCAAAGCCTGGAGAACTTCTAGCAATAAAATTCAACTTTACAAAAAATGAGAAGGGAAGGTCACTTTCACTTAAGCAAAGAAAAGGGGGAGGGTGGAGAGTTTTCAAATATTTCTCAAGAGCTACAACTGTCAAAAACAGTACCATATGCATTATAATGTAGGATGAAAAAAATTAGTACAATAGAAGGGAAAAAAAGACTATTTTACAACATGCCACAATGTTTATTTTTTAAGATTTATTTATTTGGGGGGGGAGCTCCAGGAAGAGGGAGAAGCAGACTCGGGACTCAATCTCAAGTACTCTGGGATCATGACCTGAGCTGAAAGCAGATCCTCAACCAACTGAGGCATCCAGGCATCCCTGCCAGGATGTTTTAAAAAACACACTCTTTGATAGGAAATTTCTGGAGCAAAGAAGTATCTAAAAAGCATTCTCAAATTTCTTTGGAACTTTTTTTTTTTAAAGATTTTATTTATTTATTTGACAGAGATAGCCAGCGAGAGAGGGAACACAAGCAGGGGGAGTGGGAGAGGAAGAAGCAGGCTCCCAGTGGAGGAGCCTGATGTGGGGCTCGATCCCAGACTTAACACCTGCGCCACCCAGGCGCCCCTCTTTGCAACTTTTTAAAGCTATTGATTGTATTTTAAATTTCCTTTATTTAAAAGCCTCAAAAAATAAATTTCAACTTTCCATTTAATTACCATAACCCACATATACCGACATAGAACCATAATGAGTTCTAAAATAGTAAATTTCAAATGAATGAAGTTTTATTAGAATTCTTGATATTAGGTCTAAGTTATACTGTCCACAGGGTGGCAGTCTCACAGCCTTAAATTTGTCTCTAGATTCAATGTACAATTTTAGTATTCAAAAAGCCACAAGTTCATACACACACAAGTGGGCAACAGTAGTTCACTGTCTGACCAACCCTAGAAGCAAAAATTGCCTGTTCTCTCAAAAAAACAAATAAACAAAAAACTATGCTTTGTAACCTCCCTATTTCTTTTAGAAGTATTTGCTTCCTGACATCTTCAATTTTTTCTTCCATTTTACCTTTTTTAATCTGACTCTTTGTATTCTGCTGCTACCACCCTATTTAAGGAAAGAACAGAGACAAGGAGAGCTATTAGATGATTTCTGTACTTGTGGAGACACTCCACCTTATTTAAGGCCTAACCCAGAGGGAGAGTAGGAGCAGGAACAGGAATGGGAAGATGAGAGTGGACGCTAGACACAATCCTTCCATCCTCCAGTTCATCCTGCACACTGCTACCAAATTAATTTCATCAAAACACTTATATTACTAGAAATGCCTTCTCCCAGCTGAGTAAATTCCTTATCCCCAAATTCAAAGACCTTCACAATCAGAACCTTCCAAAATTTCCTATCCAGGTGCTCTGGAAGAGTTAAGGGGATCTGTAAAATAAACTTCACTTTGAATAGACCTTCCCCCAATTTCCTGGTTTTCATCCATTCATTCAAATATTTTTTGAACATTCTTTGACTGCCAAGCACTGTTCCAGGTACTGATGGTACAGAAGGGAACAAATCAAAGTCCCTGCTTCAAAGTTATTCTCTTGACTGGACAGTCTTAAGTGGAGAGTTGTTAGGGGTAAGGGCAAACCCCTTCGCACTTCCAGCTCTCTGCACGTAGAGAAGCACCACTGGAGGCATACTAGTGGTTGGGGGGGATGATAAAGACACGAGCGATCTGACAGCACTGACATTGTCTGCTGCAGGCCCTAATCTATGTTTGCAGCCTTATTTCCAATTCCTATCCTACTTGTACCCTCAGTTCAGCCAAAATGTGCTAGCAACTGTTAATGTGCCTCTGCTCCTGCCTTGCTTTCCACTACATCATCTCCACGAGCAAAAGCCTAACCAGACTTCAAACCCCATCTCAAATGTTGCCTCCTACAGGAGGCCTTTCCCCATTCACTTCACGTGAATCCAGATGTGATATTCTGGAGGACTTCAAACCCATACAACCCTTGGCTTAGTTCCCTCTGAGCATTTATCACACTATACATCATATCATAATGTTCTGTATGTATAGGTTAACCTCCTTCATCAGCTGTTTACTGAACACTTGCTAAATTCCTGGACTATCTAGTAGCTAGAACTGCAATGTTAAATTATTCCACTGATATTTTTAAATGCTTACCATCCAAATGATAAATATAAAATGTAAAGATAAAATATTATGCTTTTTATTACTTCAATCTTTTTTTAAGTTTTGTTGATATAATCAGAGTAGAATTCAATGGTTAGGTTATTTACTGAGTTCTGCAACCATTGTCACTATTAGATTATTTTAGGACATTTCAATCACTCTAAAAAGAACCTTTATCTCCATTAGCAGTCACCCCAAGCCATGCCCCTGTAACCACTGCCCCCTCATCCCCCAATCCTAGGAAACCATAATCTATCCTCTTTCTCTTATAGATTGCCTATTATGGACAGTTCATACAAATCATATAAAATGTGGTCTTTTGAGCTGACTTCTGGTTAGCATAGCAACCTTAAAACTGATCCATAATGTGATATGTATCAGTTCATTCTCTTTTATTGCCAAATAATATTTGATCGTATAAATACATCTCATTTATTTGTTCAATTGATAGACATTTGCACTTTCACTTTCTGCTTATGAATAATGTTGCTATAAATGTGTGTACAAGTTTTTGTGCAGGCAGGTTTTAATTTCTCTTGGGTATATACCTAGGAATGGAAAATCTGGGTTGTATGGTAACTCTATGTTTAACATTTTGAGGGAACTGTCATCCTGTTTTCCAAAGACACTGCACACCATTTTACAGTCTACCAGCATTGCATGAGGGTTCCAACTTCTTCACGACTGTCTGAATCTTAAAGAGCAAGAATGATTTCACCATTTAGTATCTTTACCCTTACGGAGCTTATACGCTAGTAAAAAAAAAAAAAAGGTAAGAAATAAATGGAGGGGCACCTGGGTGGCTCAGTCGTTAAGCGTCTGCCTTCGGCTCAGGGCATGATCCTGGCGTTCTGGGATCGAGCCCCAACGTCAGGCTCCTCTGCTGGGAGCCTGCTTCTTCCTCTCCCACTCCCCCTGCTGTGTTCCCTCTCTCGCTGGCTGTCTCTCTCTCTGTCAAATAAATAAATAAAATCTTTAAAAAAAAAAAAAAAGAAAGAAATAAAGAAATGGAAACAAATGTGTTCATTTCAGGTACTAAAAAAAAGGACAAAACAAAAGACAGTGAAGTAACCAAAAAAAAAAAAGGGTGATCAGAAAGACCTCACTGAGGAGGTAATGTTGACCTGAAATATGAAGAGCTGGAGGGGGAATATTCTAGGCAGTGGAAACACCATTAGAAATAAAGGTGAGAAAAGAGCAAGTTTGGTATGTTCACGGAACAAAAAGGAAGCCAGTGTGGCTGATTCATAATGAAGAGGCAGAGAAGGTAGGAGATGAATTTGGGGAGTTAAGCAGAGACCAGATAATATTCGACCACAGTAAAGTCCTGGATTTTAAATGCCATCATTTTTTAATCCCGTATATTTCTTTAAATATAGTTTATCATCTGTGAAAACAGGTATTGAAGGGTCACAAATCTTCTGATTACACCTAATAGCAAATCTTAGAGACTACTTGGGTAAGTAAGTACCATTCAATTAGTATCACTTTATTCTGTGGCCCAAGAGAGGACACCTAAAACATGACTACCAATGGCCTTTTTGGTAACAAGGCACAAGCATATGAATGAAGCCTTACAAATTTATCACGGAGCCTTAACCCATTTAAGGTGTATGCCTTATTGACAGTAACTAGCAGCTCAGTCTTAGACTATTAAGGTCATTTTCAATAAAGCACGCTAGTAAGAATATAGTTGCAGATAATCCTCAGGATTTAACCTAGATTTCATTCTTCCCAATTGAATTCTAACTAACTGATCGCTTTTCTCATTCTATTAAAAATTAACGTTCAACTGGTAAACATAAAATATGGACACAAGTCTCTATATTGCTTGAATTTTTTAAAACAGTAAATTTTCACATTTTACCGCTATACTTGTTTTTCTCAAAGGTGGAAATGTTTTTAAAATTCCAGTAACATAAATGCTACTCCTTTGATAAGAGAACACGTTACCTAGTTAAAATTTATTAAGGTGAAATTCGCTTCTACCATCCCAGCTTGATCTCCCATGCCTCTCCCTCCAGGCACTGTGTTCTGACTATTCACCAGCTTCATACTTGTAGACCCCACCTCCCCCTCCCAGCCCCCAACCATCCACCCACCC